>NW_028261387.1:24555730-24880730 GCF_051295495.1 Thamnophis sirtalis
GGGTTTGTTTTAGGGTTAGGTTTAGGGTTAGGTTTAGGGTTAGGTTTAGGGTTAGGTTTAGGGTTAGGTTTAGGGTTAGGTTTAGGGTTAGGTTTAGGGTTAGGTTTAGGGTTAGGTTTAGGTTTAGGGTTAGGTTTAGGGTTAGGTTTAGGGTTAGGTTTAGGGTTAGGTTTAGGGTTAGGTTTAGGGTTAGGTTTAGGGTTAGGTTTAGGTTTAGGGTACTGAGAGCTTGGGAATGCGCAGATTTGCCCTCTGCGATTATGTCATCGCGGTAGGTTCGTGTTTTTCCTTAGCGCTTCGAACGGCGCGAATTAGTCTTCACGCTTATGTCTCCGCGGATAAGGACTTCGCGGATTTGTGGTGGAACCCAAAGCCTCAAGATCCCAAAGGCCCTTTTCTAGCCTCTTATAGCACCATAGCCTTTGCAAACTCTTGCAGCTCAATTCTTACCTCATTTGTCTCTCACCTTAAGCAGGAATTCCATGCCCCTGCCCTATCTCCCACCCAATGCAACCCCTAAGAAGGAAATAAACTAGCTATCCCATGGGAAAAGTCTCCAGGTTCACTACTGGTCTTCCCCCCCACTCTTGCCTGAAAGGCATTGGAGCTGTAAAATGCCCTGCTTCTCTTCACCTTCCAACAGTGGTGACTCAACCAGACACCTAAGACTATCATCATTGTCATCATCACCACCATCACCATCATTGTCATAATCCAACCACCCTTTTAACCTAAGCTCTGTTGAGCAGCTCATAAATGTCTGTAACAATCTAAGCCAATTAGCCTGGACTTATTAAAATCAAAGTAAAGGGAGAGCCATTGAGAGATATTCCTGGCTAACCTCAAGTTGTCAGATCCAAGCAATTGCCCTTACAAGTATCTCCACTCTTGACTCAACTGCTGGTTCTGCCAAGCCACAATGGTGGCAGTGTGGCAGCAGTGCCAATGCTTGCCAAGCCAACTTAATTAACATCCAGTTTGAAGGCCATCACCTCTATCAACCACACTAGGTAGACCAGACCATGAATCAGTTTCAGAGGAAGGCTACACTTTTATTGATATTGGCTAATGGCTATACTAGTAGAATCTTGCAAGTCTGGTTGTATTGTACATCTTCATCCTTCTTATACTCTAGTGAATTAGGAAGGAGTCTGTCTGAACCATTCCCAAATGTTATCTGAACTTTTTAAAAAAGCTTCAGCACCTTTTGCCCAGGCAAAGTTACACCATATCTCTGTCAAAGTCATCTTCCTTAATCTCTACAGCTTCCAAACTCTTAATCCAAATAACAGTGGTAATAAAAGGTCCCCATGGTTGTAGGCTGTAGGCAAAGTCAATAAAACTTTGCATAACCAAGCATTCCACTGGTGGTTTTTCAAACCACAAATTTCTTTTGATACCTGTCATTTCCACAACAGACTATGAATTGGCTTTCAAAGTCTCCAATACCCAGGTATAAAGGCTGAAAACATTCAAAACAACATAAGACACCCAAATTATCCAGAATCACAAGATCTAAGTAGAGGCACACGCCAACCCAGTTTACCTTTTAAAGTCTATCTACCTTGGATCTGTTTATATCTATCTTTAGCAGCGAAAGGTGTTTGATAGTAGCTCTCAACTTACAGTCCAATGATCACTGGTGGTCTGAGTGTGAGCCAAATAAGTGACAGAGATATTAAATAAATAAAAGTATGTTCAAAGTGGGTAAAGCCTCAGACATCACAAAATTTCTCATGTTGATTTGATCAATCAATCAATCAATTAAATGTATATATTACCTGACTCCAAGTGATTCTGGGCAGTTCTTTGTTTGTCCCAAACATCTGTGGATTTTTTTCCCCACTAGGCTTACATCTCATGATCTGTTATCTTAAAAGATTTTATCAACTATGTTCTGAAGACACCATTGGGAGATTCAAGTAGGGGTTAAGGTACCATCCTGATGTCTCTTGACATGTAATGGTTGTCAAAAGCTTTCAGTGACTAATATAAATACTAACACAAATCAGTTGATAAATACTGGTTTATGATGCAGTATCTGTGGCAAAAACAAACCATTGGTCTAAGTTACTTCCAATAGTCATTAGTTATTCTGTGAGGGGAAAATAGCTTACAAATTCTCTGGAAAAGCTGTGTATGTAATAATGCAGATTGGATATCATGCTGAAAGTTGTTCAATTAAATGGAACTTTTCCACTTTTAAAAACACTTTTTAAGATAAATAGCCTTGTCCACACAAAATACAGCAGAGGTGAAAAGAGCACCAGCTTCAATTGCTCTGTTACTCACTATAGTTCTGCCAAGATCTTGAACTTCTTATCTTTATGAGCACATATAATTTGTATTCCAGGAAGACCAAACTTGGCATCTAAAGGAAGCCAAACATTACTATTTGTCTATTTGTACTTAAATGCTGTTCTGGGTGCTACCGCTTCTCTTCTGTTGTATTGCTGCTTCTGATCGCAGCACTGCCTGCATAACTATATGCAACTTTCTCATACAAAATTTCTATTTTATTCATGGCAGAAGAGTATAAAGGGTAAGAACTGGACCAATGGTGGGTTCTGGATCCTGTTGCAACTGGTACGGCGTAACAGGGCCGGGCTTCCACCACAAGCAGCACACACAAGCGTACTTACCGCTAGCGATGCTCCACAATGCCTCCGCGACACTCCAGCTGCTTTGCGGAGTGCCCCGCAGGCACCGTATGCTCCATGCATATGCACGGAAGCCCCCAAAACCTTAAATATCAGTAAGGAGCACGGGCAGGCCCTCCGGAGTACCATACCAGAATGGTACCTGGTGCTCCTGGCGGGCACTGGTATGCCTGTACTGGGGCGTACTGGTTGTATCCCACCACTGGACTGGACCCTGAAATTTCATCAACTTTTTAAAAAAATCAATAGAATTAAAAATGAAGTGTTCTTAATTTTTTATAGGATACAATTAAAAATTTGGACAGTGATTTTTTCCACCTAAACTTTCTCTGAAATGGAAATACTTTGTAGCTCTCACCTAAGAAACATATTTGATTTTAATTTTAAAAAAATGAGATTGACTCTATTATTATTAGGGGAATTGTGGCCATGGTTTCATGTAGTCAATGACATGCTGCTAAAGTGGGGGTCTCAGTGGCAGCAATGTGGCTGCCCCCGTCTTGTTTTCAAGAAATATTTAACTGCCAGTGTAGTTAGTTTCTGTTATGCAAAGTTGAGTGGGATGCACTCTTAGCCTTGTATCAATCATAAAAATAATTGAAGTTATACTTCAATTGTATTGTCAGAAAATGCCTCGTGTTCTAATTGAAACCATCCCCACTGCTAGATAATAAAATTAAAAAATGCCTGTTTAAAAACCCACTATACCTTTCCCCACCAGAGGGTGCTATTAACCTATGATTGAATGCCTACTGTACACTCTTCTATGTCACAAAAAGGGAATAAAGAGCTTGGTTTTAAAATTGTATTGATTGAGCAGTAAGTGGTATAACATGTAGAGCAAGAACTGGGATTTTGTAAGACTAATTGAGCACAATGGCAATTCTGTACAATTCCACTAAAAAATAATTGGCACCAAGTTCATTGATCTAACTTTCAGGTAAGTTGATATAGAACTGCATTCAGCCTCAGCAATTTTAAGTTGTCTGAACTACAGCTTCCAAAATTCTTGAACTAGCCTGGTAGATGGGGAGTTCTGATATTTGAAGTCCTTATATGTTAAAGTTGCTTGAGATAGAGAAACACTGTTATAGAATTATAGGCACAGAGACTTAGTTATGATTCAGGAGATGCTCAACTTGAATCTCTTTTTAAAGTTGAAATTATTAAACGGCTACAGTTTCTTTCTCTCTGACTTGCAACATTGGCTTATATAGATTGTCTTTACAAAAAAAATGCTGTAAAGCCATCTTTTTGAGACTGGGTCTGTACCTGGGGTGAAATCAACTTACCTTTGCTACCAGTGTGTGGTACATACGCTACCTCCATGTATGCACAGGAATTTCCCTGCATTCGCAGAGCATCAAAAACGGGACATGATGATGTCCGGGTGGGTGGGCTGAGCCTCCCGCCCTCGCCGCTACAGGTTCACCCAAACCAGATAGGACCAGTCGAATTTCACCCCTGGTCTGTACTCCCACCATAAATCCTTAGGATTTCAGTTAATCTAATTTGTTTGGTTTCCATAACCTGATAGACTACAATATAACTGGTTTATCACATAATGGATTATGTGAAAGCAGGAGCATGCTGCAAGGATACACACACGCACACACGCACACACGCACAGAGAGAGAGAGAGAGAGAGAGAGAGAGAGAGAGAGAGAGAGAGAGAGCGCCTTTGGGCGTTTACCTTGTCACAATTGCTGTGCAATAACAACAGTAATGCTAGCAAAATGTAAATGTTCATTTACCCAAAGGCAAACCTTGTTTCTACCTGTCTTTTCTTAATCTGCCCTCAAGGATATTGTCTACAACCCAAAACTTTTTTTAAGGGTCAGGGGATAGTCTTTTAAACAAGCCTTTTGATCCCAGAGTACCTACTATCGTTGAAGGCTATAAATCATTTTTTCTCAACCTTAGCAACTTAAAAAACTTAATAGTGGTTGAGGTTAAGGAACACTACTATAAATATACTTCTACTCTTTTAACAATATTGAAAACTGTTACTGTTCAGCATTTAAAATAAACTTTTTAAAAAAGAAAATTCTGTAAGACAGGGAAAAGGTAAAAAACAAGGAGAAATCCATACAAGAATTAAACAAATGTCTGGCCTGTTTTAAACTTTCAGAAGTGTTATATAAATCCTAGAAAGCCAGTTTGTCGTAGTGGTTAGGGCACCAGGCTAAAAATTAGGAGGTCAGGAGTTCTAGTTTCACCATAGTCATAAAAGTCTGATGGTGACCTTGGGCCAGTCACATATTCTCCACCCCAGAAATAGGCAATGGCAAAACGCTGCTGAAAATCTTGCCAAGAAAATGTCTAGGCAGTCATCAGGACTCAATGTTGACTTGAAGGCATATATTGTCACAGAGGTGGGTTTTTACCAGTTCGCACCTATTCGGTAGAACCGGTTCGTCAAATCTACCGAACCAGTTAGAAGAGGTTCCACCAGTGGATCCATAAAGCAGGCCACACCTACAGAAGAGGTTCCAAAATTTTTTGAAACCCATCACTGGTGGGTGTGTAATGTCCCGCAGTTATCTGCACATTAATAATGATCTAGTAATAATTCCTTATACATATTAGGGACCTTTCCTTACATAATTGGTGTTTTCTTTCATACTTTTGGATTTCTAATTTCTGTTTCCATTAGTTGGCAATTGCTAAAAACCAATCCCATGTGAAAAAGTATTCAAAGCCTTCTTGATTTTAATTGTCAATTTATTTATTCCTGCACATTGTAATATTTATTCATTTACATATCTCTGTTTTTCCACTGTTGTGCAAACACAATTCCAGCAGCTTCTAACGTGTGTAAAATTATATATTATACTCCCTTTCAAATAGCCAACAAAATATTTCTGGTTTTAATTCCATATCTTGCTTTACGATTGCTTCTAACCACTAACTTCTGAATAGCTACTTGGACCGACCTAAGTACTAATTCATAATTTCATATCCGGTCACATGGGCGGCAAGTCACTCCCATCCGGTCACATGGGTGGCAAGCCACTCCCACAAAGGAGGCCACACCCACAGAGTAGGTTCCAACAATTTTTGAAACCCACCATTGTATTGTCAGGACCAAGGAGGCATTTGCTACTCTTAATGAATACCAAATTGGCACTCCTACTCTCAAGTAGGGAAGCTAATCCGATCAACACCTGACTCTTACTTCTATCTTGACAACAGGGCACCTGAGGACAACCAAGAAAGTAAGATGGATGATGAGGTATACCCAGTTATGTCCTTCAACATTATCTGGCTGCTGCTGCTGATAGTAGGAACATCTACTGATAATAAGATGATAAGATGAACAGTCAAACATTGCTATGACTGCAGGAGAAGAATGTAACACTATTAAGTATCAGTAGAACTGTGTTTCCATCAGAATGGAAAATGTGGAGAAAGATGTATCGAAGTTATCTGAGGTGAGTAGAGTAAATAGCACTAATTTTTTAAACTTTATATAAGCTTTCACCAGCTGATGACCTCCAAATGTGTTGGATCAGTTCCCATAATTCCAAACCTTTTATGATTGATAGGGGGATTCCACAAGTTGAAATCCAATTCCTTTTGAAGATACTAGTTTGGAGAAGCCTATTTTATACAGTAGTTGTGCTACTGTAACTGTACAACTGGGTTTCTATTTATAATAATAGTGTTTAAAGATATACTTACTTAGGGTCACTTAAGCTCAGAATATTCCATTACTTCAAGCTGCATGTCAATTAATCACAAACTGGCTTCACACAGCATATTAACTAAAATGTGGTTCAGTGTAGATGAAGGGATGTAGACCTCTGACCAAGGAAGAAATGAACAAATCATTAAAGAGGAACTTAAAAAAAAAAAAAAACCTTAGTTCTGAATGTGAGAAAGAAAATCAAAACAACTTTGCCTTAATTTTGTTTGCTGTAAGAGGAAGTGGAGAGAAATGATTTAATATTCTGTTATTATAATCTATAGGAGGGGTGTCAAACTCGTGTCATCATGGTGTCGTCACATGACATATCGGGACTTTTCCCCCTTCACCAAGCCGGGCGTGGGCGTGGCCAGGGCATGATGCCGAGGTGGCGCAGTGGTTAAATGCAGCACTGCAGGCTACTTCAGCTGACTGCAGTTCAGCAGTTCGGCTGTTCAAATCTCACCGGCTCAGGGTTGACTCAGCCTTCCATCCTTCCGAGGTGGGTAAAATGAGGACCCAGACTGTGGGGGCGATATGCTGACTCTGTAAACCACTTAGAGAGGGCTGAAAGCCCTATGAAGCGGTATATAAGTCTAACTGCTATTGCTATTGCTATGCCTTTGGCCTGTGGGCCATGAGTTTGACAGCTCTATAGCAAAAAAGAGAATTGTTAGGGTCCCTGTTGTGCCTGTTTTTTGACCTTGCCAATATTGAAAATATGAAAATATACATGTAAAAAATGGTAGTCATGATTTACTTTGCTGTTAAGGAATAACTATTAGTATAATAGCTGTTCTGATCATGGAGGAAACAGAAATTGCAAAAGAAACCTGAATGGTTCTTCCTATTTTTATGCAATTGGTATAATGCCTTTAATTAACCTCCATGAAATAGATATCATTTCCTTCCATCTCAGTGAAAATTTTAAAGTAACCTTATAAAACATTTTTTGCTAGCCTGGTAGGATGATAGAACAAAGATAAGTGAATTTACTCTGTTACAACGGTATATTTTCAGGAAGACTGACTTACTACTAAATGAGTGAAATTACACCCTATGTACATGTTCATTTAATTACGTGAATTCACATTAATTTTGTATTTACAAGGTTAGTCTTGCTCAAAGTATGGTCTTTTCACATTTTATCCAAACTAAACACTAATTCAAAGTTATCATTCTTATACAACACAACATTCCTCGCCCCACAGGATAATGACAATCTAATTTGGTTTTGACCTCCTGTGTGAATATAGCCATGATAGCTTATTATCCATGACTACACACGCAGTAGTAGGCACTGTTTTTTCTGGTAAGGATCACACTTAATGTCTCCTGCAAAAGTAAACACATGCCTGCTTGCCATGTTGTATAAATTTACCTTTTTACATTAAGCATAATGGGGTTTGGTTTTGGTTTAGCATGTTGAATGAATGCTGCCAAAAAGGGACATGGTGGCTCAGTGGCTAAGACGCTGAGCTTGTCAATCAGAAAGGTCAGCAGTTCATCGGTTCAAATCCCCAGTGCCCCGTAACGGAGTGAGCTCCCGTTACTTGTCCCAGCTTCTGCCAACCTAGCAGTTCGAAAGCATTTAAAAATGCAAGTAAAAAAATAAGAACCACCTTTGGTGGGAAGGTAACAGCATTCCATGAGCCTTCAGCCTTTAGTCATGCTGGCCACATTACCACAGAGACATCTTCAGACAGTGCTAGCTCTTCGGCTTTGAAACGGAGATGAGCACCACCCCCTAGAGGTGGGAATATCTAGCACATATGTATGAGGGAAACCTTTACCTATGAATGCTGCCATTGCAGTTTGTGTTGATTTAGTGTTGTGCAAACATTGGTTATGGAGAAGGGGTGAGACCACAGTAGTCAAAAAGATGCTGCAAAATGAGTGGGACTTTACTCCATTTCTGGAGAGGCTACGATTTGCTTGTTTTGCTGGATTTTTGAAGATACTATGCCTCTAAACTCTATAGCAAGCCAGAAGTACCGTAACTATAGACTTCTGTTTTATGACACAGATTTGTCTGGGAGACGGATTGAATTCTTTCAAGCTCAATGTTGTTTTATTGAAAACCACAACAAAGTTGGCTTTTTCCCTTACAAAGCTGCATCATTGCAGAGCCTGTGGATATTTTCTCATTGATAGGAACTCTGTCCTCACACCACTTCCTGGTTCTTTAGCTCAGAGCAACCTTTACCTATTGGCTCTGCTTGCCATACACTCAGAATAACAGACTTGGGAGGTTAATTCTCTCCTTGTTTAACTTCCATCCATTGCTTCTTGTCCTGCCTTCAGGTATTTTGGAGAATAGATTGACCCTCCTATTCTTTGTGGTAGCTCCTTAAACAGTGGTGAGATTTAAATAATTTAACAACCAATTCTCTGTCCCAATGACCAGCTCAGTAGGCGTGGCTTGGTGGTCATGTGACTGGATGGGCATGGCCTACTCAACATCACTCACGTCGATGGACACTTTGCCTTAGCTGTTACAATGTAATAATGGTTAACCAGAGAGGCAGTTTCTGTAAGCAGGGCAATGAAGATTAAGCTAGAAACAACACCAGAATTTTCCTTCCTGCCTTCCTTAAAGAATTAGCCCTATAAAGTGGAAAAAAACAAAATGAGATTTTTTCCAACAACCAGTTCTCCAAACTGCTTCAAAAGTTAACAACTGGTTCTCTCGAATAGGTGCAAACTGGCTGAATCCCACCACTGTCCTTATGATATTGGAACACTACTGTCACTTGATTACTGATGGATATTAATAGCTGTCTCCAAAACCCATCATTCTGTGCAGCTCTGGTTCTAGTAATGGGGAAAGCATCTGCTTTCAAAGGTACCAACATGCATTTGTTTCACCCTGACTGCTTACTAGGTATGTTAATATGCAGAAGAAGGGAGGCTTTGCAGTCGAGGCATTTTCCTGCAACAACTGTGCATATTTAATATTATTGTTTTAAATTTTGCAAATGACTGGACAAATGCAGACAAGAACATTGGCTAAACATGACAAATGTGGAAGGTGCTGGTAATTTATTTTAGTTTCTTTTGTGTGGAATGAAGCCAAGAGGATTTTCATTGTGGCAGAACCAGGGATAACCTTGGCTGAAGTACTGGTAGAATTATATTCTTGGCCTTGGCTTATTCCTCAGCCAGAGAGGGAAATGTTTGGCTCATAGTAGTCTGGATGTATTCTGTGTCCTGAGACCTGTAAAAACAACCAATTTGGGGTAAGGAAGTGACTTTAATTGTGCTATGGCATTTTATATTATTTGCAGCTTTCCAGCCCAGAACTCTTATCAATGAAATAGATGACCTAAAGCTACCAAATATATTTAAAAAGTGAAATAGGTTTGCCAGTTTATCTGCAAGAATTGTGTATTTGTCTTCTACTGTTTACTACCTTGCAAACATGGACTTACAGGCTTACACATCTCTATCCCTATAGCTGAAGTATACACATGACACTGTTATATAAATTAAGAAAGTTTCTGCTTCTACAAAGGCCAGTAATAGGAGCTGTAGAAGACTTCAGATTTCCCAAAATTACAATTAATAACCTTCCTAGACCTTGTTCACAAGCTATATAGCTAATATAGTTCTTTACATTACAGAGAGAGACAGAGAGAGAGAGAGAGAGACAGAGACAGAGAGAGACAGAGAGACAGAGAGAGACAGAGACAGAGAGAGACAGAGAGACAGAGAGAGACAGAGAGAGAGACAGAGAAAGAGAGACAGAGACAGAGAGAGACAGAGAGAGAGAGACAGAGAGAGACAGAGAGAGGGAGGGAGGGAGGGAGACAGAGATAGACAGAGATAGACAGAGAGAGAGAGAGAGAGAGAGAGAGAGAGAGAGAGAGAGAGAGAGAGAGAGAAGCATGACTGGCCCAAATTCAGGTTCTGACAAGTTCTGGAGAACCGGTAGTGAAAATTTTGAGTACTTCGGAGAACTGGCAAATGCCACCCTCTGGCTGGCCCCCGAGTGGGGTGAGAATAGAGATTTTGCAGTATCCTTCCCCTGCCATGCCCAAGACACGCCCACTAAGACACACCAAACCCACCAAGCCACACCCACAGGACTGGTAATAAAAAAAGTTGCATTTCACCACTGGTATGTATGTATGTATGTATGTATGTATGTATGTATAAAATACATACTGGATCGACTTTGGGCCAGTTGCTCCCTTTCAGCCCAACTCACCTCACAGGTTCTTGTGCAGAAGTTAGGAGGAAAATGTATTAGGTATATTTATTACCTTGAATCATTTATAAACATAAAGGTGGAATTTTAAAAAAATCTAGAAAAATATTTGAAGCAATTTATTTTCTAATAACTGACAACATATACTTTGAAACTGAGGCAAATGAAACACTTGCTTTTTGTAACTGATTTTAATTATTTTAAATCAGGAGCTCTTGCAAATAAAACTAATAAAACAGGTTCATGGAGTGTTAAAGATCGTGACCCGTCAAAACCGCGTTCCACAAAAGCGCGGTCGACGAAATCGCGTATGTGACGTCATCACAGCGCGACGAAAAAGATCGAAAAATTGAAATAAAAATTAAATTACAGCAAGCCGATTCACATAAAGGTAAGCGGTTAAGGGTTAGGGTTAGGGTTAGGTTAAGGGTTAGGTTTAGAGCGTTAGCGTTAAGGGTTAGGGTTAGGGTTAGGTTAAGGGTTAGGTTTAGAGCGTTAGCGTTACGTTTAGCGTTAGGTTAAGGGTTAGCGTTAGGTTTTTCGTTAGGTTAAGGGTTAGGTTTAGGGTTAGGTTAAGGGTTAGGTTTAGGGTTAGGTTTGGGGGGGTTAGGGTAAGGTTTTCGCTTTATTTTTACATTTTTCGATCTTTTTCGTCGCGCTGTGATGATGTCACATACGCGATTTCGTCGACCGCGATTTTGTCGTCCGCGGTTTTGTGGTGGAACCGTTAAAGATAAGACCTACCATCGATTTAATTCAGATTATGTCTCGTTACATTAAGACTTTCTTCCAAAAATATAGAAAATTATTTTTAAAATGTCAGTTTTATTTTTCATTTTAAATCTATTTATTACTATTTTAATATCATTATTATAAGAACATAGGTAATTTAGTTTCAAGTAAATGTATTTATGTTATATTTGAATAAGCATATAAAAACTAAGGTAGACTGAAGGAAGTTGGACGTGTGTCTCTGTTTACCTGAAAAGATCATCCAGGAAAATCCAGACTAAATCATGCTTTCATTTATTCACTTCATATAAAAATCTCTTCAGAATGCATCTCAACACAATATATAATACTATAACAACATACATTGTGTGAAACTTTCAAACAATAAAATAACCACCTGGAACAATGCAGTGTTCAACAGACATATAAACCCATGTATCATGCACAGTTGTGCTATTTTCATCAACTAGTTAGTCACAAGTTGGACCGAAAGCTTGAAAAATAGCTTTACAAATCGGCACCGTATACATGCCTCACAAGCTTTGTTGGAAGAGGTTTCACAGCACAATTATAGTATCAGTTCACATTTTGTCATAGAAACTCACATTGGCTGATTTAAAAAATTGGAAAATGACAGAAGGTTTTGTGGCATTTACTGGGGTGCGTCCTTTTCAACCTTTCAGTAGTTTCAATTCTGCTAAACAAACCATCCTAAATCCTCACCAGTTACCAAACCCCGATTTCCAGAATGCAAATGAAAATGAAATCCAATGGAGCCAATGTCTGAATGCCCTTGCTGGGTTCCATATGTCTCTTTCACTGTGCTCAGGTTCTTTCCATTTTACGCAGTACAAAAAAATTACAAGAAAGGCAACTCTCATTCAGAGTCTTCTACACAAATAACATCACCACTGACTGGCAATGTTAATTCATATAAATTAATACTTACAAAACATTACATTATATACAATACATAATAAATACACTGTTATAAACAGTACTGGACGTGTAATAGCTCAAGGCAAGTTGAGGAGGAGAAAAAGAGACTCAGTCTTGCGAACATGAAGAATGGGGTGGGGGGTGGGGGAAACCACAGTAGGACCAAACACAAAAATTCCACTGAGCTTTGTATTAATTTTTTTTTAAGGGGAGATTGTCCATCATATTACAACACGTTGGTTTTTATATGTACTGCATTGTCTAATGAGAATGCAAAGCTACTTTATCCTGTGTACAACAAAAGTCAAAAACAGTAGCGTGGAAAGCCATTTGTTCATGTGTGGCAAGTAACACAGGAGAAACCTAGATTTTGTGGGACTAATAAAGTGACCAGTGATGTGGCAATGCAAGGAGGAGGGCACCCTGCTTTATTTAGTGAGTCAAAACAATTAAACTGCGGTAAAACACAAGTATTGCCCGTAGAGAGGAAGACTTTCTTCATTAAACAGGATTAATAATAATATAAAATATATATTGGTATCAAACAAGTTTTGTTGTGTATTTACTAGGCGTCTCGAAAAGATGTGGAAGTATTTATAAAAAAGGCACACGGGTCTGAGACAGGTGCACAACTTTTAAATGCAAAATCACGAAACCGTATTTTGAGCTGTTGGACCAAACCGGATGTCAGAATCTATTAGGAATAGAAAATATTATGATTGTGTGTCATTCCCCAGTGGGCTTGTTCAGTAACAGCTCACACTGCCTCCCTATCGCCAGGTTCATTTTGTTTTTGGCTGATAAAACTGAAGCTGCAGTAGATATCACCTGTTAATTCCTGAGCAGTCATTACACACTCTTTAACCCTGACTCCAATCTCGAGTAATTGGAAAGTCTTCTAGCCAATAACAGGTGCTGGCCTAAGAGCCAGACTTTCAGGCTATAGCACATGAGACAAGCTGCACGTGCATGAATAAAACCACCATGACGAATACAGTGTGTTAAGTATCAATCGGCGATGCATCTTTTGTCACAATCTCTATATTAGTGTCCTGCTGGGAATCCCTTTTTCCTGGGTCAATGACACAAAGTGTCTTGGTGCTGCTGTAATAATGGATACTGTCACTCTCCTTCTCGGTCCCATCAGAGTCTTCCTCTTCAAGAGTAAGGTCAAACTGGAACTTCTCCATCAGGCCCTGACAGTCTTGGTTGCGTTCTTCAAGGGGAGGGGAAGGGCTCTGAGGGATCATACTTTGATACCAATTACGGTTGTCTTCCAGGGTATCCAAAATATCTTGAGCATCGGGCTGTACTAGGTCTGCCCAAGTCTCCCACAGTGGATGAACAATATAATCAATGAATCCCACCTGCAATGCAAAGACAATCAATTTGTAATGAAATGTTATTTACACTCAATATTTATGCATTTTCTCTCAGCTTTACATTTAAAGCAACTAGAAATTATATTAGTATTCATTCGTGCTGCGATTGATCTAATAAACCTCTCCATTTTTTTAAAGGATAAAACAGAGTGAATACTAAAAACCATTAAAAACCAGATGGGATTGTATAAGCTCTGCTTTTACCATATATGAAAAGAATGAGCGATCTAACCTTTTTAGAGGGGAATTGCCAAAACCAGAATGCTGATATTAAAGAAGAAGATTGCTTTCTGTGCATTTGGGGAAATTTATTGGGCATGGATTATTATGGCCAGATTTATTTATTGTATTTATTACTCAAATTTATGTAGCTACTCATCGATAAAAGTAAATATTATAAAAATAGAAATACAAACCCTGGGTAAAGAAAGGATAAGAATAGCCTAGCAATGGAGCTATCTAAGCATGGTCCTGGTTTTGTTGGGAGCCTCAAGCCTGATGAGATAACTAAGTCTTGAGGGTCTTCTGGAATATCAAAAACGATGAAGATAATCAAATTCCAGGATGAGAAATGTTCCATAAAGCTGGCACCAAGGCAGGGAAGATGCATCTCCTAGGACCCACCAAATGAAGATCCATAGCTGATAACATCTGCAGGACACCTTTTCTGAAAGATCTAATGGGGTGGGCTGGGGTGGTCTCTCGGACAGCCTGGCCCCAGGCCATGAATGGCTTTAAAGGTCAAAACCAGCACCTTGAATTGGACTTGGAAGTAAACTGGCAATCTACGCACTTGCAGAGTGCAGTCTAAGAGTGCAGATAACTGTGACTTCTGGGTACTCTTCAAGAGCAATTATAGAGCACATTGAAATGGTCCAATCTGGAGTGACAGAGGCATGAGTGGCTCAGATTTGTTTTCTTCAGGGAAGGATGCAGGTATTGCATTAGCAAAGCTAAATGAAAGCATTCCTGACTGACTCCTATTGCCACGATTCTTTCCCGATCAGTACCCAGAGTACTTGAGAGTAGAGTCCCCCTACAAATGCAGCTCTGGGTTGGCAATCTTCAATCTTAAAATGGTAGTCTAACATTAGAATCAAATGTCCAGTGGAACTAACAGTGATTTTCCCACTCATCTAAATCTCAGCGTAGGCCAAGAGCAAGGCTTTTTCTATCCTATAATCGGGTTAGACAAAGCCCAAATAATTAGCTTCGCCCTAAAAAAACACTTTTAACAAAATTCATAAATAAAAAGCTGCCACTACTTTAGCAGCAAGTATCTGCTCAGTAAGTTTGTTTTATTTTTTTAAATCATGTCACGCTGTTGCTATATAATTTATGGCAATTATATAAGAAACATCTGTATAGCAGTATTTGCATACGAAGGAACTATAAGGTACTGTCAGTGGGAGCTATTTTTAATTATTAGGGTATTCAGACGTAATGGAAATCATGGCATCTGTTGCCTGCTTGAGCTGAAGTGAATCTTGGATGCCTTCCTCCTCCGAGGAGAAAGAACACAGAGGAGTTCTTAAGTTTCTGTTCCAAAATTAAAACTGGTTAGTAACTATTTTTTAAGATATCAGGACTCAGGGAAAAAGCTGTTACAGCCCGTCACCTTAAACAGTGTATTATGAAAGGACCTATTAACATTTAAACTATTTGGTATGATGTATAGATCAAAGAGGTGTAACTATAAAAGAAACGCTTATTGGATGTGGTTACTGTATCAATGCCCTTCAATGAAAATTGCCGTCTTACTAAACTGATGGCATCTATTTGTTTTTTAAAGGAGAAATATGACTCCTCCAAGTATCACTTAAACAATGTAGGTAAAAGTGCTGGTACGCTTTGACATTTTGATGAAAATCTTTACTTCACTAAAACTTTGGAATTGGTGCGATTTTTTTAGGGCTAGCATTAAAAAGCTCACTTTTTCTGGGATCTGTTTAGAACTTTCATGTTATTTTGCTACTTTGTGGAATTTATTTATGGTTAACATGCTTGGATACAATATCATTCAATGGAGAAATGTATGGCATTAAGGGGAAATAAAGACTGTTCCTGGTATTATCCATTATGTAATAAAGCTTGGGAATAACATAAATTCTTAGTTGACAAGCAGGATGAACTGGATGGAGGAAAGTGAATGAACAATAAAAGCTATGGAAAAGTTTCTTATCTGACTGGATTTCCTTGCTTAATTCCAAAAACCGCTGGGTGGCAATTCAGCGGAACAGGAAAATAGCTCTCAAAGGAATCCATCTCTGGCTAGGATGTTTGGTTTGGAAATCACATTTGACTCCTCCAGACACAACAGGATGTTGAACAAGCCAGTACAATTCTATTGTAACTGCTAAGGTACTTTAAGCCAAAAAGTGGCAGAAAGTTCCTGTAACCTATACCCAATGGAGACTTTTTAGTGAAATCACTTTGGCTATCACAACATGGAGAACGTTGGCTCTTTACATCCATTTAAGGAAACCTCCACAACTAAGTTGAGAGTTAATTTTTACAGTATTAGCTCAGGTCCAACTCCCCACCCCCAACAAACATACAAACAAACTGGGTCATTGTTTCAGAGATATTTCCTTATCAGATTCCTCAACGCCTTTAACAATGGCAGAGCTTCTAATGTACTGGAAAAACTCTTTAAAATTAAAGCTATTCAGAGATGCATCTGTCTTGAAAGAAGCCCAGGCTGAATGGTACAGCAGTCAAACCTGAGGAACTGAGCCCACAGGGAACGTTTTGCAACATTTTGCATTATGTCATAAAATACTTCATGATCATTTTAATGTCATAAAATATTTTATACAATTGGTCAAATTTGAATTCCATGTGAGTCCTGGATTTTGGATGCATTTTATACGTTAGTCCATTTGAGATAGCTTGGCTCACAGAGTTTTGCTGTATCGTGAATGTTCTGTCCAGGGAAAGGTTACAGACCTGAGAGTTATAGCAATAGCAATAGCAGTTAGACTTATATACCACTTCATAGGGCTTTCAGCCCTCTCTAAGCGGTTTACAGAGTCAGCATATCGCTCCCACAGTCTGGGTCCTCATTTCACCCACCTCGGAAGGATGGAAGGCTGAGTCAACCCTGAGCCGGTGAGATTTGAACCGCCGAACTGCAGCTAACAGTCAGCTGAAGTGGCTGCAGTACTGCACTCTAACCACTGCGCCACCTCGGCTCTAGTTTTAGTAGTATATAGATAGAAGGAGCATTAGAGGCTGATGAAAGGTCTCTCGGTGGCTCAAACAAAGGAAGTCCCTGCAGTCTAACCCTGAAACCTTAACCACAGCATGAAAATGGCTCTGAAGGGCTCACAGTTAACACTGATTACTTCCTTGGAAAATGAAAAAATTGGGAATTGAAAATCCACATCCTATCAGCTAACGGAGGAAAGGTCCTGCATCCTGTTTCTTTGCAACACGTAAGTGGTGGGAGTAAGAGGACCTACTTTTTCCATTCTTGAAATCTCTGCTACTTGCTGACTATATTACAAGAGAAGAAACAATGGTGCCAAGCCAGAAACTGGCATATGTTTGGATAACCTTGGCCCTTGCTAAGAACACATATTGGTCAGGGGTGGGCCCCGGGAGGCACTACTTCCAATTCACTAGAGCAGTGTTTCCCAACCTTGTCAACTTGAAGATGTCCGGACTTCAACTCCCAGAATTCCCCAGCCAGCGAATGCTGGCTGGGGAATTCTGGGAGTTGAAGTCCAGACATCTTCAAGTTGACAAGGTTGGGAAACACTGCACTAGAGTGTGCCATGCATGCTTGTTGTGCACTGTGTGCGCATGCGCAGTACAATTAAAATTGCTCTGCGCATGCGCATAACCAAAAAAACAAGATGAGAACCAGTTCGGGAGCATGGCAGGCCTCGGTCGCTGCCGGTTCCAGCGACCCAGGCTGCCAAACCATTACTGGTTTGGATGAACCGGTCCAGGCTGGTAAGAACCCACCACTGATACTGGTCCAGTTTATGTGAAGCAGCACCATTATTGAAATGCCCTGCAGGTAGCCTTTCAGAGTTTTCCAGGAGCATAATGTAGGATTAATGGCAAACAGATCGCCTTCTATTGACAAAATCTCCTTGTGCTGATGTTAGAAAATGTCTGTATTATTCTCTATCATTCAGTGGAATTTGGAAGAGGGATTATGTATAATGCTGCAGGTATGTTTTTATAAAAGTGCGAAAGGCGTTTGAAAAGGTGAGATTAATCCATCAGGTACGCTAAAGAGAGGAATCTACTGGGCAATTTAGCACGACATTTTTCAAAGGATGTCTTTCTTTAAGACTTACCAGCAACAGATCTACATTATTAATCCTAAATTGGAGCATTCCTGACAGATCAAAAAGAGAAAAGTCAAATACCTGAGACTTCTCCACAGAAGCTGTGTGCTTGTCACACATTGGGCTGATTTCCATTCCCCTCTCCCGTTCTTTGTCCCCTTGCTGGAAAAACTCCTCCATAATTCTATCTGTCCACTGCCGATAGAGTTCAAGAGATTTTGTAGGATTACTTAAATCAGCACAATGGACCATATTTCGGAGAACCTGCAATGCAAGAATTATAACATGAAGACTCATGTAATCAAGTAACACAGGGCAACATTTTGTTCTGTACTTACTGGTACTTTGAAAGCAGTTTTACATTACTGCACTTTTTGATTAAAGAGATTTGTTTTAGGAAAAAAAATATGAACTATATCTAAAGTACACTTTCATCAAGAGACATATTAAATTATTTGAAGGAAGATTAACTGCAGATATGCAGAATAAATTGTTACAAATTGTACTGGTCACCTGAATTAGCCAAGCATAACTTCAAGCCAATTTAAGGTATCTACCATTTTCTTTAGCAGAAAACTGCTTTGAATAGTTTTATTCTTCTCATGTCTTATTGTACAAGTCCACATAGGAGATTAATGAACTGGAGATAAACAGAAGATTTAAATGTCTCTGCTTCAATTGTGGGCACTGGCACCTCCTATCGAGAGTCAGAGTAATCTAGCAACAAATGGTTAGGATTATGACTAGATAGTTTAGGGTTACTTTCATCTCATCTCAGTGCTTATGGGCTGTCAGTATTTCTCAGTCTTATGTGAAGACAAAATAGAATCAGAAAACTATAATAAGGAATATAACAAATATATAATAAAATAAAAAAATATAATGAAAAATAAGTACATGTAGCATTCATGACTTTGATGAAGGTCCAGATTCAAGGTTAGGGATAGATAAAATAGTATCTGATTGTCCACTGAAGTCTGTGCAAAGTATTTACCTAGCTATGTTTCTTTTGTCCTAGCAAGTCTCTTTAAACTGGAGGATTACCTGAAGTAATTGTTAGAACTCAAATGTTCTGCTTGCAGGAGGGGGAAGATACTTCTACAACAAGCCTTTTGTTGAGGACATGAAGACATGTCTTCTTCAGATCTACTCTGAAAGAAAGCTTCCACCTTTCTTCCTTTGCTTCAAAAGTGATGTTAAAAAAAAGTTTCTGCCAGCAGAAGCTATGCTAAAGGGTCAATCAGTTGTAAACTCTGAGGAAACTTTAGGATGAGCACCTGCTTTGCTACTGTTGACCATGGTTATGGCAGGCTACTGATTTTCAGAACCATTGGCTTTTTGGCATGGGAAAAGGTAACGGTAAAGGCTCCCCTCGCGCATATGTGCTAGTCGTTCCTGCCTCTAGGGGGCGGTGCTCATCTCCATTTCAAAGCCGAAAAGCCAGTGCTATCTGAAGACTTCTCCATGGTCATGTGGCCAGCATGACTAAATGCCGAAGATGCATGAAAAGCTGTTAGCTTCCTACCAAAGTGGTTCCTATTTTTCTACTTGCATTTTTACATGCTTTCGAACTGCTAGGTTGGCAGAAGTTGGGACAAGTAACGGGAGCTTACTCCCTTACACAGCACTAAGGATTCAAACCGCTGAACTGTTGACCTTTCTGATCGACAAGGTCAGCGTCTTAGCCACTGAGCCACCGTGTCCCCCCTTGGCATGGAAAAAGCAGAGCCAAAAAGACATTCCATCTTTGCAACCAGCTGGTGGCAAGCTTATGCATAAGGAACAGCACCTCCAAATACAACTGCCCACTTTCTTAGAGCATCATGCTTCCCTTGCCATCAATTCTCCAATTCCACTAAGGAATTATGCCCTAGGATTGGAGAACTGATACAGAAGATCAATTTGCTCCCTCTTAGTAACAAAAAGTAGTGGGTATACTAGGTTTGGGGAAAATATATCTTTTCTCCCTTGGCTTCTCTTGCCATCAATGGCAGAAGTGAGGGGAGAGAAGCAATAGAAAATAGCTTTTTTAGTGCCAGAACTCTGATCCCATAATGTTTAGCCACTAGCGCCAAAGAAAGCACTTCCCTCAGTCCCTCTCTCTTCCCTCTACTTTGGGGGGGGGGGGTTGAGTGTGGACAGAATCTCTGTTCTGCTTCAGGGTTGAGGCTTGCTACGGGTTGACATTGTTCTTATTTCTTCTTTAACCTGGTAGTTTTTTCTGCCCAACAGCATTATAAGAGCCAAATTACTGTGGAAGAGCCAAATTACTGTCACATTAACTAAGCATTAAAAGGGCCCCAAAGACATCTTGCCACACTAATGAAAAGATATAATTTAAAGATATTTGGGTGGGATTGGCATTTCAGGCTGGTGCAAATTTCTCCAGTTTAATTCTTTCTTTAGAGGACATTTTTATGAACAAAAGAGTAACTATTATCACACTAAAGGGATTTGCTTTTAATGATTAACTATTGCCATGTTTGAAATGGAAAATCTGTATCAGTCAGGTTACCATTAAACAGGAGAGAACAAGTATCTTCTACACTAAATATTGCCACCAAGTTAATTTCTCCTGTTCTGGAAATTGTATTCTGTGGCATGAATACATGAAGCACAAAGAATTAAAATCTGCATAACCATAGAATAAAAGGGATTCATAGAGAAGAAATCTGTTCTAATATTAGCACTGCTTTATGTCCTATTTGACGATTTTAAACACACTTTTAAATATTTTCCTAAAGTGACATCTTATTATGCATCTTATTCTAAAAATATAGAGAAATTCAATACAGGAAAATAATGAGGTAAATGTTCCTATGTCTATCACCATTAAATAGGCAAATAAGTAGAGAAAATATTTAACTGAATTCCCTATTTTTAAGTAAAATATCCTTATTAATATTTTCCCATGCCTGGGCTAAATACTTAATCCATAACATGTAAGAAACATGTGTAAATTGCACATTTACCACACTATTAATCCAAGGGAACTGTAAATTATAAATGGTATTACTTATGCTTTAAGATCTTGTTTTCCTCCAAATAGTTTGGAAGAAAGAAGAATTCAAGCCACCACAGACTATTAAATAATTAACTTGAGGAATAATTTGTGTGATTATATTATTTACAATACACAAAAGTGCTTATCGGTTCAGTCCCATCCCTAACAATAGTACCAACATAGGCAGACATTTATATTGGGAGAGCCTCAGAAGTATCCAGATGATACCCTCTAAAATTCCAAACTCTTTTTTTCCCCAATCCTCTTTCCTTTCTTCAAACCCTGCCTTATTCACTGCTATGTTAAAAGTGGCCTTCCTTAAAAGAAATATACATGTGCTACAGAAAGACTAGAACAAGAACGTATCACATGGGAAGTTCATAGGGTTGAATGAGAGGTTATGACAGCAAGAAAGCTTCCCAAACAGACCTGTATTCTATCAGTGTAGTTATCAAGTAGGAGGACTCCAGAACTAGTAACTTTTTTAGTTTCTACCATCGTCTTTAAATCTGCCAGAAGCGACATGTGCTTGGACATATCCGTTGCCAAGACCTACGTGAAAGGAGAAAGATTCTTTTAGTTTTTATTTTTGGGAGCAAAGCATCATTTTCTGTTTTAACAAACAGCTTGAATGTTATACAGAATCACATTCTTACCATGTCAATCACCATTTTCCTGAGACTTTGACGTTGTTTCTTGGTCAGATTGTGGAAGATGTCACAATGCTCTTCTTGTAGAAGCTTAAAACCAACCGCAAGATGGTGGTTTTCCAAGACGGACTCATCATTGTACATTAAAGCAAGTTCAGAATCTAAATGAAAAAGTTGTCATGTATTTAAAAGGACTCCTTTAAGTACTATATGTGATTTTTATATATAAGCAATGGCTTTTATAGCTACAATATCCTTCATTATGTTTGAAATAATTTATTTTTAAAAGAGATTGTAAATAAAATTAATGAAAGAATTTAAAAAATTCTTTAAAATTCTTAAAAGAATGTTAAAAAGAATTCAATGGTAGCCAAAATAAAAGGCCACAGGTTTATTAATCCATTAGGATACTCTCACATCACTTTAGATAAACTCCCAGTGTGTAAGTTTAGCATAATTTTACTGATTATGTGCTTGGTTAGTTATGATTGTTTCTGTGCACTATTATTAAGTAGCATGGAAATTGGAAAACCTTTGTAATGTGCAGATGTCACCTCTATTGATAAGTCAACTCTGATATTCTCAACTTCGTTTTTTAATGAGTATTCTAGATTTTCTTTATTCTTAATAAGAGAGTTCATGAGAATTAATCATGCCCATTGTATGTGTATGTGCGTGCATATTAAATGAACACAGAACTCACTTGTGTTAATAAGGAACTGATTGGAGACACCAGGGTGATCTACATCGTGAATTGCTGCTGCAAAAATTGCTGCCAAAATTTCTAAATCAGTGAATACAGCCTAGAAACAGAAAAGATTAAAACATAGGCTTCAATTATAAATATAGCTCATCGTATCTATTAACTTATTAACAACCTCCATAGAAAAAAGAAATTGTACAATTAAAACTACATAAAGAACTGAAATCTTTTTTCAAGAAATTATTAGCTACTGCCAATTAATTTGGCTATGAATCTGTGTTTTGATATGTTTTTTTGTGGGGATGCAGTAATTCCAATACATCCTCGACAACAGTAAAAAAGTAAATACATATGTTTTGAAACTCACGTTCAAGCAATTTTTTAAAATATAAAAAAATGCAGAATATTGCATAGGAGGCTACTGTAGTAATACAATCTTATCTCAAAAATGTAACCCTACATTTATATTCCTAGCAATAAACTTGAAATAAATAAATGTGAACTAAACAATATGCCTTAGTGAAAATTTAGCTATTATATTAGTGAGATGACATAAAGGCATATTAAGGAGTATAAGATTCCATACATTTGGGAATGAGGTGAGCTTGCAGAAGGGTGTGATTGCTGAGAATAAACAAAGAAACATTAAATGGGGTACAACAGAAGATTTGACAAATGGATGTCTACTTCTCATCGCATGCTTTGTAATCTTCTAAAATATTATGGGACAATCTATACTGTACTGTTCACTTCAAGCAATCCATGGATTTATATCAAGATGACAGATTACACTGTGAAATTCTATAAACTCACCTATTTTCTTTATGTAACAGATTGGAAATTGGTTAATTGATGCAAATGCCTTGTGTGAAGGAACTTGCAGAAACAGTTGGGTTGTGCCAGAAGTATCAAAGCAAATGAATGGTGCATGAAATTTTACTTATTTTTATATTTGGCCTATTAATTAAAGCATGAGGCCATGGCAAATTACCAAGTGCAAGCAAATTATTTTGGAAGCATTGTTTGTCAGGGTGTCAGGGGTAGGGGAAAGCAACTCACATCCAAAGCTGGTGTGGACAGAAGAACATGAGTAGACTGGGCTACATCAGCTGCATGGAGACTATTATGGTAAGCTACATCTGTATGGTAGTGGTCTTCCAAAGTCATTGTGTAAGCTATAAAGGTGTCTGATGAGATTTTGAATGTCTTCAGTAGATCTCTTTCCTGTACAGAGTAATAGAAATTACAAGTAGTCGAAGTATGATTAAAAATCCAAAATCTTTATTACTAAGAAAAGATTAAATTAGATTAAAGATATAGCAATTGGAAGATGAAAATAACAACAACCACAACAACAACATCA
The DNA here is from genome assembly GCF_051295495.1 of Thamnophis sirtalis. Taxonomy (NCBI): domain Eukaryota; kingdom Metazoa; phylum Chordata; class Lepidosauria; order Squamata; family Natricidae; genus Thamnophis; species Thamnophis sirtalis. Next base: position 24,579,366 of record NW_028261387.1, read on the forward strand.
CAATTACTAACCTGGAAAATTGCATACATAATGCAAGTGAGAGGTCTACTGTGTGAGTATCTTGCAACATTAAATATATTCAATCCCCATTTATTCAGATCTTCAAGCTCCTAAAGAAAATATATATATATATATATATAAAATAATGAATGCATAATGTCATCACAAGGAGAATAGGGCCATATGTAGATTATAATTGCATTTATATAGAGATATCAAATCACTTTTTCCTTAAATCCTAAGGATACAAATTCTAACTACAGTTAGAATTACAGTTATCCCAAATATATGACATATGGAAGGAGAAATAATTTATTACATAAACTAGTTTCTGAAAGTGTGACATTTCCTATCTCCCATTTTTCCTTATCCCTCCCATTGAAACTGTTTAATTGGGAGTTGATCTATATCAGTTTCAGGGCTGGGATAATTCAGAAATTAATTTGAAGTCTTCCAGGTAATTGTATCAATATATATTTTTCCTCTTACCAATAGTTTCTAATACTTTAGGATTAGAAGTTTCTTCTTAAGAACGTACTTATCCTAAGCCACTTGCATTGTTATTTTCCAAAGGTGTATCTAAACTTCTGAGTAAATTTTCCCCCATCATAACACAGCAAAATATTGCCAAGATCATTGGGGTGGGAAGGAGGGGCAGATTAAACTATTCCCTTTAGCTAAATTAATTTCAACAGTTTTATTTTCAGTAATTAGCAACATATTCCATGGAGGAAGTTACTATTACATTTCTGTCTTGAAAAGCAGTCTCCTCAAAACAGATGGAAAAGTAAAAAGGATTTGTGGAGTATGACTAATATGTCTAGTTTACACACTGTATGTATTTGCAGTCTTCATTAAAAAATACAAATATAATGAATCACACTGACCTTAGCTAAATGATCTTCCTTTTCTGTTTTCACACCAAATCTCGAAATACTAGTGTTATTCAAGCTTGAACTGTGCATTAATTTTTTTACACCACTGATCTGTGTCATAACCTGTTGTTTCTTCTTTTTCTCTCTTTCCTTCTGTGTGGGAGAAGGAATCTCCACATCATTCTGCTTGTCTGTATTAAAAAAAGGATAAAAAATTCTAATATTTATTAAACACATTGGGTTAGATCCAAATATATTATTTTGTACTATTATTTGAAAATGGGCAGATATAGAATTTCAGAATTGTTTTCAAATTGTCAGACACAGACTGAGAAATGCATTCATTCCTTCGTTATTTTTTAATTAATTTATATCCTGCTTTTTATTCAGAAACTCAGCAGAACACTGACTGTTCCCTCCACTTATTTTGACCAATAATAAATATGTGAGGTAAGATAAGCTGAGAGACCATGACTAACCCAAAATGATCCATCTAGAGTAAAATTTCTTGAGAAAAGACTCTTTTGCCAAGCAAGCACTTCTCTACTCCTTCCAGAATTCTGGAAAGCATTAATGGTTGCTAAGTAACAATCTCTGTCAATATTTCTCTACTTGTAAATATTATTGTTGTTAACAATAATACTATTAATACCGTAGGCCACACAGAATCATGGAAGTGAGATAGGCAGCTGTATAAATTTAACAAATTAAATGTTTGCCTGCACTAATGTTACGTTATGATTAATTCTGCACGTTACCGCCCAAGCTTATGGACACGTGGTTATGATATGCACATCTGTAATGCTGACATTGGAGAACTTTCCCTAGTTTTGTACTCTTTAGAGAGGATTTCAATTCCCAGCGTTCCTTAGCCTCCATGGCCAGAGCTGAGAATTCTTGAAAGTCAGAGAGGTGAATTACTCTCAGCTGGAGAGCATGCAAATGAAGAAAGTTTATGAAAGAATTTGTTCTACCACATTTTGCCCTCTTAATTTTATAGTTTCCTAGATAACTTCCTGTTTCCGCAATCTCCTTCTCTGAAAAGAGATCCTTTCACTATCACAGAGATTGTTTCCTTAAAGATACTGAAATGTTGAGGTTGGCTTGGTGTGATGGTTTGCTCAAAAAGTTTTTACAAGGAACCGATCCAATGTTAACTAACATACCTAGGAAAGTATTAGAAATATATTCAGAGACTTGATTCCCTGATCGGCTCATTTCTGAAAGATGTGTCAGCTCCCGGTTTAACATTCTCTTGAACTGTTGGTAATTAGAACATAAAAATTCAGGTTAAGAGTCTGCTTACTGATACAATGCATTACAATCCATATTAATTAGAACATATACCACATAACTAAACAAGACAGTCAGAAATACATTACAACAAATAAAAAATATTTTCTAATTGTATGCAATCATTCACTGTTACATAAGTTTAAGATTTAAAAATGTCATTTAAAAAAACGGTAATTACAATTTTACATAACGTTGGAAAACTATTTAGATTTTATAGCAGTTTTTGATTTCATACTTTTAGGTGTCCTTTAAAGACCTGTTGTAAGTCTGTCATTTTTCTATTTATAATATAAAGGCAATTTCAACTTGCAGATATTTCTGACAGGATCATTAATACAATATCATGCATATATAGTATATATACATTCCTATTTATCATTAAACAATGCTGTCAATTTGCATGCCATCCTATTAACATTTTACAGTTGATTTTAATCCAGTATGAGTTTATTACTGATTAGTGATAAACCTGTTTTTCTGTTTATGATATATAGCAACACAAAGTATACTTAAATCTGACGTATATGGAACAACTTCACTATTTCTTTTTTATTATTTAAACCCACCTTGATGTATCCCCAAGATACAGATAACAAATAGTTTGCCTCAGGCATTTTGGGAAGATTTTGCACAGCAAAACAAGAAATCTCCTATGCAGAATTTGCAGATCAGAAGGAGGAATCTCTCAATAGCAAGAACAGCCTGGAGCCTTTGTCAGTGAAAGTCTAAAATTCCAGCAATCCTGGCTACCCATGACTACACATCAGCGAGCAATGCTCTCCAGCCTAGCACGAAGACTGTGGTGTTGGAAATTGCACGCACACACGCACACGCATACGCACGCACACAAATGGTATGACTGGCTGCATGAAGGAACCAGAAGATCTAATCCAAATGTTTGCAGCAAGTTATCTTAAAGCACTTTGATGTTTGGCAGGTTGAAGGGGTATCCCCATCCAGAAAGAATTGTGCAGTTGAACACAGAGAGAAAAATAGGACGAGCAATAGCTTTCCACAGAAATTGCTGTCTTTAGCAACAGACTCATCTAAAGATAAAACAGAGGAATTCCTTGTGTATGTGCAAACAACAAAAAAGGAAGAGAGCAATCAGTGTTCCTCTCACCACCAGGGCTTTTATGATTGCATTATAATCCATCCACATGGTATATGTTTTCTACCCTATTATTAGTGTACTTCATATTTTCTTAGGTTTTTTTTTAAAAATCATGGAGAATGCATCTCGAGATATTAGCCAACGTACGAACGGGCAGTACCAAATCATGTTCATTCCTGCATCATGTTATTCATGCAGCTCGAAATCGGAGATTATTTTCGTATTATCTTGCTAACATCCGTTCGGAGAAGCAAGCCTTCCAACCTTCATTAAAACATTGCTTCCCTTACGTCTGTTAAAGACTGCAGTCTAAACAATGCAACTTGAGATTCCTGACTTTTTCCAAAGTGGGGAGTATTTTTCGTGTGTCCTGTGTGTGCCAAGCGTCAAGCAAGGTGCGTTACCACTAAATGGGAGATAATCCAAGATGAAATAATGATCGCCAATGAAAACGTACGCCAATTACTCTCTTTCCCTTTCCACCTTCAGCCATCAGGACATTCCTATGAATACAAGTGGGGGCACAAATGCTTCTTTTCCTAATTAGCAGCCAGAGTTGTTTTATAACGTGATGATCCCCCTGCCGGCCGCCGCCTGTCCCTTGTTAAGCGCTCCCATTCATCGGGTCAAGAGAACGCCATGGCAACAGGACCACGTGACCGCCTGCCTATCTTACTGGAAGGCTTCCCTCCCGGTCCCCGTCTTGCAGCGATGACGGCTCTGCTGAAAAAAACCCGCAAGCGGTGGAAACCAATTAGAAGCTAATTTCGCAGCCTTAAAGAGCCCAGCCAAAAAGAGGTAGCCCGACATAAAGTTTCTTATGGTTAAAAAAAGAGAGGAAGGGTGGGGGAGAAGGACTAATTAGCTGATTAGCAGATCCGAACGGGATCTATAAAAGCTGCTTTGAGGAAATCATCTCCTTAACTGGAAAGCCAGTTAAAATCTTAATAACAGCAATAGCACTGAGACTCGTGTACCATTTCATAGTTTTACAGGCCTCTCTAAGCGGTTTCCAGAGTCAACATATTGCCCACAATAATCTTGAGTCTTCATTTTACCGATCTCGGAAGGATGGAAGGCTGAGTCAACCTTGAGCCTGATGAGATTCGAACTGCCAGGTTGCAGGCAGCCAGCAGAAATAGCCTGCAATACTGGATTCTAACCACTCTGCCACCAGGGCTCTTTTAAAATCTTAATAATACACACGGCACCCTAATTTAGGAGCTCAGAACAGTTTAATGAATGCATTAATCTCAGAGAGCCCTGATATTAACTTATCTTGCCTCCTGAATGTGTATATGTCTTCTTATTCAGCTGCAACCTTAATTGCTCTTAAGCTAGCCTTTTTTAACCATAGTCACAGATGAGCCCCCTTTCTTGCATCATTGCCTTGCCCAACAGCATGCCTTTCCCCTTTCAGAAATCAATGGAATGAATACCTCAGGGAGATCAAGTGATAGGGCAGCCAACAGTGTGATAGCAACTGTATGCCTGCTGCCTATGTGGAATAAGCCTGGCCTCATCCCTGCTTATTTTTACATTATTCCTCTCTGTGCCATGAAAATGCCAGCTTTGGATAACTAACAAAGTTATGAAAAAATGAAGGGCTGAAAGGATTCTAACCATTTTGTAAATGTGGTACTCAATTTCCTGCAGCTTTTATAGTCTGGAATGAGAATGACTCTTTGAAGCAAGGACTTTTGGCAACCCTAATATCTTTATTGCCTTTTTCATTTTAAGGGTTTCCTGTTATCCAACTCATGACAGAGAGAAGGCAGAGCAGATTATTAAAACACTGCAAAGATTCTTCCCCTTTTTAAAATTAGTGTTTAATCAAAAATTAAAAAAATAAGGTGCAGATGTTTTAGCCACTGTTAATGTGGAAAACAACCAGCTTCTTGTCTTCAAAACCAGTAAGAAACCAGTACATTCAGAAATCAATGTATTTTCATGAGTTATATGAATAGCATGCAAATTATACCCAAATTGCCTAATATAAAGTGAGAATATCCTATTTTAATTTGCTAAATGTTGGTTTCTAAAATTTGAAAAAGGTACCTAGGATGCTTGACTAGGGTTTTTAAAATCAATGTGGTATGAGAGTATTCATAATTAGTAACTCAATCTAAAATTGTATTATTTTGCAGAAGCCTGACCAAAAACACCCTACATTGTAAATAAGTATGATCACTCATTATCAAATTATTTGGAAGTTTGCTTCTTTCTAACCACTAGAAACAATGTTCCAATGAATCATAACACATAAAAGTCGGTGATGCTTCATCTTAGTCACAGAACTATATAGGAGTCTGTCAAATTTAATACTGGTTTTAGTTTTTATGGATCTTCTGTAAACAACTGATCAAAAACTAAGAAGTATTTTGATCTCAGAAATATCCATCAGACAGAGACTGCAGATACAAGTGATTGTAGCCATCTGATCAGAACAAAAACTTCAGCACCCTGCATTTAACACTTATCTCATTTTACTTTGGCATATAAAGATATTATATGGTAGACTAATTACCTATTCTTCAATAGTTGGAAAATCAAGCCAATAAATATCTCAATGCCAAAACTGCTTTGCTAATAGGAATTATTGATATATTGATAATGATGTAAAATTTTGGGAGTTAGGTGACCTCAATATGAATGAATAAAAAAATCCTAGAACATCCAGCTTATCTATGATTTGTCAAAAAAAAAAACAACAAGGTGTCAGGATGTGATTTAGAAGAACATCCATGTTTGGTGCCCTTGGGTTATTATTCCTATTAATTCTGCTGTGACCCATGCTTTCTGTTAAAACACCTCTCTGAAGCAGAGCTACATGGCTACCATGGCTACCTTATGTTAATAGTGTACTATGTTAATAATGTTTCTGTTATTTTTATTTGTGTCTTAAATATTGAATATGGAATGCTTTGAATTTTAAGTACACCCACAACCAAAATTTGAAATGCTAAAACGCTAGCACAGTCATTGTATTTAATAACAGCTACATATAACTGTGAGGCTTTGAAATATAAACTGCAATATGCTTATAAAATATTACCTCTGGCAAGTTAAGTGCTAAATGGACAGCTGCTTACAAGGATAGATAAGCTGAATAGGAACCTTTGGAATTGCCTGTTTGAATTTCTGCTTCAAAGAAGATTCTACAGAAGCAGTCACATGAACAAAGGTAACTTCTGATCTGCGTCACTCTCCTCTAGCTCAGGGAGGTTTACTGCTGAAAGGGTCATAAAATATAGACAGGAAAAGGTGTAAATGATGCTCAATGTAAAAGTCAGAAATCTTAGCTGTGTGAGCACGTGGGAGGATAACTTTCAGCAGCTGAATCTCATTTAAGGCTCACATTAAAGGACAAACTTAAAGTATCCCAGAAATATGGAGCAAAAATTCAGCTTAATATATATAGTTTCATACTTGTAATCATAAAATAAATCACTGAGATATAAATGTTAAAAATCTGAAAAGGTGACTGACATTATTAAGAAGAGATTGTCTCTTAGGTTAAAACTTGATAATGGAGAATTCATTTTATTCATTTTTTGTGAGGCTGGCTACCTACCTAGATCAGGGCTGTCAAACCTGTGGCCCGTGGGCCAGATGTGTCATGCGCTGCCTATGCCCTGTTTAGAGCGAAGGGGAGAAAAGTTGCAATACATCGTTTGACACCCCTGACCTAGATAATAATAACTGGCACAAAGTTTTCTATGAAAACAGCATGAATGTTCCAAGTAATTGATTTGCCCTACTCATTATAGTGAGAGTTGAGATCCTGAATTTGTCAGCGTAGAGATGCAAATTATATCCACATATAGCTTTACAGTCAAGATCTGCAACCCGAAAAGACGATTAAACAATGTAGGTGGGAGTAATAAGGTCTGGAATTAAACCATAGTGCATATAAAGCTGGGAACTGCACCTTCAGGCTGACAGAGAACATTTAACTGTTTTAGTGGTTTTAGTATGCAGTAAAGATTCTTATCTTGACACTGAGCCTGACAATAACAGGTTCCTTCAGGATGTAGCAATTCAAAGGAAAACCAATCCAAATGAAAACAACTTAGGGATTTCATTGAATTCAGACAAGTGCTTAATTGAACACAAGGTTCCACTGTTTTCAAAATGTAGGCAAATGTTTTCAGCTTGTGCCATAGTATTTGAAAGAACAACTTCCACCATATTCCTGCCCTATTTTAAGAGAATCTAAAGGGGGGACCAGGGACCTGCTCAAGCAGATTCACAGGAGTCTGCTGAGTATAGTAGCTGCCTCCTTGTGAAAGGCTCAGTTCAGTGATAAATGTCTGGCATTACTTTAGTTATATTTTTGTAAAGCAAGCAAATAGAATTTCATTTTATTCTTTCTTGCTTGGGAATGCATTAGTAACTTCCCTGGTACTATATATTAATTTATTATTTTGTACATTTTACACCATGCTTATTGCCTATTTATATCAATAATTTAATTTAAAAAACTAATTATTTAAACTTTATTTAATGGGAAGTAGTATAGAAACATTTTAAATAAATAAATCCTGTTTCCAGTGATTTTTTTCAAGAAAGGACCATATTTCACTGCCATTATATAGTTCTATGGAATAGGAAAAAACAATTGACAGCTACCTATTTTTGATTATCAGGTGATAATTCTGATAAATGCCTATACATTGAACAATGTCTTTTTATCACATAAAGCCATCAATGCTCTGAAGTGTAAAATTGTAAAATTGGTAATAAAGCAAAGAAAATAAATATTTTGGATTGAGTATTGTAGGAAGTTATCACCCAGCCCTCTCCCAGAAAAATGAAATATCCAAGGAAATATTGAAAAGGCAGAATATTATGTTTCTCTGGATGTGAAAAGGAAGAAACATGTTTCAAAATGACAAAGTGACTCTCCTTGCAATTTTCTGCCTCCCCCCCCCTTTCGTAAATGGGCCATTAAGAAGGCCAAGCCAGTCCCTTTACATAATAATAAGAGTTTTCCCCTTCAGCTCCAGGGGGATGGAATCAAGGCATGCTAGTATAAGCCTTTTACCCAATTGACCACATGGCATCTGAGAACTCAACCAAACCTGGATTCAAAACTCAGCCTAGAAAGTTGCCCCTGCATGGCCCCATGTGAGTCTGACAACCAATCAGAATACATTTCTTGCACAGGAGCAGGAAATAGATAGGTGGGGCCGAACAGATTATAAAAAGCCCTGCAAGCCCCTCCCTTGACCCTTCTTCTTCTTCGCCCAACACCTGGAAGCATGTGATCACCTTTTTTCCCAGGACCTCCAGCTCTACGGTCCTGTCCACCATTAAAACATTAAACCATCCTTCTAAGCAGCCTCCATGCCTCCAGTGTCTTTTTCCCCACTTGGAGCTGAACCCAGAATGACATTTCTTCCAACAGTAGTTTGCATTGACTCATATAAATGCAGCACCATGTATTTAAAAGAATATGCAGGTTTGAATGATATTTATTCTTCATTAAAAATCAAATTACATTATATATTTTAATCAACAATGCTGCACATATGATGTATTGCAAGATTACACATCATGTTTCACACCTGATTAGACAATTATTCTAAAACCTTTAAACAATGGTTGAAGTATACATAAAAGTTATGAAAAACAGATTCTAGTTGTGTCAGTTTCCTGTTATACATGTTTTGAAACTAATATAATGCATATTTTGGAACTACTATAAAATAATGGTGACCTAATTAGGTTTTCCTAGCATTGAGTCATTCAGCAAATTGATCTGCCTATTGTAATAGGGATTAAGTGTGATGGAGGCCTTGCTTTGGTTGTTGTTTTAAAAACATTGTGACAATTTTTTACTGTCACATCTTTGGTTGTTACTATTTTAGATTTACATTAATGGTAGGTAAACTTTCATTTTTCATTTTTGCAGTCTTGTTGATGATTTTGCCTTCTAGAAGCTATCCGCACATGATAGACTGCAACTTTCATTAAATCAGCCAGCAGTCAGTGATTTGCTAGGAATGATTAAAGGTACAGATACAATGTGTCAGGGAAGCAGCCATTTGGGGAAGCTAATTTTATAGGAAAGAACTGATACATATTTTTATGTTTCAAACTGACACTTTGATAATGAGTAAATACAGTAAACTGAAATAGATTATAGATAAACAGTTGTGTGATATGATTTTAAAAGATTCCAAGCAATATATAATATATTCTTATCCACTGTAGGCATTATTTACTGACACAGTGATGCCAAAATGATGCAATGTACATTAAACATCAAAAACCTTGCCTTTCTATACTTCTGTTGCACATTGCATGTTGGTATATAAGTGATAGAATTTATATCATGCCTATCCCCTCTCTTGCTCATTTATACACATTTGTGAGAAATAATTGGTTCAATTTAAAAAAAGGCATCCAATATGATTCTCCGAATAAAAGGAAAGACTTCTTTTCTTCATAGTCGTAAAATAGTATCTGTTGTTTGGAAGCATTTCTAGAATTCTATATTCCTTGCCTGGATTATATAGAGTATATAATATCCCCTATAATTCAATTCCCAGATGGTTTTGGGTTCTTTTTGAAGAAATTAAACTTGGTTGTTTCTGTTATATCTGAACATTCTCAGGGGCAAAGATATCTGCCAAATTAATTGAGGAATTTATGAATGAAAGAGAAAGATTCACAATCTACTTGGTGTAGTTGATTAGTATAGGGAAAAAGTACTGGATGTAAAAAAAAATCAAATAGCAAAATCCTAATGACAATTGAAATCATATTTGAAATCTCCTTATAGAAAGTGTAAAATTACAACTGTGGGCTAGTTTCAAAGTCCTTTTCATCCTTCTAACGTCATGAAATTACAATCTAATTGTTATTTCATCTAGAATACATTAATTTATACCTAAAAATCTTGAATTGGTTTTGTATAAAATCCCATTTAAACTTAGGTAAGGCTTAATTTCTGAAAAAAATAGTTGAGTATGTCCCATTAACATTAGCTTTAAAACCTTCCGAGTAAATAAATATTATTAAAAACACAGATTGTTAAAAACATGATATTTGTTCAGTGTGACTGCATGGACGTCTCACCTGGAGCTAATCTCAATTTGAAGATTTTAGTGCACCACTGATTGCAGCATTTCTTTACAGACAAAAGCCAATACTTATTTACACAATGCACATTTATTTCAAAATAGCACTTTTCCTTTTCCTTACAGGTTTGTCAAGCCCTATTCAGTAATTTGCAATTGCATCAAAATAACTTGCATAACAAAAAATATGTCTTGGGTTGGAGGGATCTGCGTCAGAAGGGTTAAGTAAAGATTTTCCAGTTTTCCTTAAAGAGTCAGTAAATTCAGGCTCTTCCATGGAAGCCACTTACAGCAGTAGCTGTTTCTCACCCCAACCAACTACATAGGGTGGTGTTTATGAGAATAACAGATAGAGGGATTGACGTCTCCTCTGTTCTAAACTCCTCAACAAAAGATAATATATAAAAGAAAAATAGTATTGGTGTAGTTTATATCATGAGTGCATCTACAGATGAAATAAGATAATGCGACTGCCCATATGAAAATGTAAATGTATGTAATGTACATACCGTAGTCTCTGTTCTCATGTTTCCATTTTTTGTACTTATTTTATGGCTCATTGCTGGTTCATGTTCACACGTAATAAAGTTAAGAAAATACTTCCCCAACAAAGCCAGAATATGCACAAGCAGCTTTAATTACATAAAAGCTCTTTGTTCTTATTTTTTTCTTTTCCATAGGTTTGGAAACTGTCTGGAAAGCTGTACTTCACAAGAGCTTCCCATTAAATGTATGTTTGAATTATTTCTCTTTCTAAATTAAAATAAAATAATTTTCCCTTATGATAATTTCCAGGAGCTAGACCAAGTTGAAAAGGCTGGGTTTATTAGATTAACTTTAGGCAAACCTTTAAAAGAAAAGGAACAAAATTTCTTCCCTGACCTCCTCCCTTTATGATTAATTCTGGGGTGAAAAAGCATAGTATCATGCAAAGAGATTAAAATGGAGTACCAACATGTATATACAAATGCTTTGTTTCATGCCACTTTAACAAAATATAACAAAATAGTATGTAGTTACATGCAACCTATTTTAGCTCTTGTACACATTTTTCTTCCAATATTGGTTTAGAAAACTAGAATATATTTTTAGGTAGAATTTACTATATTGTATGAATGCTTGGGCCAATGTCAAGTCTACTAGCATTAGGAATCTTGTCAGAATAAAACCTCTCTTCTGTTTCTCTAAAAACAAAGGGCGAACTTAGCAGTCTTAATTTAGCACCTGCCTTTAAATATATGTCTTATAAAAAGAGATACAGGCACAAAGACCTGCATAAAGATTCATATGATATGGAAACACAATGCAGGAAAAGGTGCAGGAAAAGTTGGCATCGGCTGATGGTATGTTTGGGAAATCTTAGTTCTATTAAATGCTTTATTTGGCCCTATAATCCAGTTTAAACAAAGGATAATAAATAGTACAGAGCTAGAGACAAGTTATGCACGAATGCACATCACTAAATTCTGGCTCAAGACCAAAAATATTTTTAAAGCGTACATTTCCTTGAATATCACCTTCCAATCTATCCTTCCCTCTCCTCTAAAAAATCATTTTGGCAACAAGGGCCAAAAGTGTTTCTTCTGTTGCTAATATTTTTCAAATGGTTTTCAGACAATCAGTAAGTGCACATTTTATATAAGGAAACACTTATAATGAGCCTAATAATTAAATCATAATAACCATCCATAATAAATCATCAATCATGGACCGTAATAGTTAAATCACTAGTTACTTCCCAGCTCACATAATGTTGTCCTAAATTGTTCTATTCATATATCATGAAAAACAAGTCTCCTCTGAATCAAGATTGATTCTTGTGTACTATATGCATAATATCCATTTGGTTTTCTTGACAAGAGTGAAATAGTTTGCTATTGCCTTCTTCCAATGTTTCTTTTTTGTTTTGCTTCCCAGTCTGACCTACAGCCCTGGTATTCCCTCAGGGTCTCCCATCTATCAGGTCCAACTCTGCTTAGGTTCCTGCCCAGGAAAAATCAATCAAGTGCTTCCACTATTAAAACCATCTTTAATACCTCCTGCCCCTATCATGTGGAAAAGGTGAGCTGCTGAAAATATGGTACTTTACATGCAGACAAACAAAAGTCATATTACACATGTGGTTGTACATGAAATAAATGAGTCATGACAAAACTCTTTCAACCTATTTGTGAAGAGGAGGAATGGTATCCAAACATATCGGGCAAGAATACAAATGGTTAATTTGTTCAATCACATCCATTCCAGAAGTTTCAGCATTCTTGACTATGCTTTCCTAAGTTTATTGTGCTAATTTACAACACCCTTTGGTAGAAACCCTGAGTTTGGTTGCCTGGAGGAAACTTTATGACACAATTAGATCTTTTTGCATCCTATTTCAAAGACATGTTTAGTGGTTGTTCTGTCTTTTAGAAAACAGCTTAAAATAACCAACTAGCAGCTTGTAGGCTATTTACACATTTTATCAGGCAACCATTATTTCACAGTGATTGTAGACATCCTCCATCCTCCACATTCTGGGACATTAAAGTGAACAGTGGGGTTACTGTTAAATGAGGTTAGGGGAGTTCCATTTTGGTAAGTGATACATGAAAAGAATATTCTGAAAGGTATCCAGTGACAAAAAGGGTAAAGCCCTTAAGGATAAGGACAAAATCAGGAAATTGAAAGGATGCATTTTGATGAGATCTAAGATCTTTATAAAGAATAAAGACCAGTAAAAAAAGGCCTTTGGACCTATAGATCTATGAGTAAATAACAGTAGTAAAGCAAAATTTATGGATTCTATAAAAATGCTCTTTTTAAAAAAAAATATACAGTTTATAGCTATTGAATCCAGCAAATATCAGAGTGGGTAAACAAGTAAAGCAACTATAGAAATATTAGCAATTTTTTTCTGACACTTTTTTAGTTTGTTGTTTAATAGCAGGCAGTTATTTAATCATACCAATAACAATTGTTAGGTTGTGTTCGGTATCTTAAATCAGTGTTTTTCTGATTGGTTTGGGGATTTCTGGGAGTTGAAAACTACATATTGTAAAGATGCTCAGATTGAGAAACATGACCTCAAACAGATCCAAATATTTGCACAATTCACTTCTTTGAATAAGAAACAGCATGGGTTCTTATTCCACCTGAAAACTAAATGATGAGGTTCAGAGGTTATCACATTTAAATGTTCCTCAGATTCAATAAGAAACAAGTCTTTACACTGTAACATCAAATTTAAAATTAATTAAATTAAATAATTATTTTTGAACCACCTCATACTTGCAAGCATTGAATTACTCTAGCTTGAGTTTACTTGAAATTTATCATATGTTTATTACGTTTTTTATAAAACCGCAGGTACTTCTGAGTCAACTCTTATGGCTTATTAGTCTTTCTTTTCTAGACCACAGTCCCTAAGGTCAAATGGCAATCAACTAAAAGGGAGTCCCAAAGAATTCTATGATTCACAGCTGTTAAAGCCCTCTCTAAGAAACAAAGAAAATTGAAGTAGCAGGTTTTCTAGTTGACTGCCAGCAGTTAATCCAAGTAAATCTTTTAGAGATGTATGACTATTTTGTAATGCAGATAAACAAAGGAAATTACAGTAAACTCAAAAGCAAGAACAGCTTGGCACACCTTAAGCAAAACATCACGTACCAAGTGAGCTAGATTCAGTCCTGGCAGACTCATATCAGGTCGTCCCCCCCATTTTTCAATATGGACATTGTGCAATGAAGCACATAGGCAAGGGGCAAACAGCCAGGAATTACCTCCAAAGTTTACATTAGAGTACTCGTGTTTAGTTTATTTAGCCTCCTAAAACCAAGACGTGAGTGTTCTATGTGACTGAAAACCCTTTGGAAGGAGTGTAGCGAAAGTTTTGTATACATCAATAGATTTTAGTTTACAGATAAGGAGGACAATGGTCTAGTATGTGACATTGCTAACAAAGGAGAGGAGGTATAATGAGACATTTCAGAAAGTGCCTACGTGATGGAAGGATGCATCTCCCTTGGGGTCATTTGAGTGACTATAAATCTCAGCCTGCCTCATTCTGTGACTGCTGCTGCTGCTCCCCTTACATCAGTCACGCCATATATAAAATAGCTAGATTCACATGTGGAAAAAGAAGCTTGGTAAATTCTTCAGTTATAAACATAATATACAATATAATTACCTAAGTACAAGCAAACTGATATTAAAGTCAACATTATAAAAATTATTGTCCAGGAGAACTAAAAACATGCTATCCTGGCAAAGTGAAGTCCTAATTTTATAACAAAAAATGTTTAATTGGAACATAATATTTTAAATTCACTAATCTCAATTGCATATAAAGTCATATTAAAACATGGATTTACAAACCCTACATACTAGCAGACAGACAAATATTTGGGAATATTATTTGGTCCAATGTTTGGTCTATTTAAGAGGCCATGCTATAAAATCACAAAGTTGCAAGTCACAAATAACAATTATTATTCGTTAATACAGTGATCATATAGATCAGTGGTTCCCAACCTTTTTTTGGCCATGCCCCATGTAAGCATCTTTAAAACTCTGATGCCATCCCTGTGACATATAATTCTTACTTTACTCAAAAAGTGAACTCTACTCATGCAGAGGAAGCTTAAAAGGCCATTAACTTGGTTTAAACAAGGTTCAAATTGCTCCATTAAAAATCAAATTGCCCCCCTGTGGGGCGTGGGCCCCACATTGGGAACTATTGATATAGATTAATGCTTACTAATTATCTAGAAATACCTATAATGTTGTAACATGAGGACGCCCTCAGTCTCTGCCTGCTTTTAGAGAGACCCCGTTATATCAAAAGCAGACTTATCTGCCCAATGAATACAATACCTTATTATTATTTGATCTATACCTATGGTAATAGGTGACTAAGACTCTAGATAGGATTCAGAAATGAGCATAATGAATGTTAATTCAAATTAGAAATTGGAAACTTTGGCAGTGTAGAAACTACATCAGAAAAACATCATGAAACTGTAGGGCTAGCAGCAGTAAATTTTTACTTGATATCATGTGATTGAATAGAACTGAAAAGATTTGTTTATCATTTTAGTAAAAAATATGCCAAACCACATATATTGCTCTGCTGCATGAGGAAGTGGTTGCTGAGAGTGTTTGCTTTTTGCATCTTCACAATTGTTTTTAAAAGTTTCTGAATCTCTCTTCTGAATGGCAGGGAATAAATTCCTCATATTTCTAAGTAATTGTTTTACTTAAACATTTCCACCTTGTTTACTGAAAGAAAGAAAAAAACCCTGAATATTTTCACGTAGGATCTGTTGACATTTATCAATATGAAGAATCATCTTTTGGGAAGCAATTCTGAAAAGTTGTCTCCTGTTTTTGCAATGCTGTAGTTTTAAAACTACGTCTGTCAGGAAGGAGACAGGAAATTCGAGTCACACTTACAACAGCTGTGCCATGCCCACTATCATTCTGAAATGACGTAGTTTGGGCTTCAGTGGCACGGAGCCAGGAACTTAGCAATAGCAGAGGTCAGGAAGATAGGTCACTGTTTTTACAGCCCTCACACTTGGAATCCTGCAGGATTCACTTGCTGCCTTCCTTTCTCTTCTGTTTTTCTGTTCTTTACTATGGGGACCTAGAAACATCCTGTTTTCAAAACATTTGATTGTTTTGCAATTAGCAAATTTCTATGCAGAAGTCTTTGACGGAAGGAAGACAGATTATTCAGATACTTCACAGATGTGGGAAATTTGATAATAACTCAGCATATTTCAAAAGGCTTCTTGGGTTCTGAAAAGTTCAGCTGTAAGCATTAAAATTTCAAGAGGTTTTTCAAAAATTGCAACACAATAAATATGACAAAGTAGAGACAAAATGAGAAGGGCAATGTAATCTCATTTCATATACAGTATATATGTAGGATCTAGATCTTAGAAGTAAAATTGGGACTTCAATTTTATTTATGTTTTTTTTAAATCTATTTTTAAATTTTATTTGTATTCAAAAATGGATGTAATATCTGCTTGTATAGCTTTGTTCCTATGGAGAACTACAACTCCTATGGAGTTGTATCATCTTCATCTCATTGCAGTTGATTTTTCTTTACTTAATAATAGAAACAAACTGCAAGTATCTGCATAAGGCTCCAGCCTAATGACCATCCTTTAATGGCCATTGTAAATGACTTCCAGACTATACTTATAAGTATATATGAATGCACACTTTGGATGAGACTGATAAAAGAGCGTTAACAATAGAGTTCTAAGTAAATTGGAGGGAGGGGGACTGTTTTCTTGCCTTCAATTGAAAGCCTCTGAAGAAAGGTATACATATTTTTCACTGATCAAACCAGAGTATGAAATCTTTGCTTTAACATCAGGCAAAAATTTGTTAAGTTATTTAGTCAAACACAAGCCATGTTTTCTCTCAAAAATGCCTGAGATTATAGTGCAGGGGATACCCATGCCGTCAGGAAACACAATGGCCTTTTGTTACCCAAAAGTTTGGCTGCTAGCCAACTAAGGAGTGGTTTCAATTTTAAGTAATATCCAACTCTTAGATATTAAATACATGGAAAAGAGGTAAGTATATTTCTCTTTAGAAAAAAAATGAACACTTTAGAATGCAAACACATGCACAATACTAAATTATAATAAGAATAAAATATTTTAGATAATTCAAGTCTAAAAATCAACTTCTCATTATACCTTCTTACACAGTTTAGAAATATTTCCACTGATGAAGCAGTATTTTATATGAATTGCTACCATATGCACAAATATACATAAAATATATAACTAAAATTAAAACAAGTCCCACGTATACAATTCATGGTAACTAAAGATTGTTGGTTGAAATGTGCACCATTATAAGCAATTTAATTTATTGAAGGGGGAAAAAAAACTAGCCAAAGTTTCATAAGGATACTTGTACTTTTTATCTACCTCATTCTTTTCAGTTGATTTGCTGATGATTGCTACTGCTGGTATACATTGTAGAAATAATGTAAGAATGTTTCTAGAATTACTTTTGGCATTACAGTTATATGCTAGAATTTGTTTTCCACCTTTCTAAATTGCTGTTTTATTAATAATAGCACATGTTATATTTAACTGTATAACATTAAAAGTAGCAATACTTGATTTAACTTCAATAGCATTCTGGTAAGGATTTTAAAAATTTGGACTCATTCATTTCTATTGCTTTAATTTTTTACAATAGGTCAGCAACCTGACCTAGCAAGGGAAGGCAGAAAAATTCATAACTTTTCACTTTGTTCTTAAAATGCATTTGTTTGCATGTGATTTTTCTCTCTTACCTTATTGGATGCCATCTCACTAACAGATCGATAAGTCTGAATAGTTTCAAGTTGGTCTAAACACCAGTCCAATTCCTCCAAAGTTTCCATTGCTAATTTTTGATAAGATTCTTCTGCAAATAAACACATGGACATGTAGTTAGGCTTGAGTGACGGCAGGCTTTCCATGGTGGAATTGTTGATCCGACTTGGTCCAACACTGCTGTAGGGACTGCAGTGCTCTTTCATCATAAATTCTTCAGGCTGCTGTTCCACTCTCTAGTAGAACAAATCAATGCACGTCCAAGCTTTTGAATGGTCGTTGTGGTTTTGTGTATATGTGTGTGTGGGGGAGTGTTCTTTGCTTTCTTTTTTGTCCTTCCTTGCAGGCTTTGAAGAATCGGTTTCAGTAATATATCAGCAAACTTCCTCTAAAAGTGGTGTAGGAGGAGGGATACTCTCTGACAGGCTCATCTGCATATGCACTCACAGAACAGCAGAGGAAAAGCAAAGTTCCACCTAAACATTACTCATCTCACCATTTCTACTATTAAAGTGATGACATTTTTATAACACATTTAAAACATCATCAAGGGAGATTAGGCCATCAGTGTAATTTGTCTTTTTTCCCTTGTTAGAAAACAGATTCTGATTTTTTTCTGAAAAAAGAAATGCAGAAATAATTGTGTTTAAGTTTTTAAGCTTGTTCAAGTTAGATTATCTGTTTCAGAGTATTTCCATAAGTGCTACAAACACCCCTTATTTAATTGTTTAGTTCATTACATTTTTGAAGTATCTAACAATTAGGAAACAAATAGAAATTATGGCTTTTCTTAAATTATTAAATTTCCATTTTGTTCATGCTGAAGTCACAAAGAAATTTTAGACTGAATTACTAGAAGGGATTTTCAAAATATTTACTCTTTCTGTCAGTTGTTCTTCCCTTTAGAAACAGAATTTTTCAAAAGATTTTCTAAAGTTGTAGTCTTAAGTTTAGGATTGGCTAGGTTTATGAAGCTCGGATTGATTACCAAATCCCTTTTGGAAGAAATGTTTAGGGAAGCTGCTTGAGAGCCTTGGAAAAGCTACCAAAGCTGGGCTATAAAATCCCAAACTTCTAGACCCCCTTTGCTACTTTCTAGTGGATATTAAGATTTTTGCAACCCAGATCCAGTAGATTTAAAGTAATGGCAAAGGTGAAATTTTAAAGATTTTTTTTTCTTGCAAAAACATCCTTTTTGATTAATATCAAATGGATATGTACAAAATGGTACAACCAGGAGAATTCCTGTTGATAAGGACAGCAGTAAGGTAGATTTATTGTACATATGTCTGGATTTTAGATTTTCAGTGGCTTACAATCTCTGGATTGTAAGGCCAGAATATTTCTTAGTCTTCTTTAAGATCTGGAACTTCATGTTACCCCAGAACCAGCAATCCTAACAATGAGGCTAGATGATGCTAATGTTCATAATACATTCTAGGCACATATAGGTTTGTTTATCTTCAATTATATTAATAGCTATTAGTGTCTCCAGAAGGGTTGTAAATACATTTGGCTGAAATCATGATTGTGATCACTGTTTTCAGCAGACTTGGTTTGGAATATTTGCAACTCTTGGCAGTCTTTAATATGGTTTTTTTGAATAAGTTTATTTTGTACATTTGCTGGATTTGCAACTTGCTCTTCATCCAAGAGCAGAAGTTAATTTATATGGTACCTTTGTTATGTCCCCAGGAACCTTGTGAGGTAGGTTAGGCTGAGAGAGAATGATTGGCCCTAAATAACTCAAGGAGTTTCATAGATAAGAATGGACTTGAACCCGGGTCTCCCCATTCTTGGTCCAGCTTCATCATCAACTCCCTTGTAATAAAAAGAATGATACTAGCCAGTGTACTCTCATCTTTTCTACACTTTCTTTTCAATCTGATAGCTAATCAACTACGCACAGGCTAAAAACATAGAAAGGACTACAAAGATGGTCCTGGTCTGAGGTAAATTACTGTTCACTCTTACTGCAATCACAAAGTATGCATTCTGGGGAAGTAAAGTTAAGAGTTCAGTAGTGTTTCCTGAAAATATTAGATATCTTAGTTTTGAGCTATTTCACTTAAACATGCCTTATAAATTGAGCAAGAGGAAATTTGGCAAATCTGAGAAACCACCTCTTACAAAACCAGGGGTTAAATGACATGCCTCTCCAAGATTTTTTTTTTAAAGTAGTAGCGGTTTCACATTCAACGGAGATGTATTAGCAAAAATCTATGTATTACAGTAAGGACTTAGCTTCTGTTCCAATTTTATGATCCCAACCCTATGAAAGCACACTCTTTTTTTAACCTGAAGCCATATTGACCACACTTGTGTCAAATCAACTTCAAACCAGTAATTATGCAAATCTTACGTCAACAATGAAAGAAAAAGTTTTAACTGGGCCTCTAGTTGTTTGATAACATGAGTGTTTTTTTGTGCTGAGCTCTTGATGGTTCTGAGATTATTGGCAGAAGTCTCAGTGTATCATCATTAAAGGGGGAATCTCACTTAAATAGCATGGAGGCTCCCATCTTATTATGAGAAAGCATGGCATTCCTCACCCATTCCCCTTTAGTGGTTGAAGTAACACTAAGTAAGTTAAAAGTTTAGGGTGGAGTAAAATTCAATCATCAAAAAAAGGCTTGGTTTCTCATTATGTCTGAATAAGGAATTTCAGTGATAGAACTCTGGGTGTAAGGCAGGGGTGGGTTGCTAATCCCATTCCAACCAGTTCAGTTGGAACGGGGCTGGCGGCGTCCTCATGCACGCGCGTAGTTCATGCATGCGTCTTACCGCCTGCGCGATGCTCCAGCTGCTCGTGGAGACTCGCACAGCCCCTGTATGTGCCACCCAGCTGCTCGTGGAGAATCGCGCAGGCGCTGTATGTGCCATGCGCCTGCGTGGAAGCGCAGAAGCCTTCAAAGACCGGTAAGGAGCGCAGGCGGGCGGGTGGGCCCTTCGCTGTTCCCGGAAGTTACTTACTTCCGGGTTTGCCGACCAACCGGTTCGCGGGGACCACCGCGAACCGGTTGAAACCCATCCCTGGTGTAAGGCAATAGTTTATTTAGAACTTACTGAACCCAACAAGCAAAATGAAATTACTTTTTATTTAATATAATTTTGAAAAAAGATGGAACATCTGACACCCACCCACACAAATGAGCTTAAGCTTCCTATTCCCGATAATGATTACAATGTGCCATCAAGTCAGCATAAACTCTTGGCAATTAAAATTTCTCCAGGGTGATTTGTTCTTAGCCTGGTCCCTCAGGTTTTCTAATGGTGTACCCATTACCACTATAATTGAATCTATCCACTTTGCTGCTGTTGTCTCCTTTTCCTCTCCTTTAACTATTTCTACAATAGCACTGCAGATTTCTTAAGGCAGTGGTTCCCAAACTTGGCAACTTTAAGACTTGTGGACTTCAACTCCCAGAATTCTCCAGCTAGCCAGAAGTTCCCTGAAGATGGACTCTAGCAAGTGGCTGAAAGCTCAGAAGACAAAATCTCTGGTCTCGGTCACCAACCCAGATTGGATTCTGCTACATTATCCTGGGACATGTATATTTGGCTTAATTGTAATCAGTTTACCTTACAGTTTTTTTCTTACAATCTTTTAAAGTCTGTAAATACTATGCTTAAAGCACCTGCATATGGATTGTTCCATACACTATGTTTTTTATGTCATGAAAATTAAAAACTGAAATAAGGATATTAATTGATTTGATTGATTCTCCAATGGGAAGAAGTTATTTGTGTGGCTCCTTTAGCTATGTATAAATATGAGAAAAGGCTAAGTGAGTATAGCCTATCATTAGTCTTTAACCACGTTTTTTTCTTATGTAAATAATTGTTATAAAAGAACAAAATTAAATCAAAGTTAGCCCCAATACCAGGAAAAATGTGTCTATATGTTTACTGAGCACTAGCCATGTGCATGAAAGTCACGCTGGCATTTAGAGACGTAATAGAGAAGGAGAAAAATAATCTACAGCAGCTGATGGCAGACTTTTGGGCAGGGTTCAGGTGATCATTCAATAATCCCAATTTAAAACATGTATGTGAGAAACACCCTTCATTTAACTTTCAAAGCCAAAAGAGTTGCATCTTACTATTTTGACATGCCAAAACATGAAATAAAATTACAGTATATGAAATAGCCGACATCAGTTCTGGGTTTTCAGTAGTGAATGCATCTAAGACTTCGTACTTCCATTAAATAATACTTACTTTCAGATATAAAAAATAAATACATCAACCTGAAATGTATTAGAAGTTAGTCTAAAAGCTATGCAGCTGTTATTTGAATGTTTTTAGGATAAATGTTTTCCAAAATATTTCATTTCTTTTGTTGATATTGAATAAAAGCAAAATGTGTGTATAATACTGTAGCTTTATTTCATCCCAATCACACATATCTATAACAGGAGGGAAAGGGGTTTGTTTCTTTGTGCTCCTGCATCAGGCTGTTAATTTCTTAAACTGTTTACCTTAGCCATCTTTGAATGTTCTTACATACATTTGTTCAAATATTATGATTCACATAATTGGCTCTTATTACAATGTGCTATAATCACACTGTTTTCTGATACAAGTTCAATTTTGTTCTGGTCATGTTTGTTTATAGAGTGCATCCTATTTAAATCCATAGTATAGCCCTTAATTTATTTTTATTTTATTTTATTAGAGTTGTCCATTTTATAAGTTTATAATACAAATACAAAAACACAAAAACAAATAATAGGAAAAGAGAGGAGGGAAAGGGGAAGGAAAAAAAGAAAGAAATGGTGTTGATTTTTTTACTCCCTGCAGTAGAATAAGATAATAATATCAAACCTCAACTTTTTTATTTTTACATAATAGAATAAACTAGTCATTTCTATAACAACAAATCTATCTAATTGGTAAAACCCCAAATCAAAGTTTTATTTTTTTCCACCTCAAGCACAAAGTCCAGAACCGGTTTCCAAGTAGAAACAAAAGTAATTGTGTTTTTTCTTTTATCAAAGCAGCCAGTTTAGCCATCTCTGCTAACTCCAATCATCTTTTGCAGCCATTTGTCCATTGTGGCGATTGAAGCGTCCTTCCATTTAGCAAAACTCTTAATTGGAAAAAAATTACACCAGGATGTGTTTCACATAGGTATTATAAATATATATATAATCAACAGAATTCAGAGTGTTATGAGACTTTTGGAGGACAAACAATTGAACTGGTTGATGCTGCTTCTCACATGGAATTACGCAACAGTAATGTATTTTGCGTAATATTGTCTCTGTGAGTATTGTCTTCTGAAGCTAATTACTTCATTTAAAATTTTATCCTGAAAGATGCACTTGTTGACTGTTAGGGACTTCCCACAATGCTCTAACTTAATAGAATTTTCAGGCAAATGGTAATTTTCTCACTGATTCATGAATGCTTGCAAAAATTCCACTGGGCATAAAAGAACTAAGGTTAGTCAATAAAATGAGTATATGTGAAATCATCATTTCCTCAAGGAATCAGATCTGTGTAGATTTCCTTCCAGTTCATGCTCCAAGATAAGTTTCTTTTTTTCTTGCTATTCCTGCTTATTCAGTGATCAGAATACTTCTAAGTATGTAGGAAAATTTCATTTTTAAGACTTTCTAACATATTAATGTGAAATGACATTTGATATATTTCCTGCATTTTGTGATTTCTACCAGGTGCCATTAAATTACGATTATTTTTTTTAATGATTTGTGGTAGTTTTAGTATATATGTTTGCTTTGTGCAGTTCTGGAAAATGTAACTCTGTCAGAACATGAAATGCTCTGCACTAACACTGCTTTGTAGGCAGAATGAAATGTAATGTAAAGCATTATACACAACCCAAATTTACATTTAGGAATGGTATTTGGCTGTAAATAATGTATTTTTCAGAGTAGAAGATGCACTGGAGTATAAGACGGACCAAGATTTTGAAGAGACAAATTTTTTAAAAAAGTTTTTGCACTCTGCAGACCTCTTAAAAATGGTCTATTTTTCATGAAAAAGGGGCCCATTTTTTCAAAAATAGGGCATGAATAGCCTTTAGAAGGCTTGTAGAGTGAATCCTGGAGGGGGATGGGCCAAAAACGGGCATGCATAGCCTTTAGGAGACTTATAGAGTGCGGCTGGGGGGGGGGGGGCAAAATTGAGCAAAAAAACCCGCTCTGTTTTTCACTCATTTCTGCCCTCCCCAGCTCCCAGGAGCACTCTGAAAGCCTCCTAAAGGCTAGGCACGGCCATTTTGGTGAAGGGGTGGGGTTTTGGGAGGCAAAAAATGCTGTATTCAGTGTATAAGACACACCCAGTTTTCCAGCATCTTTTTTGAGGGAAAAGGGTGCATCTTATATTCTGAAAAATACGGTAATAATTGATGATGATGATGATGATGATATCCAGTCAGTCATATCCAAGTCTTGTCAATTTGATTGGCCAATTACTAGGCGTATCTCAGTACATTGCATGTTTCTGTCTTAATTGGGTGGAAGCAGTATGCCAAGTATCTCGACTGCTGGCTATATTTATTTGGGATGGTTTTTTAAAAGTAGTTTTTACTGTATTGTTTTATTGTCAGGAGCCGTGGTGGCACAGTGGTTAGAATGCAATATTGTAAGCTAACTCTGCCCACTGCCAGGAGTTTGATCCTGCCTGGCTCAAGATTGACTCAGCCATTTTTACGAGGTCGGTAAAAGAACCCAGATGGTTGGGGACAATATGCTGACATTGCAAATTGTTCAGAGTTTGCTCTAATGCACTATGGAGTGGTATATACGTCTAAGTGCTATTGCTATTTGTTTTTATTCTTTTATTCGTAGTATATTTTTTTAACTGTAAGTGACCTAGAATCATTGGTTGTGATGGGTGACTATAGAAATTAAATAAATAGTATGATGGCTTCCAAGGTTGTCTAGATTTGAAGCTGAAATTGCCTAAAATAGAGCATGCTTGGGGTAAAACTTGGCTTTGACTGCGATCGTGCTTTAATGAACAGAATATGCCAAAACTGAACCTTACATCCTTATCTCTTGGAAAGGGCATAACTAAAAATGGTAGACTAATCCACTCTTTCTTCTCAGAGTAAAGTATATAAAGTATTATATGAAAGCTTCTATTGACCAAAGTCATGATTGGTAGACAGTCACTTAATCTTGAGTCGATAATGAATACAGACAGGGAAATGAAGGTGTAGGTTTAATTCTGAATCAAAGAGCTAAAATGTATGACAAAACTTTGTTGTAGATGCATACGAACATAGAAATCTACAGCCTAATGATAGTGAAGTTTACATTCCACAATAATAATGGAGGAATCAGATATGTCTGGAATAAGTGTGCTGCATTCTGAACGAGTGCAGTCTAAAAAAGAAATTATTTTGTTATGCAGCACAAATGAATAACTGGGAATAAAATGAGAATTCAGAAAAAAAATAATTGAGCCATTCAGAGACCCAAAATGAATAAGAACGAAGTCTTTTCTATCTGCTTAGAAAAGACTTGTTTATTTCAAACATAGTCTATGTTAGGCAAACATAGGTGTTTTTTTTGTCTCAAGAGTGAATTGCAGGGAGAAATGGACCTGAAAGGAAAAAATGTTGAAAGAACAGTGAAAGTGGAAAACTGCTGGAAGAAAAACTAAACTATTTAAGAAAAAGAACTGGAAGTTAGATTAATCTCCCAATAGAATGAATTCAAAAGGGATATAAGGAAGAAGGACATGGAAACTGCTTGGTATACAGTGAAAAAATTGTATTACAGAATATCAAGAAAATAAGTTAAGTTACGCCTGAGAAAAGTATGAAAAAGAAGTTTGGTGGGAGGATGACATGACTTTGGATGTGAAAAAGAATGCATGTGTGAAAATGGATTGTCCCAAAAAATGAAGATGAGAGAAATATAGTCTTTTATTTTATAATAGTTTTGGCTTTTTACTTCTCCTTTTGTGGGGTTTATCTACAGTATGTCACTCAAAATAGGGAATAACTGAAGGGGCATATGCATACATGCTTGTATGTAGGCATTGCATATACAGCCTACAAAATTTGAGAGGACCATGAGATAACAGCAACAAGATACAGAATGTTGTAATATCTGGATATTTTCATCTTAATATGCCTATGATTATATGAAAGACTATTCATTTTTACATATTATAGATCATATTCTACAGATGTGTGTTTATAAGAATATTTTCCCTTGCCTTTTCCTCCCTATATCCTCTATATGTTCACAAGTGTAGTTCAGAGTCCTATAGAGACAAGGTATTTAAGGCTATCTATTTGGTCTGCAAATGACTGGTATTGTGGAGTATTGAATTGCAAGGGAAGACAAGAGGTCTATCAGGACTATGTCTCTCCTGTACAGCAGCATTTATTTGTTGGCCCTTGGACTGAAATGAAATACTGAAGAGAAGAACATAAATGTTTCACTTAGCCATAGCTCAGCGCTAAATCAAAGACTATTCTCAGCTCACCTATTTTTTTGTTCTCCCCAGCACCTAATTTCTGTCCATTGAAATACTTTATGCCTAATATTTTGGCAAACTGTTTCTTTGCACACCTTTGGACTCTTATTTGATTTGCGTATTGTTCACCACCTTCAACAATATTATAACAGGTAGGTAAAAAAGACAATGTAAATGTACTATATCCTATTAAAACAGCGATCCATAAATGTTGCTTGAATTTAGTATTCATAATCACCAACTGATAAGACCAGTGGTCAGAAATGGTAGCAGGATATGTTGTAGCAATGCCTGACTCAGAACGGGAACCCAAAGCATGGCTAATGGCTTTCTAAAAACCCATTGTTGGCATTATTCTTTTGCTATTAAGTTGTATACACTAGTCCTATAATGCCAATCAGCTCCAGGGAATCAGAAGTAAAATACAATACAGATTTGCATCTATTTGCCATTCTCTTTTTATGTGAACACAGAGCTATTTCTTGACATGGTAATCTTGATATACCCAGCAACGTATTTGAGACACAGAATACTATCCCACTGAATAAAATACAAGCATTATAAATCTAACATGTCCCAATATTAATGGGACTATTGTTGATCTAGAAGAAACCATTTCCATAGCTACCTGAATCATCTATCAACAAGAGTGTAGCTTTAGCTCAATTGTACTTCCGTTCATAAAAGCCCATGCAACCCACAAATGTTTCACACCCTACCTGAAAGAGTTAAGAAGGAAAAAATGTAACTCGGTGTAAGGATAATAGTAATGGTATATCATTCTGAGGATTTCTACCTTATTTAGCCATAATTGTTAAATGGTTTCTTGTACTATAATATATTGGGGGGGGGGGATTTTCTAAATAGTTGTTATTAGTTCTTTAAGAATCACAGCTATTTAAGACTTACGCAGGGTGGTTTCTTTTTATGAAAGAGATGTAAATTGTACATCCATTTTAGACTCTTGAGCGGGTAGCAATTTACTAGTAAGCACTTTGAAATAAAGATTCAAAGCCACTTGGAAAGCACTCTAAACCTCTGGGCTTCTCTGAGCCCTGACAAATCTTCAAGGTATTAGAGAACGGACTCAATTTATTTGCATCTTATTATTCTTTGGGATGCTATGTGGCTCAGTTTCCCTGTTGGAAAGAACTTGTACCCAGCTTTCCTTTCTGGTTTTTGAGCTCAAGATCCTGTAGAGAAAATGTTAACTTGGTAACTTTGCATCTACTTAGCATACCAGGTAAAACAACCAGAGATGAAACATTTGTTTCTCCTTTCTTTTCTACAGGGGGTCAAAAGCCAGCAAAGAACCCAGCTATGTCCCTTTCTCTTTTCAGTGAAATGGGGGTCACCAAGATTTTTGCTCCATCTATAACAGCATGGAGCAGAGCAATTATATTCATTCCTTATTTTCAAGATTTCAAGTTGGCCAGAATCAGCCATCACTGATTACCTTCAGACTACTGGTGAGGATAGTGAAGCTGTCCTGAGAATCATTAGTTGGGAACAACTTTAAATGTCTGCCTATAGTCTAATATTTAGAAATATGCTTATATTGAAAATAAGAAGAATGAATATTAACAAAAAGAAAAAAAGATCTGCCTCTACTTTTTATTCCAGGGTTTTGATTTTTTTATCAATGCATTTATTAAAAAAGCTTTGATACCTCTGATTTTTAAATATTTCTTACAGCAATGTCTCCCAATAAAATGTGTTTGAGTGCATCTGAGGTTTCATTTTTATTTTTTGTAGAAAAAATAGCAGAGATGAAGCATTTTTGCAGGAGAGTAATGGAATTTATTTCAACACTAAACCCTTCAATTTTATTTAAAACATGAAAAAATTAATCCAAAAGATGAAAGGATTAAAGGTTATTTTTGTATGTTTAAGGTCATTCTAAACTTGAGACTAAATATCTATTGACAGAATAAAACTTGTTTCTGAGTAAACATCCCAAGAGCGCCTAACTAAACAAATTAAGGAGAGATAATTATTTTAAATTTAATGAAAACATCTTCAGAATAGATGTTATTGAGACACTTGATTAAAATTCTAACATTAGTGATAAATTAATATTTATGGCTATGTTTTCTATACCCTGAAAATATTTCCATTTGTATAAATCATACATGAGTATATTTTGTGGTGAGTAAAACAAAATATTTCCATTTGTATAAATCATACATGAGTATATTTTGTGGTCATTAAATATTAAAATACTTTGTTTTGAAAACTTTAGGCATAATATAGTGCAAAATCAATTAAAAGTATAATTTGTGTTTTTTAAGTGTTAACAAAATATATGATTAAGAGGTGCTGGTAATTCTCACTATAGCTATTTCACTTACTGAGTTTATGACTATATTTTTATTGTTATTCTTATTTATTGGCCTGACTTTAATTCATTTCCCTTATAGTTATCTTAATTACCTTAAGATTCCTTATAGGATTAGCATGTAATTTATACACGTGGCAAAAAAAAATGTATGTAATTTATACACATGGTAAAAAATTAAAATAAAAGTTCCTATCAAACAGCTAAGTAAAGCAAATGAAAAACTATTTTTCCTATTAGGGAATGTACTGGAAAGCACTACATTATGGAAAGCAGTATTAGCTTTCAATTTTTTGAGTTCTCTGACTTGCCTCAGAATGTTTTAATGTTTCCATAATTGTTTCATGTTATGGTTTCTAGTCTTTTTCATGATATTTCTTACAAAGACTGACATTAGCATAAGACATGGGATGGATTCCATAAGAACAAGAGTTAATAAAAGACTTTAAGAGTAATTCTTGCCATATGCTTTCTTGATTCATGAATTTTTTTTAGTGGCAACACATTTTCCGAAGCTTAACTGCAAAATACTGTATAAATATGATCTTTTGAAGTTGCACACAGCTTAACTTTTGATTTATTTAATTGTTCAATATGTGCAAATCTTCTATACCTAAAATGTATCCATAACCTTGTGGAGATTTAGCTTTTATCTTTCCCATTCTCAATTGACGTAAATGAAATCAGGAGAGCTTGCCATAAAGTTTTAAACAATATTGTATTACAGATTCAAATGAAATTGGATGAAGAAATGAAAATAAAAATGATAGAAATCATCCCCAAACCAGAACTGTACTATTTGTAATGTAATAAAACACACTTAGTTAAAATTGCAATTGTCGTTCAAGCTGACTTTATCTACATAAACTTTTTTCTCCTTGTAAAGCAGGTCAAATATCAGTTTTATGAACCTAAATTATGGATTATAGAGAAATATTTAGAGTGCTTGGGGTTAATAAGTGAAGATTGAAAAAAGCTATAATAACAAGGTAGGAAGAACATTTCTAAACCTAACAAAAAGCAACCAATAAGAAAACACTGGAAAATGATCTAATTTTCTCTTAAACATACCTGATTGTTTCATCAAAGGGCAAAGTTGTCTGCCACATATTTATAGCTGCCATATATCCTCAGCTGTGAATCTTTAATAGCTTTTTTAAAGAAAAATCTTATCTGTCAGTTTCGGACAGCTGCATATCCTTTACTGTGCATAACAGAAGATGGGAAGCTCTAGACTGCAACTGGTCAGGATAATGAATGAATCTGTCAGTAATTCACCCGGAAAAAGTCCCCTCCCTCCTGGAACCTCAGAAGGGTTCCTTGACTACACTTGGGGAGTCCCACTGACATCATCATAACTTGCTCAGCTGCCATAGATGGCATTTGGACTGGATGGAATGGCAGAGCGCATGATGAGTGTAGCACGTGTGGAATGTCTAACATGAAAGTTCACAGGTGTGGCTGAGGGGGAACAGTTTACATCGGTTGCTATGGATACATGATTGGCTGACATGTCTTCAGAGTCCACAGGAGACACGGCAGCTATTTTTTAATAGGCTCATGAAATCAATCCCAGAAGGTTTGGAGTCACCGGCTAAAAGGTTTAGTTGATTAAAGTTACATGATGCATGCAAGATAAATGAACTCCCAAGACGTAAAATTTGTGGCATTTCCCAATTGAAGCTGATCATAAGAAGTAATTCTTGAGTCACTCATTTAAAATTGTTTGTGAATCAAGAACTGAACAAAAACATCTGAGCTTACTAGTGATTCTCAGCAATGCAATTTTGTCACGCAGAGAAATTGTACAGAAATACTAAGAAAGAATCCCCCCTCCTTATTCTCTCAAACTGCTGAAAGAAAACCTGATGTTCTTCTTGTAAAATGTGTCTGCCTCTAGGTCTTCAGCATAAGCTTACTGTCAGGAGGGCAGACAATCTATTTAATGACTGCATTGACGTCAATAGCATAACTGAAATACTTACTAAGATGCATGATTCCAACTTTCAGGGGGAAGCTTGTTTCTAAGCAATAGGAAAATGAGAAGTGGATTCGCTGTGGGAATGAACTACATCTGCAATGCAGGAAATAACATTTAGGTTGTAAGCAGTATCTTTGAAACACTAGTCAATTCACTCTTTAGCCGTGTGGCAGGACAGAATCTGAAGATGCACTGGCATAAACCAAGTAACTCTTTTATCTCTGCCGATTTTAGAACTATTACTTTCTTTTTCTCAATAATACTTTTGTTGCATTATAAAGAGTGCTCTTACTGACTTCTGGCACAGAACAATAGCTAACATATCTGCTGGTTCCAGCTGTCTGCATCATCCAGTTTCATTGCAAATAATAATACAAACATTACATTTGTATTAAGAAAAAATTAGGCTAGATAGCAAAATACAGTGCTTGTTGTTATTTGTTGGTGACAGAATAGTCCCTTCTGCCTGAATTATACTTCTGTTTTCAGGGTCCACATTAACATAGGAAGAGTTCACAGTTTTTTTTAAAAAAAGAGGTGGTGTATACAGAGCTTTGTCTCGCTGAATGTGAAATACACTCACATTGACTTGATTGCTCACATTGACCTGAAAGCTCTCCATGTGATCTGAGACTCGACTAGTACTGAAAGATGTACTTGCATCTAAACAACTGCCTGAAAGGATTTGGTGTATATCTCATGACATAATTGTGCAAGAATAGTAATACAAATTTAGGAAGTCTTTGTGAGAATTAGTTCTAGCAAGATCAAAAGTAAAACCTGAGCATGACTCTAGAAAAAAGATGCAAGGTTTTAAACCTGATTTCATTAGCAGCCACGGGAATTCTACACTAATGGCCCAATTAGTTTTTCACCATATGCTAAATCTACAGAGCAAAAATAGCACCCTGGAATTCCAGTCTGCTTTGGCTTCCTTTTCTAGTGATTGCTGAAAGATGTTTGGTAGCCCTTTATGGATAATGGCATTGACAGAACACTTCCATACCTCCAATGTTTTCATTCCCCAATACCCTGAAAAGCACTTTTAACAGCAACCCTGAATTCTCTCACTTTTCATAACACCAAAAGAGAAATAAAATAAATTGCTAGCAATCACAAACCCACATTTCTCAGAACATGCCTTTGTGTGTATTTTACTGATACTCTGGAAAAAAAAACCAAACTGAAAAGCTTGTTATAAAAAAATGAATGAAATGATTGAAATTCTGCAAAGCTATCCCAACAATCAAACCACCATCCCTATGTTGCATTTCAAATTCATGATTAGTTGTGAAAGTGAAATCATAACATGCTGGCAATTTTGCAATCATTTTTTCTCCTGATACCAGTAATCAGACTTTCATATTGCTAAGGTGCTGAAATGGTAGAGAGGTAAGTGAAATGCTAAATAATTCAGGAGTAGGATGCTGAATCTTGCTAAGAGACAATACTGACTGTTCCAATCCAGGAGGCAGATAAAAGCAGATGAATCTTCAATGAGAAAATAGTTAATTGCATAAAGTCAGCAATATAAAGAGAAAAGCAGCTCTCAAAACCATCTAATGTTGTGACCAAACAGCTTCTGACCATATCCCAAAACCGGATAAACTGCTTGTTAAAGTAATACAACTTATCTACATAAAGCATTATTACTTACTCCCTAAGGTAGGTCAGAAAATTTTCAGGGTTTTCATGAGATTATGGGCAATGGTACCAGTTCCTCATGGCTAATTTATTTAATCAGTGTAATTGTAAACTAGCCAGGAGGTTCTAGTGCGAAAGCTATACATCTCATAGCAATCTTGAGAATGTCTATGAAGATTCGCAGTCATCCAGGTCATCTTTGGGGTTAAAGAGGCCCTCTATGTTGAAATTGAACAGCCCTCTCTCAACAGAGAGGGAGGGATACAACATCATTTATCTCCAATCTACAACACAGTCCTTTAAACAGTTCCAGGAAAGCTCCAGGTGACCCTGATGATACAGATAAACCTCCAGGTGACTTAACTGATAAAAGAATGCAAATGTCCAGCTATCTGCAAGGAGTATAAATCCTTCCATTTCCCACCATCCAATCAGAGCTGAAGAAGCTTCTTGGATGAGAAGCAAAATGTCTTCAAAGGAAAACCAGAAAGTCCAGTTGTTTCTTGAAAAAAGCACCTTTGGAACAATCTTTAGAATGCTTTACAGATGTCTGTATGAATAGTTTGAATGATTATGGTAGCTAATTGACAATCTAATCACTTTTTGGGTAATTCGTACACAAAAACGCAATGATCTAAAACATGAATTATACATATTTTTCATGTAAAGACATTCAAAGAGCTTAAATAATGGGAAAGGAAGACAAAGCATGTGGGGATATACACAGAACAGAAAACATTTAGTTTCAAGATGGAAGTACGATAACACTGTATTAAGTAGCTTGTAATTCAGAGTTGTGATTCAGTTTCTAGCTAATACTGGATTCTCTCTTTTAAAAATAAAAATAAAGGTTTTATTTTAGCTACACTAAGGTAGAAGATGCCTTCAAATGATGCAGTTTTCATGACAGTATTCATGCAAGTGATTTGCCACTTTTCAAGGCTCTTAGGTTGTTGCCATTTGAATGTAAAACATAATTCACTACCAAGAAATGTTTTTGTTTTCATAAATGTGTAATATTTTGTTTGCTTTTAAAGCTACCTTCAAAACAGTGATGTGCGGTGAGGTTCACGGCCAGTGAGGCAAGCGGACAAAAGCCGCCCTATGTCTGCCAGCGCCAGCCGCCCCCGAAGCCCTAACACGTGCCATGTCAGGGCTTCGGGGGTGGCTTCCGCAGGGGGGGGAGAAAGAAGGGAAAATCCACGGCTAGGCAGCCTGCTCATACATGCGTGCCCCCACACTTCTCCCTTTGCAAAAAGGCAAAGTTGAAGCAAAAGTGGGGAAAGCAGAGCCAGACCCGAAGGCGGTTTGAGGGGGTTAAAGAGAAAGCGAGGGACCGGAGAGGAGCGGGGCACAGCACTTCTTACCCGGCTTGGAGAGGCATGGACGGTGGGGTGGGGGACTCCTGGCTCAGTCCTCCTCCCTCAGCAGCCTCTGAGCCAGGGCAGAAGGATGGCCGGAGAGACTCGGGCAAGCAAGCTGCACACAGCACTCCGAGAAGCAGCAGCACAAGGGGCGTCCTGCCGCCTTCCAGCCTCCCTCCATCTGTCTCCTCCCAATTCGTGTGGTAAAAAGAGGGTTTAAAGGGACCAGTGGGCGTCGAAAGAGAAAGCCGTCACGTGATGACGAGCCCACTTGCTGCTCCTGCTCCAGCATGCCTCCTGGGTAGCAAAAGCGGGGACGTCCTCTGGGCGTGTGCAGAGTGCCACCTTCATTAAACCCAAGTCGGGCCGAGTTTCCTTTTTTTTAACCGTGAGGCGGTTTAACGGGATGGGGTGGCTGCACTGAATCATGAGGGTGCACACAAACCACTGTCTAAACTATATGGCCAGCACAGCAGCATGCACTTTAAAGACAGCGGTGTGTGTGCACCCTCATGATTCAGTGCAGCCACTCCATCTCGTTAAACCGCCTAACGGTTAAAAAAAAAGGAAACTCGGCCTGACTTGGGTTTAATGAAGGCGACACTCTGCACACGCCCAGAGGATCTTCCCGCTTTTGCGCAGCGGCAAGCACTTTAAAGACAGCAGTGTGTGTGCACCCTCACAATTTAGTGCAACCACTCCATCCTGTTAAACCACCTCACAGTTAAAAAAAAAGGAAACTCGGCCCGACTTGGGTTTAATGAAGGTGGTACTCTGCACACGCCCAGAGGACCTCCCCGCTTTTGCGCGGCAACATGCACTTTAAAGTGCCGGTGCGGCTTTCTGCCATAGAATGGGACACGTCCCACTGTATGGCTGGCGTGGCAGCATGCACTTTAAAGTTTTAAAAAATAAAAAATAAAGTGCCAGCCTGTGCGCCAGCAGAGGCAGGTAAAACACACACACACACACACACACACACACACATTAATTACAATAATACAAATTACAATTACTTACAAATTACAATAATTTTGAATTCCTCCCCCCTCCCTCCGACCCACATACCTTTTCCAGCTGTGTCACAGAGGATTTCAACTCACACAACATCTTGTGTGCAATGATGAAAATGTAAAAAATGTAAAAAGAAAAAGGCAAAAGCTGCTGGTCAGGCTGGGTTAGCTGCTGCCAGAGTCCCAATGGATGACTCTGCTTAACTGTTTAAAAAAAGCCTCTAAAAAAAGTGCCCTCTGCAGGAGGAGGTGAGAGAACCACATGCCTCCTTTGCATAAGGAATTTTTCGCCTTTTAATCCTTGCTTAACTCTGCTCAAGTGATCATAAAGATAGGCTAAAGGAGGCACGTGGTTCTCTCACCTCCTCCTGCAGTTAAGCACTAAGCAGAGTCATCCACTGTGACTCTGCAGCAACTACCTCAGCCTTTTTCCTTTTAATTTTCTTTTCTTTTCAGGATGACAATGGTGAGGCCCTGCCTCCCCTGACTGCACGTCCCTGCTTCAAAAGAACCTACTGTGGAAGAGTGTAAAACTTCATCCTGTTTTGAATTTCAAAATGTGTTAGTTCAACAAGTTGGATTAATAAATACATCCAGATGTGCAAAGACACACACACATACATGTGGACATCTTCTATTCCATTTTATCCCCCAACCCCTAATCTCTTAACAACTTTATTGAGAGATAATGGCTGGATGTCATTCAGAGAAGGCATTCACAAGGAAATACCATAAGGGTTTCAACCTGGCCTTCTTAACCTCAGCTCAACTTAACAGCACACAGTACTCCACTTGAAATAACTGTTTATTATGCCAAATTTCTCATAGCCACACTGACAAGATAGTGCCCATAATATTAATGTAATATAAAGGGATCAGTCTCATAAAAGACAGTGGAAGTGAAGTCTTTTCAACCCTAAAAATATATTCCTTCAGTGTCAGAAGTTCTCTGTGGGCAAAAGTAATTCTAGATAATTGTTTAAGCAATTGTTTAATTGCTGACTGAATGCCATTTATTTACTATGCTAAATTGACTTTTAGAATCAGATATAGTCCTTTAACTTACACTGAAAATGTTAAATGAAGTCTAAATCAGATTTTTAAAACAAAGAAAATGATCGCAGAATGAATACATTAATTTACTTTGTCAGTGCTATGAATCAAAGTATAATAGTGTAGTAAATGGAGCACAAGCCTCCTTACTAAGAGATAGAAAACCACATTTCATATATTACATCAAAATATATTTCAAACTCTGTACTGGAGAAATGGGCACATAGTAAAGGATCATGTTTCAAATTAGAAAAAAAGTACCTTATTTTTCAGAGTATGACACACTCACCCCCTCCCCCAAGAGGGTGAAAATTTGGGTGCTTCTTATACACCAATCGTAGCCAAGGCACGGAGGACATGGTAGTCTGTGGCAATCCCTGCAGCCTGGAACAGCTGATTGGGGGTATTCCGGAGGCCGATCCACCCACCATCAGCTGCTCATGCTGAATCAGGCTGCAATAATGTGCTGAAGCTGACCTGGCTGTTTGCTATTTGCTACAAGGACATGTCAGAGTTTGCAGCAGCAATCACATTCAGAAAGCACACACAAGTAACTGATTCAGCAGGATTAAATAACTTCTTTTATATATAATATAACACATTAAGTAAATAAACAATACCAAAAGAAGGTTTCCCAACAGATAGTTTAGCAGAGAATTTTCACTTTCAGTTTTAGTTTCAGATATCAGCACAGCATGCAGCTTTAGTATAGAACAAGACACGCCCTGTCTCCTTGCTGTCTCCTTCCTTGTTGCTCACACAGCAAATACTGTTTGTTTCCAAACAGCCCTCAACTCTCTCATACAGGATGCTAGCCAGATGAATACCATGGATTCTGGTAGGCAGAGGCAGAATATTTTTTTCTTATTTTCCTCCCCAAAAACTAAGGTGCGTCTTATACTCCAGTACGTCTTATAGTCCATAAAATACGGTATATTATTCCTAAAATAATAAGACTTAAGAACAATAATTCACATCGAGCTAATAAGATATAATAGATAAGATGTAATATATGCCAAATACTGAAACTGCTATCATGATTACTTTTTTTCTTTACATTTCATGTTGGGACTAAATCTTATTAATATAACTAGAGAAATATTTTTAAAAATCACTTATTACAACTTGTTATTTATGTTCAGGCATAACTCAGTTTGCATTGACATTGAATCAATGTATACTGTTCAGTTAGGCATAACATTGCTTCTGTATATTCATTATGCCAATTTGGTGGTGGTGTTAAGGACCAAGAAGTCCACCTTCAACCATGGAAACTTACTGGGTGACTATGGGCCAGTCACTCTCAGTCCAACCTGCACCACTTTTGGAGAAAAAGTAGAGGAAAGAGTGAAATGAACACCACAAGCTCCTGGAAGACTGAATATAAATTAAAGACTCATCATCATTGTTATTCAATATTTTGACTAACTGCAACTTGATATACACTTATTCAAAAGTTTTCTTCAAAATAATTTAGACCAAGATCTATTTTCCAATTGAACATAATGGAACAAGGGTGGCGAAAGAAATATGGCAGCCTAAAAGAGAAATGATATTTGCTCATTTTCCATCCCCCTCAGCTATATCAAATCTAATGCCAATCTAATTATTCTGTAATGATCAGAATTCCTAAGTCTCCCTGAATTAGGAATTGAAACCTAAGCTACAGCCTAAAGAGTGTATGAGAAAAATTCATTGGTAAGATTCCTGAAGTATAATTTTAAAAATGTGGTGTATGTGTGTCTGTGTAGAAATAAGGGGATAGTATGGTTCGTTGGTTATGGTTTATTAAACTTGTATGCCGCCCTATTCCCAGATGGACTCAGGGCGGCTAACAAACCGAGGGGAAGGGAACAATACAAAAACAAACAAGACAAGAAATAAATTACAAAAAACAGATTTAAAAAACTCGCAACAGTCACAACAATTCGAGTGGGGCTGGGAACTCATCAGCCCCAGCCCTTCCGGAACAGCCAGGTGTTAACGGCTTTGCGGAAAGCCTGAAGAGTGGTGAGGGTCCGAATCTCCACGGGGAGGTCGTTCCAGAGGGCCGGAGCAGCCACAGAGAAGGCTCTCCTCCGAGTAGTCGACAGTCTACTTGGCCGGCGGAATAGTCGACAGTCGACAGTCTATTGGCCAGCGGATGGAATTCGGAGGAGGCCTAGTCTGTGGGATCTAATAGGTCTTAGGGAGGTAATTGGCAGGCGTGACCCGTCAAAAGCGCGGACGACAAAAGCGCGATCGACAAAATCGCGCCTTTGACGTCATCACAGCGCGACGAAAAAGATCGAAAAATTCAAATAAAAATTAATAAAAATTAAATTAAAGCAAGCCGATTCACATAAAGGTAAGGGTTAGGTTTAGGGTTAGGGTTAGGGTTAGGTTAAGGGTTAGGGTTAGCTTTAGAGCGTTAGCGTTAGCGTTAGGGTTAGGTTAAGGGTTAGCGTTAGGTTTTTCGTTACTTTAACGGTTAGGTTTAGGGTTAGGTTTAGGGTTAGGTTAAGAGTTAGGTTTAGGGTTAGGTTTAGGGTTAGGTTTGGGGGGGTTAGGGGAAGGTTTTAGCTTTATTTTTACATTTTTTTGAACTTTTTCGTCGCGCTGTGATGACGTCACAGCGCGCTTTTGTCGAGCGCGATTTTGTCCTACGCGCTTTTGTGGTGGAACCATTGGCAGGAGGTGGTCTCTCAAGTACAACAGTTCATTTAGTGATTGTTCAAAGTTATAATGGCACTGAAAAAAGAGATTTTTGACCATATTTCAGTTACAACCTTTGTAGTATCTACATGCTCATGTCATCAAAATTCAGATGCTTGGCAAGTGGTTCATATTTATGACTGTTGCTATGTCCCAAGATCATGTGATTACCTTTTGCAACCTTCTGATAAGCAAAATCAATGGAGAAGCCATATTCACTTAAAACCCAGGTTGCTAACTTATCAGCTGCAGTGAGGCAAGAAAGGTCATAAAAAGTGCAACATTCACTTAACAGATGTCTCACTTAACAAGAGAAACTTTGGGCTCAATTGTGGTCATAAGTCTATAACCTGTTGTCTATAACCTGTGAAGGTACATTAAGTCTGTTTAAGTCTTGGCAAAATTCAAGGCATCTAATCTAGCATACAAGACAAGGGAATTTTGTCACATTAGTCAGCAAATTCACTTACTCCTTTCTCTGTACAGAATGAGTCATCTAAGTAGTGGTGTCAGTTAAATATTTCTCAACATCTAATTAGCATCTGTTGCTGTAGTTTAGATCAAGCTTACATTTTCTAGAGAAATCTTGTTGGGATTGGGGCAGATACACTATATTGCCAAAAGTATTCGCTCACTCATCCAAATAATCAGAATCAGTTCACTTCCATGGCCATGTTTAAAATGTAGTACCTAGGCATGCAGACTGTTTTTACAAACATTTGTGAAAGAATGGGTTGCTCTCAGGAGCTCAGTGAATTCCAGTGTGGAACTGTGATAGGATGCCACCTGTGCAACAAATCCAGTCGTGAAATTTCCTCACTCCTAAATATTCCACAGTCAACTGTCAGCTGTATTATAAGAACGTGGAAGTGTTTGGGAACGGCAGCAACGAAGTGGTAGGCCACGTAAACTCATCCAACATCAGTGTGTGACCTCACAAATGCACTTCTGAAAGAATGCTCAAAAATTTCCATAAACAACACTCCTGAATCTTGTGAACAGCCTTCCCAGAAGAGTTGCAGCTGTTATAGCTGCAAAGAGTGGACCGACGTCATATTGAACCCTATGGATTAGGAATGGGATGTCACTTACAGTAAGTTCATATGCTAGTAAAGGCAGGTGAGCGAATACTTTTGGCAATATAGTGTATCTGAAAACTAGGTTCCACTTTAAAAGAAAGCAGAGACCAAAAGGGGTAAGAAAACTGATGCTGCAATTAAGCACAGGACCATTTGTATTTTTCTAAAAATAAAGAAACCCAAAGAACAGGAATCATTAGAGAAGGGAAGCTGAATTGTGCAGTTTTGAAGTAGTGATATATTAATACTCATATGCACTATAACATTGAGTAACCAATACCAATGACTAACCTAGGTAATATTTGAGAGTCTAGAAAAACAGTGCATGACCTATGAAGTATGATCAACATTTTCTAATGCTAAAATGTAGTAGGCTTATTTCAGAATAATACTATACCCTCACAACAAAATTGCAGGCTGATAGAAAATGAATATACTTCAAATGGAATACTGTATATCTGCTCAAAGATTCATTTGTATCAAGGGACTCTTAAATAGGTACCTGCCTTTTGTTGAATAAAAATCCATTTAATACTATAAAAATAATGAAAAGAAGTAGAACACATTGAAGACACTGCCAAGAATTAATTTTACTTTAGTCTTTTTTTACTTAATGCAGATGAAATAAATAAAATGCGACCCATTTCTCAAAATGAATGGAAGCTGTCTTTCTGAACGTCAGGGATACTGGCTGGAATTCTAGTGGCCATCTGTTTCCAAATCAATTATGCTTACTAAATTTGAATATTATTTTGTTCCAAATCTGTGTAAGAGAGGAAATATTTTTTTAAAAAAAATTCTAATATTCTAGTTACCTTTGGCTTTCATTACTACAATGAAAATTGCCCTAGTTACCAATGTTCTCCAAATTCCAACAGAATTTAAGTTTATTACCCTTGTCCCTAATATTATATTTTTATATTCAGTTTGTTTATATTTTTAACATTTTACTATTTTCATTGTACAAAGGGCAGAGTTCCTGGAGATGCGTAGTTTCTAAATTAGATAGATAATTAGATCGATAGACAGACAGACAGACAGACAGACAGACAATTGTGTGTCATATAGTGAAAAAACTAAATAATCAAGTGATATGAGTGCAACCTAAGAATCATACAGCTAAAGAAAGACAATTCAGAATGGTTACATTATCCCAGGTCTGGGAATATTTAAATAAATGCTAAAGAAATAAATATTCCTTCGTTTAATTTGATTCAACATCCATGTTATTTTATTGGCAACATTAGAGAATTTGCTGTTTCAACTTTTCAGTTTCATCT
Source organism: Thamnophis sirtalis (assembly GCF_051295495.1). NCBI lineage: Eukaryota > Metazoa > Chordata > Lepidosauria > Squamata > Natricidae > Thamnophis > Thamnophis sirtalis. The sequence goes on from NW_028261387.1 coordinate 24,619,979, forward strand.
AAAAGCTTTCCAACTTCCCATCTAAGCATTAATCAGATATGATCTTGTTTAGCTTTCTGAGATCATCAGTGGTGGATAGGGGCTGCCACTGAACAGAAAATTGGCCTATTTAAAGTAACAAAAGGATATTGGAGAAAATTTGAATTTGCTTTTGCAAATGTTAAAAGGATACTTTTAAAAATTGGGACAATATATTTGATTCCATTGTATTCCTCTATTCTAGAGAGCAAACATCTGAAACAGTGTCCCCAGTAATCACAGTTGCACTACCATGCTGAGAAATAAGGCTAAGCAGGAATTTCAGGAAGATTTATGTCTTCAGGAGTTGCTTCTGGTGAGGAATTATAACTGACATCTCATTGTCAGTACAGCTAAAAACGGCAGCTGAATGCGGGATTCGGACTATTAAAACCTTTCTGGAGTAAGGAGAGATACTGAGATCATCCTTAAGTACTCCAGACAGGTGGTCTTTCTCTCTGTGTGTGTGAGGGTGTCAGGCCTGCAGCGGGCTGAAAAGTCTCCACCAACCCCTCTTCCTCAGGGCCCTTTATAAAGTGCTACCGATGCGGTCAGATGGGCCACAGAGCAACAAGAATGCCTGGCTCCAGCTCCTGTTCCACAACAGTGCCAACCACCTGCCAGCGCAATGAAGAAAAAACCCAGAAAGCCACCAGAAAAGAGTCATTTAGAACAGCAGCCAATGGAGGTGGAGAGCCCTGCTATAGGAGAATCCCCTGACACCTCAGAGGAGGAGAAGGAGGCTGAAAATACTGAAGACGACCCAATGGTGAGTGCACCTATTCCCCCCTTTACGATAAAATCCAAACTCCAAGTGCCAAGAACGGGAGTGGAAGGGGAAGTTGGGGTGATCATAGACAAGGGCTGCACCCGATGCTTAATCAGCATGTAAATAGTGGAGCAGCTAGGTATATGCACAAGACCCCTAACCCACCCTATTCGGTTTGAGCAAGTAGATGGAACCCTAACTGGGGGCGCTCTGGCCACAAAGATCATCGAATTAGTAAAGTTGATGATAGGCCACCACTATTAGTTTCTCTGATTCATTGGGGCTCCTAGAATGCAGGAGTCAATTATCTTGGGACTTGCATGGCTTCACAAGTGGGCACCTATTATAAAGTGGGAGGATGGTGTTAGAAAATTGATTATTGATTTTGGGCCGTTACCACCCGTGGAGCCTAAAGGCCACCCAGGAACGATAAGACCCAACAGGCCAAACCATCCAGAACCTGCAGCCCCTGCAGCAGACACCAAACCTCCGGGGATCCAACGAGTCCCAAAGATCTACGGGAACTTGGTGGAGGTGTTCAGTGAGGAAGACGGAAACTACCTTCCACCTCACCGTCCCACAGATTGTGCAATAGACTTCAAACCTGGGGTAGCCTTACCAAAGCCAAAAATGTACTCTATGACTCCCAAGGAGATGACTGAATTGAGGAAGTACATTAACACCAATTTGAAAAGAGGTTTTATTGAACCAGCAAAGTCGAAAGTAGTGGCTTCAGTGCTCTTCAGAGAAAAGAAAGATGGCGGAGTTCGCCTCTGTGTAGATCTGCGAGCCTTGAATGCAGTATGCGAAAAAAAACACCTATCCCCTCCCCCTCATGAAAGATATGTTGAACCACTTGGCTAAAGGCAAAATCTTCACCAAGCTGGACTTGAGAGAGGCATATTACCGCATACGAATCCGAAAAGGGGATGAGTGGAAGACCGCTTTCAACACTTCCCTGGGAAGCTTCCAGTACAAAGTCATGCCTTTTGGACTACAAAGAGCACCTGCAGTCTTCATGCAGTACATAAATGAGGTGCTACATGACCACCTGTACCGTGGAGTACTCATTTATTTAGATGACATCTTGATCTTCTCTGAGACCCTAGAAGAACATGTGAAACTGGTGCGGCAAGTCCTGAAAAAACTTCTAGCTGCCAAGCTGTATGCAAAATTGTCAAAGTGTGAGTTCCACAAGACCTCGCTAGATTACCTGGGGTATCATATGTCCAACGGAGTAGAAATGGATCCAGGACATACCATTCAAGGTCTGACTGATCATAAAAACCTCTATGCTCTTTTAGCCCATCGGACGTTATCCCCCAAGCAAGTTCACTGGGCACAATACTTCCAAAGGTTCAAATTTGAAATTAAACACATCCTCGCAGGAAAGAACTTGTTAGCAGATGCTCTGTCGAGAAAACTGCAATATGACAGTAAGAAGAAAGAAGTTGTCCACCCCATCATATCTCTCTCTCACCAAAAGGCAGCTCAAGTCACCACTCGAAGCCAAGATAAGCTGACGACTGAGCTGAAAGCAGCTCTCCGGATGGACCCATGGTTCAACAACAACAAGGACATCCTAACAGTGAATGAGGGCTTAGCCTGGAAGGGGTCCAAACTGTACATTCCTGCAGGGATGAGGCTGCAAGTGCTACAGCGGAGTCATGATGTGAAGCTAGGAGGCCACTTCGGATTCCTAAAAACGCTCCACCTCACCAGGCGTCAATTTTGGTGGCCAAAGATGAAATCAGAGATGGAAGATTATGTAAAAAGCTATGCTACTTGTGCCACGATGAAAACCCAGCCGGGAAAGCCCCCTGGACTACTACAATGAGTGGCCAGCCCCAGCCTACCATGGGAAGAGATCGCCATGGATTTCATCGTCAAGCTTCCAAACAGCAGCGGTAATAGAGTAATCTGGATAGTTATTGATTTGTTTTCCAAGCAAGCACATTTCATTGCTTGCTCAGGGCTGCCATCTGCAAAGAAATTAGCGAAAATGTTTGGGAAACACATTTATCGCCTGCATGGGATGCTAACACCTCCGGTGTTATGTGGACTATCAGCAAGACAACTGGTCAGACTTGCTACCCTTCGCCGAAGTGGCATACAACAATGCGGTCCACAGCAGTACCAGATTAACTCCTTTTCAGATTACCAGTGACATGGAATTTGTTCCCATGCCTGAGCTGCCTAAAGAACCTCCCTCCTCCATGTCTCTGAATGAATGGATGGACACACTAAAGAAGGGATGGGAAAATACGAAGAAGCCTCTAACAGATGCAGCAGAAGCCTACAAGAAGCAAGCTGATAAACATCGCTCCCTCCAACCCCCCTTTTGGGTGGGGGACAAAGTTTTTTTATTTACAAAATACATAAGATTGAGGCTGCCTACCAAGAAATTAGGTCCAAAATTTCCCAATAGAAAAGATAATTAACCCAGTTACAGTTCGACTCAGCCTACCCAGAATTCTAGGGAAAATTTACCCAGTATTCCATTGTAGCTTGTTGAAACCAGTAATGGGGTCTAGCATAAGGCCATCCACCCAAGCTCCCCCTCCTCCTGTAGTGGTAGAAGGGGAAACACATTATGAGGTGAAAAAAATCTTAGATTCCAGGATGTATAGGGGTCGCTTACAATATTTGGTGCATTGGAAGGGGTACCCTTTGTCTGAAGCTACATGGGTGAAAAGTTGGGATTTAAAAGCAGATAAATTAGTGAAACAATTCCATGAGAAGTTCCCTGATAAGCCAAAGGGTACCCCTGGGGGAGGCAGTGGAGGTTAGTTATATATGGTAACCTTTATTGTAATTTTCTTTTCCAGAAACGATTTCCCTTTTGAAGAATCTTTGTTCCTTTAAGAATCTTTGGCCTGCCACACTCTCATTAAGGGGGGGGGATAGCACCGGGTAGAATGTGTTGTTTTCAAAATAAAAAAATCCTTTCTACAAGCTCAAGGTTTTGTCTCCGCACCTTCACACCTGACCGGAAGCAGCTGGGTGTGGATGCCAACATGGAAGAAGAAGATTGGACCATGTGATGGATTGTGGGTCTGGGGACAAGATCATGAACTTTTAACTGGGTGGGATTCTGATGTAATTTCCAGATTTGGGATTTCACAGATGTGCTATGATGTCTGATTTATTAAATTGGAACTTTAAGGATCATTTTGCCCTGGACTCTGATTTAATTCTACATGATACTTGGAACACTGATGTAGATGGCATAAACTGCATTTTTGTGGTTGGCTTGTAGGCAGCTAAGGGTCACAAGATTACATTGAGCTCACAGCTGTCAATGTAGCCTTTAAGAACTTAAAGTTCTGGCTGAACCTGAGAATCATGTTGAATTTTATTTTTTTATCTTTCAAAACTGCAAATTTGATCACCAGGTAAGTTAACAGTTTTGTGACAAATAGTGAAAATATGATGTGGATAACTATTTTACATTGGATTTATAACAAGGCTTGATAGAAGTCTTAATAAGTCTGGGAGGAAAAATGAAGAGGGCTTATAAAGAAAGAAAATACTATTATTTGAGAGGATTAAAGATTGCTGGGAGAAAGAGGAAAGTAGATAAAATTGGCTTATTTGATCAGGGTTAGAATAAATCAGATCTTATCTCTGATGAAGTTTAATGCATTTTTTATTAGGATTGTATGACAATGTTTTAAAATGTTTATTTAAAATGATATAGAGGAATTTGTTTAAATAGAAAAGGAAAGAATTCAAAGTGGGTTTATTAATGTAATTTGTAATAATATGTCATCATTTCTGATAACCCTTAATGGACTTTTTCTGATTGAGATGGAGTGAAGAAGTTTTAAAGACTTGTGTATATAGAATGGAAGGATATGGCATAAAGAGGTGATTAGAAGAGATTCTTTCTTCTTCTTTCTACAATTTTTCTTTTTATATGTTTTTATTCTAGGAAAAGTGTATTTGTTCTATGTGTATAATATAATCTTTAATAAAATTATTACCAAAAAAGGGAAGATTTATTCATAGGATTTTTGCAGTGACCTAGGAGGTTTATGTATGAAGAATTGATGCATTTCAGTTGACACATACCATTAATAGTTAGGAATATTGTTTTTGTAAAGAGTATATTGAGCAATGAAATCCATCCCTTTGTTAAATGAAATGGTTGCTCACAATTGTTTTTTGTGTCCCCTTTACTGTAAAGTCTTCAACAATGAACCTTTTGCATTTCAACAATGAATCATTTCCTCCATCCTCTTCCTGTCAGCCCCTATACCAATCTTCTAGGCATTTTTTTGCATACATATCTTAACATCTGTTTCTGTTCTCCTCACAAAGGTTCTTTCTCATCTCTGCTACTCACCTATGTTACAAAACACAACTAATGACAAAACGGCTTGAGTAACCCATGCTCGACCAGCAAACATCCATTATAAAAATGTTTAATGGTATCTCTCTGCTTGATGCTGTAAATGTACAGGACAGGCCCTGTAATTGAACAAAGCAATATTTTCCTCCCCAACAGAACACATACCTTGAATGTTTACTTTGGAGATGGGTAGCTGACTTGCTGCTGGAGACCTCCTGTAGAGGAATGAATTGAAGTTTATTATATGGCTTCACTGGGATTCAGAGACGCCTGTGAATACAATGCAGGTTTTTTCCCCCTTATTAATATAGATTAAGCACTGACTCTATAAGAGTAATGGGTAGCTGAATGGAGGATATGCCACATAGTATCTTCCATTCAAATATGTAAATATGTAAGTTTAACATCATCTGCTAGTGAGGTGATTCATCCATGCTAGTTTTTCCCAACTTTGGCAATTGGACTTTGACTCTGGGAAAGCCACAATCAGCAATACCATCTAGGGGAATTCTGGGAATTGAAGTCCATGTTTCTTAAAGTTGAGAAGTGCTTCTGCATGCAGTCTAAAGCAGCTAAGTGCATCTTTTTATGTGGAGGAACCTTCAAACATTGGCCTATCCATCTGGCAAGTCAATGCCTACAAGTTGCTTGCCTCAAAAAGCAGCTGTCACCCAGATTCAGTGTCAAGAGCTTCCATACTGCTTGTTTAGGAATGTAAAATCATACTGCACATTCTCATGACTAAGAGGAAATGTGAAGGGGACGGGTGCATCTGCATTAAAGTACTCTGATCAGTCGATACAAACCGATGGTAGTACTTTTAAACATGTAAATATCATCCTTCTGATTTTACCCTCATGAGATTTCACAAGGAAGAAAAATCTAGTTTCCTCAAATAAATATTAAGTAAACTGGACAGCTAAATAGCAGATCTGGACAATGGACAGTGAAAAGTAATAAATATTTTACAAATATTTCCATTTAAAATTATGACAGGCTTGGAACAGGTGCTTTTACAGGCTGCAAAGCACTTCTGGCCATCACACCAACTTCCCCCCCAATCACGTGACCACATTTTAGGTGCTTGACAACCACTTTGCCTTCATGTGACTGCAATTTGTAATTTTCTGGCAAAAATGTCTGTTCAGAAGAATGAATTTGCACTAACAACTGTGGTGTTTGCTTAATGACTATAGATTCGGTTAATGAACACAGTGGCTCATTTAACAACTGCTGCAAAAATGCTGTAAAATTGGTTCCAGTCACATGAGGATAACTATAAATCTTAAGGAGGCTTCCCCAAATGCTGTACCAGATGTTTGTACAATTTCTGTTATATTTGACCATTGACAGGGCACTTTCAAAATCTGTTAATTAACAGATAGTGAAAATTGCAGTACAAATATTATCATTTTTGAAGAATTTATTTTTTTCATAATTCATTCCAATATGTGATTTTCAAAAATAGGACACATGCACACACAAAATATATTAGGAAAAAAACTATTTTTAAAATAGACGTTAAACACAATAAATATATTAGGAAAAAATGTGAATGATATACATATGATTTTTCATTAAGAATTTGTCTTTGTAAAGAAACCAGAAGTTGTTGCACCTAAGAGAGAGAATAAACTAACAATAGAAAAAATGAAAAACCAAGATGAACCAAATTGACATTCCTACATGAGGACCAAAGCCATAATTATCCTTCTGCAATTCAAATCTAAACTCAAAATGACTGCTTTGCGGATTAGCTTGTATTTCAATCCAATGAATATTTGGATTGTAACTTCCACTGATTTTAAACAGGACCTACTTCTGAATAGATAATTCATAGTATTACAATCTTAAGGTCTGATTACAACATTTAATTAAAAAGAAAAATGAAAAAAGTAGCTTACTTGTTTGATGTTCCCTGCAGATTAGTCAGTATTGTAAAATTATTTCTTACACTTCTCAAACTTGCCAAGACCTATTAAAATGTAAAATGTACACTGAATAACATAATATATTGGAAGAACTCAAAATGTAGAATTATATAAATATGCAGATGTTCTTGGAAGTCCCACAAATGTCAGAAGAGAATTAAGAAAAAATATTTTTTTTAAAAAACAAATTGGTTTCAGTTTTTAAAATTATGCTTAAATCCATAAAGTAACCAGGACTTATATTATTCAAATTGATTAAACAATCATATATCACAACCCCTCATATTCCTGTAATACTAAAACTCGGTTGCAAAAATCTGGAAAATTACTAAATGGCAGCAAAGAGATAATAAAAATTCTAATTCTTTGCTTCTTAATGGCCATATAAACTTTTGGCAGTCCAGATTTATATAATATTTAACTAAATTTTATATTCATATGTTTGAAAATAAAAAAAAATATCACAGTCTATTTATTACCAATAATAGTTTGAAGGTATACAATAGACAGTAACTGGAAAAGAGAATAAAAGTTTATTGTGTGACTATAAAAAGTTGTTAATAGCTTAACAGTTAAAACAAGACTATAGGCCATAGAAGTACTGAAATCTTGAAAAGAGCAGCAATGCCGCAAAACACAAAGAAACGTAATTGCTTTGGCAACATCACAAAAATAATCTATTGCTTGTATTATTTTCTCCTGAAATAAATTAGTTTTTCTATTTCCAACTCTGGCATTTATAAATTGTGCATTGTTATTGGGACTATTAGCCACAGTAAAGAGATAAAGACGGGCAGTTTGGTTTAGTGGTTAAGGCAGTGGTTAAGGCAGTGGTTCCCAAACTTGGCAACTTTAAGACTTGTGGATTTCAACTCCCTGCTGGCTGGAGAATTCTGGGAGTTGAAGTCCACAAGTCTTAAAGTTGCCAAGTTTGGGAACCACTGGGTTAAGGCACCAGGCTAGATACAGGAAGACTATGAGTTCTAATCCCACCTTAGGCAACTCCCTGCTGGCTGGAGAATTCTGGGAGTTGAAGTCCACAAGTCTTAAAGTTGCCAAGTTTGGGAACCACTGGGTTAAGGCACCAGGCTAGATACAGGAAGACTATGAGTTCTAATCCCACCTTAGGCATGAAAGCCAGTTGGGTGACTTTGGGCCAGTCCCTCTCTCGGCAAATTCACTTCATACGGTTGTTATTATGGGGAAAATAGGAGGAACAAGTTGAGTTGGATATGTTCACCGCCCTGAGTTATTTGTAAAAACAATGAAGGTAAGATACAAATAAGTAAATAAAATAAAATTTTAAAATCCATATTTAGGCTTTAGGCTTTTAGTACGGTACTTCTATAGGAAAAGTATACGATGAGCAGCAAAATGGAAGTAAATTTAGCATAACATAGCTGGCAAGATTAAGGAAGCAAAGATTTACACAGATTTCAGTAAAATAAATTTAATGCTAATCTGTAGTAAATACAGAACCTGGAAATTGAAATAGGAATGTCCAGGTCTTTTATTGTGAGGTCATAAGAAAGTTGTCTTTCTGAATATTTTGACCAGATCTTTCCTTGTGACATTATGAGATAATCTGACATCTAAATTACTGGTAGTTGCTCTTAAAAGCATAAAACAACTGTAGCAGTTTATCAGGTAAGTTTTCTGTTATATATGCAAATGTTCCCTGTTACCAGCTCTCTGATTGGCTGGTCATTTGACAGTTGCTTTGGGCTCGAGTATAAATACCCTGACAGTTGCAGGGACGTTTTGAATCGCTTGTCACCTACTAATAAACATCTTACTCTCTGATTCCATGGCTCCTGCGTCTTTCCCTCACACATATTCAACATTTTCAAATAGGGTTTTAGAGAACGAGTGGAGCATTTAAAGCCTTTGAGTTCTAATGTGCCTAGGGGAACTGAGAAGGACTACGTGGGAAGGTGTGATGAGTGTAGGGATCCTGAAGCCAGGTCTAAGTGAAACAACAAACAGTATTTACACATTCAGTTTGGTTTTCAAATGTTTTAATTCAATCTTGTTAGTGATAGAAACTGTATTACAATATTTGGAACATACCTGTGCAAATGGTGTCACTATCAGGTCATCTCCATGTCTAATAAAAATGTAAACAAAAAGGAGCATGTGTTTTAGACAATTTTGAAAAATAACTGTGTAACTAAGAATCATCACAATATCTTGTTCTAAGACTTTGGCTAAGTTTAAGTTAATGGCTATAACTTTCATGTCCATGCACAAATTAAGATTATATAGAGCCAAACTCGTGAATAGTGATTTTAAATTAGAATGGGAAATGAAGTCATTTATTGCTCTATAGTTTTTCTCTCTGTTGGAGCGGGATTCTACCTTGTGCATCCTGTTCAGGAGTCTACCTTGTGCATTCTGACTTATTTTTATAATTGATTCAAAAGAGTTTCTTCATTTGATCCCATATACATTTTCCAGAGCATATGTATTAGAAATGGCAACTTTCAGTATACAGGTTAGAGATGCCTTTCTATTTTAAAAAAAAATTATAAATATTCAGCATTTTATGCATTTTAGTAGATCTATGCACATTTTAAAAATGATTTTAAGAGATACCTCAGAAAGTATGAGAATGGGCATTCAGTACCTTTTTTATGTAGGCATTTCTTTTTTCAGCTTTCCACATGAAAAGCCATTGCTGCCTTAGTGAATTTACTGATTATAGCAGCTACCTCTTTCAACTGGGTCCTTAAAGCAGCCATGTCTTTGTTCAAGCTTGTTTGAGGTCTGAAAAAAACATAGCTGCCTTAAAGAGATGTGGGGTTCGATGATGGAAGATAGTGAGGAACTTGATTTCCAGGAGGAAGGGGTGATTTCCACAGAAGGAAGAGGAAGAGGCAACTCACCTCAGCCCAGATTTTATGTGTGAGAGAAAGTGGTTGAAACAGCCCCTTCCTGATAGTTTACAGACTATATTGTAGATGCAGATAGTAGAGTTTGCAAGATTTTGTCTATAGCAATAAAGAACTCAGCTTGGAAAGATTGCCACATGTCATTCTTGGTTTTGGGCAAATGTAATTTCTGTGCATTTTAAAGTATCCCTTGCAAATTATTTTTAAGCATGCATAATCCTAATATTTAAAATGTATGGATAAATTGTATATCAAGTTAAACCATGAAGTTTTGGAATTGTTTGCCTTTAATATTGAAATATTTTCTTTCTAAATGTCCTACTTAATTACAAAGTGAGTCCAGTGAATCATTTTAATATATGTTGCTGATTTGAAATGCTTTTTACTTTTAAAAAAATATATTATTATAATAAAGTGATAGTCTAAACCCAGGCTCAAACTCCCTCTAGGCACATAAGCCACCTGGGTGACCTTAGGCAAGTTGTTCCTCTCAGTTCATACCAATATTGGTCTGTATAACAAGCCATTGAAAAATAAAACACCTAACTGAATCATGCATTGATGATATTGCTCGAAGAATTACAATGAATGCAATATGAAATGAGAAGATCCAGTAATCACGTGGCACAAACTTTTGGAATAACAATAGCCTTGTTAAAAAACTTTTTTTTTCAAAAATCACTCTGGTAGTTTTCTATTTTATTTGGCCATAAATAATTGCTGCTAATCTAAATGGTTCTCTAATCAGAATGTATATCCAAAGAAATGAAATAAATCCAAGCAGACATTATCATTTTTTTCTTGTAATGTAAGGCAATAAAGACTAGGAAATTCCAGTTAGGTTTATATACTAACTCTCATTTGGAAAAAGGGCATAACATTATGAGAAAAGGCCAGCTTTGGATTTCCTGGCTTTTGTTGACATACCCTGCTTTTAATGCTGTTTAAACACAGACAATTTGTCTGGATTTTCAATATGGAAAATTAGATAATAAGTATGCAAGAAATAAAAATAAACAGGTGTTCCTCATGTAAATTGTGATTATTCAAGCCCACCATTACCACTGTTGTTCCAGAAGTTAAGAGTGCAACAGAATGTGGCTCTATATACTTAGTTTCTAAGTTGTCCAGAATTCCAGCTTCCCAGTCATTCCACTCCTTGTTCTCCCAAGTCCTGATGATCACTAAAAACTCATTCTTTATGGGGTTGTGGTTTTGGCAAGCAGAAGGAGAATGTTCCCTTGGATTCCACAGAATATACAAACATTTTTCTTTTCTTTTTCAAGTTGGCATATTCTGTTCCCTCTGTTGTTACGCTTCAGACCTGATGATATGGAGGTACTGAATTTTTTTACTAGAAAGAGGTTGCTGCTGTTTGCCTGATGATGATATCATGGAGCTGATAGCAACAACTACCCACATGATGATTAGACACAAATACTTTTTTGATATTATCAAAAAAGAGCCAAGGTGGCGCAGTGGTTAAATGCAGCACTGCAGGCTACTGCTAGATCAGCAGGTCAGCGGTTCAAATCTCACCGGCTCAGGGTTGACTCAGCCTTCCATCCTTCCGAGGTGGGTAAAATGAGGACCCAGATTGTTGGGGGCAATATGCTGACTCTCTGTAAACCGCTTAGAGAGGCCTGAAAGGCCTATGAAGCGGTATATAAGTCTACTGCTATTGCTATTGCAATTATCAGCTTGAAAACTGGTTTCACTTTTCTGAGAAAATTCTTCCTTTAAGAAGTGGCCCCAGGATTATTCTAGATCAACATTTTCCAATTTGTTGCCTTCAGATCTGTTGAAATTATAATTACAGTCTGCTCAATAGAAATTCTAGGATATAATAGATCTACTTACTGTTCACTTGGAACAGAAGAATTCCGTGACATGGTCTTTGGTGACAGGTCATAGTCACTGTCTGATCGATAAAGAAATGATTCTCTACGCTGGCTGTGCCCTGGAAATGTGGTGTGAAGCACAAGCCCTGAAGAAGAGCCGGCCTGAGGATCAAGTGGGCTACGACCAGGTGAAGGGCCATTTTCGACATCAAAGCTGTGAACAAGAAATTCATGGATATGACCAACATTGCATATTTATCATCTTAATTATGACTTCATTTTACATTTTCAAAGTTAAAAATTACAATATCATTAATTCCCGCTTATCACAACTGGAAAACAGTAGGCAAACACCTAATCAGAATAATGTTTTTTGAAAGCTGACTGCCTTTATATTCTTAAAGGCATTTGCTATTGTTTAGTTTTTGTTTGCCAGCATCTTGAATCTTTAATGATTCCCAGAATCCATTTTCCAAGCATAGTTCTTAGGATCCTAAGAGATACTGAGAAATACAAGCATCTATTTGTGAAATTAATGACACTTTTGAGTATCCCTTAAAAGTATTGATTATAATTGTGTTTTTGGGGGGGGAGAAATGAGATAGCAATTAGTATTATAGAGATCTACAGTACAAAGAAAACTATGGACTTGAAAATTTATTTCCTAAAACAGTTGTTAAAAAAATAAAAGCATGTCTATTTTTGGCACTTATCTATAAGAACCCCGATTTCAAGTAATTTAAAGTTACTGAAGCATTATAGGATATTTATAAACAATCCCATAAAGTGCAACCATTTCTTTGTCTACAATATGGAACGAAACTATATGGCTAGAAATTGGGGGGGGGGGGGTCAGTATATGTACTTATACTGAAAAAAGTGGTGCAAATAGAAAAAAACCCATTAATTTCTTAAACCAGAAAATATTTGTTTAACATTTTACAAAGATTGATCCATGGATGTAGAAAGACAAGCCAGAGGAACAGGGACATTTCTGAAAAGGCAAAGAGGCAAAGAGGCCTGAAATCAGGTAGTTAATATAAAATGGATAACAAAAAAGGAAGAGAATAAAAGGAGATTCATATTTGCTTCACTGACAACAGTCAAAACCTTTCATCATGTAGGTCATGGCAGAATATAATCCATGTAAAGATTAACAGATATACCAGAATACTTGATTTATTTTCCTCAGAAATCTTATAATGAAGAAGTTATTGAAAGAATGGAATCTGTAAAAACAAAGTGGTTGTACAAAAAGTATTGTAGTTAAACAACTCTATTCTTTTCAGTTTTTCTCCATCTGATCTTACTCTAATGGTTTGTGGAAATGACTTTGGAAGACAGGAGAAGAGCGCCAGATTGGACAAAAATCAACTGAGTGTGCAAAAGAAATGTATGTGTGTGGGGGGGAAGAATGGCAAAAGTCTCAGAAGGAACCACCTCTAGTTTCTTGGACTAAAAGTGGGAGGAAAGAAAGAGAATTACGTTCCATTAATCTTATAGTACAGATAGATTAGTACTCTAGGTGTGCTTCTTGTCTGGACTGCCTTGCAAAGCTGACATCAATCTTGCAAGTCTGAAAAATTATCAATAATTAAGTAATTCAGGTTTTATATTTCATAGATTTTATCATCAAGAATAACCTCTGGCAGCTTTTATAATTGCAATAGCAAACATATGGCTCATCAGCTTTCTTCCATTCACTGTTAAGTCTAGCAATTAAAAACAATATATTTCTGCAGATAAATTGCCCAACTGAACAATATATAGTATTTACTATCTTCTCTTACAAATTGTATATAATGATAGCTAAGGAATTTTGAAACAAAATGAATCATGAATCCTCTTTCCAACCTATTTCTTTTATAGGAAGGATTTTATTTATGAAGTAGTTTCATCAGTTCTCACCTAGAGAATGAAATACTCCCTGCAGTGTAGATTTAGAATACAGAACATTACCTAAATATATGCCTCTCATACTCATATCCTTCCTGCTCTGAGTCAAATACAATGCAAATCAGTAGGACCTTCCAGATCTTTGAAAGAATTCCTACTTTGTTGACTCAAGTGTAGCATTTCTTTGAAACTATTCCAAAATAGTTTCTATGCAATGCAGTGGAGCAGCTGCTTCACTCCACTCAGTAATACAGCATTTGCATAGTTATCCTCCTTTCTCTAATTTCTCATATTTACTTCCACCCCTCCTGAGTTAAATTTTCTATAGAAAAGTTGGCCATAGATGCGTTAAAATATAATTTATACAAGGATAATTTGGTCCTTTAAGAATTAATGTGTGCTTGTGAAAGGCCCTGAACATGAAAGACAAAGAAAATAGATGCCTCTGAATTATAGATTTGGACAGGAATATAAACTGTAAGAAGAACTAATCAATCAATTCTCATCCAAATAAAGTCTGACTTGCTGCCTTGGCACAATGAACAAACCTAAAAATTACATTCTTTGAACATGTAGTGTAAGCAGACAATGGATTAGAAAAATGGATTACTTTATGATGGAAGTAGAAGAAAATGGACAAGATGGATTGACTGGATCAAAAAGGTTACTAGAATGCCCCCAGAAATTTGCAAGAGAAAAGAACAAGATGATGTGCAGTTTTTTTTCTGGGCAACTCCCAAGAGTCGACATTAGGACATCTAGCTTGCAAACTAATTATATTAGTCTGGCCTTATAGTATTATAAATATGTAAAAAAAATTAGCAGAAATCAGATCACATGTCTTTGGATCAAGTCCATCATTCTGTCCTCAACACTATCTTAGATTTCTCTCATATTAACAAAAGTTTTATAAATCACCTATGGTGTTTTCAGATCCTGAAATTAAAATTTAAGGTCTTACATGCACAGAATATATAATGTTCACTGAACTATAATCTTTTTCAGTGTCCATGATTTAGTCAATGCCGTGCAAATTTTTGACATTAAACATATCCATCATAATGAAACCGAATTTCATTTATGGCTGATTGACTCTACATCAGGGGTGTCAAACTGGTGGCCTGTGGGCCAGATGCAACCCACACAGGCCACGCCCACCCCAGCTCTGCAAAGGGAAAATGTTGTGATATGTCACATGACAGCAATGTGACATGGCGAGTTTGTCACTCATGCTCTACATTAATGGAAAAGCATTAGATGCCCGTAAACCACTGAGAAAAATAAACTTTTCTGATACCTCTAAAAATACAGAACAAGAACAAAATAGCCGCTAAATCATGTATTAAAAGTTTGCTATTTTGACAGCTTCTGGTCACTGAAGTAGAAAAACATCTGGAGGGTACCAGCATAGGAAGGCTGACATACACTAACAATGTTATTAACTCAGCTCAGCACTCACTTAGAACAGAGATACAGTGCAAAAGCTGTCACATTCCAGATGGTGCTGAGTTATGATTCCCAGCATCTGTGTAGCTGGAGATGTTTGGAGTTACAGTTCATCTGGAGTACCGTTGATTACTTGGAAATCGTTCCAATGAGTTTGTTGTGAGCACTACATTTGTCACTGATTATTCAACATGGCGAAGAGTAACTAAATTCTGGTAATCTGAACAATTTAAGAATTCAGCAGATTTAGCAAAACAGGAAAAACAGCTATTATACATCATGCATTCATGCATTCAAAACACACTATATAAAACAGATGTTCTGGAGTAATGTAATAAATCCTTACACTCAAGAGATAAGGATTCTATTTTCTTTTTTTCTCTTGTTAACATCAAGGTACTCCACAATGATTCCACATGTAATGTAAAGTCAACTCACAAAGGTCATGAATTATATAATCTGTTTCAGACACATACATGTCAATTGTCTCCCTTCCTCCTTACACCCAGGACTATACTTATTCAATATCAAAATCAGATTCAAACTAGGAATTTAAATAATAACAATGGCTCTGAGCTGAACTGAAATTGCTAATGCTTGACTTCTTAATAACATCTCTCTTTTTGCTGCTTATATAATAAGGTCTGAGAAGGTGTGTTTGTTTGCTTATTTATTTATTCTCTTGTCAATGATGCTTCTTTACATAGCTGGTTTTGCCGGTTTCAAATTTAGTTGTTCTTTGCTGGCCATTACTCTTCATTCAACATCACATTAAGTTACAAAATTTCAACTATATGATAATGCTTGCAGATGATTAATTCTAACAATTATTCACGTTTAATTACTATAATTATAATGTTTTAAGAACCACAACTGAATTTCATATCAATCTTCACAAAATTCATTCTTAACAAGAGAAATCTGAATCTACTTTGCTCAGAGAATCGGTGGATGACATCTGAAATCTAATATGAGCCCAACAGAGAATGTTTTCACAGCTGCAGAACTCTGAACTTAGCTTCCACTTCACCTCCCAAGAAATGTTAGAGAATGAAGTTTTTCCAAAACTATCTCCATAACATTTCTTGAGATATAGGGCAGAAACTGGGTTTCACTGTAATCCTTATGGCAGTAGAAGGTGTGAAAAATTATTCATTATTTAGCTTTCTCTCCAGAATTTTAGTAATCCTCTTGAGTATGAGGGCTTATATCCATGATTTTCTAATAAAGCTTATGATATATCCAGCTTCAGCTTTTCTATAAGTAGAGGTATGGTTATTTAAAGCTAAAGTTTCTATAACATACATACATACATACATACATACATACATACATACATACATACATAAGATTCATATGCTACATCAACCCACTTAGCTTTTCTGTTACACTGCTCTCGTTGCAGCCAATTCTGTAGTAATATTATTTGTAGAGGGTGTGGGAAAATTTATCTTTATATATGACCACACAGTATGAGCACAAAACTCCTTATGGTTTTTGTTATAATTCTTAATAGCCAATTTTGAAAGAACTTCAGAGTACTTAAAAAGAGTCTTTGAAGCTTCCACAAACATTTATTTTGGAAGAGATTAAGTTGTATGGCAAATAATTTGATTAGTACAAAACAAATTGTTTCCCTTTTTGTTTTGAACATAAACATACAGCCATATTGTACATTTTATTAATCCCAATGCATTTGTTTGGAATTATTTTCCTCTTTCAAGTCTCAGAAAGAATGTATTGAAATGACAGATAACAATTTGAATAATGTATTTTTATGGCCAGTCTCAGCTATTGTTACAGTTCCTTCTTCACTTGAAACAGTAAGTAATAATTGACCAAGCTTTCATTAGAGTCATTCCAATTACAATGAACTCAGCCATATTTTCCAAGTGATAATTTCCATCATCATTCAGGTAAACATTTCCATCTTTTAAGTCAGCCATCAAGTTATTCTGATACCTGGCTAGATATTTGTGATCATTTTTCTAATATAAATACTACTTTCTCTTCATTATGAAAGAAAATAAAGTTATTTTATAAACCTAGTATTAGAGAAAGAATATGGGGGGGGGAGAGATTCAACCTGATAGGTACAAAATAAAAGGGATATGTAGATGTGATTTCAGAAAACAAAGAATGTATCATGATGACGATGCTCAATCATATATCATTCTAGCCTGGACTGAAGATGCTGTGAAATTTTCTGGCTCAACATCTGGAGCCTATGAGGTGCTAGATCAAGGATGTCAAACCACTGCCCAAGGGCCAGATGTGTCACACACTAGCCATGCCCACATCCGGTTTAGCGAAGGGGGGGGAAAGTTGCAATACATCACGTGACAACACCATGATGATGCAAGTTTGACATCTCTGGGCTAGTTGGTTGAAATTTGATTAGATTAAATTTCCATGATGGAATTGGTGTTCAGAAGTGATGAATCTGGATTCATACTATTCCTTTGTTTAAAAGGTGCAGATCAGTGTCCTTCTTGACTCATAGTTCATACTCAAAACAGCAGGTGAGTGCCAGGCATTTCTTGGTTTGCAAAAACATCATGAATTGCAATTCACATGATGATCACCTTATATTTGTAATGTGCTACACTTCATAGGTGGGTTCCTACCAGTTTGGCTGAACTGGTAGTGGTAAGCCGGCCTGGGTTATAGAACCGGCAGTGACCCAGGCTGACCATGTCTCTGAACCGGTTCTCCGATCACCGCCGCCATCTTGTTTTGGAGTTCTGCGCATGTGCAGAACAATTTCTAATGAACTGCACACATCCAGTGCGTGTGTGCCAAGCGAGCACATGAGCAAACCAGCAGTTACACTGGCTAGAACCTACCCCTGCTACACATGTAATGTGCCCTTGAAAACTGCAATTGGTCCAATTGGCTTGACTACCAATTGGGAGGATTGGGTTGAGTTGTGTTACGCCTTTTTTTGGTTGCTGCGTTAGCTGCTAATGATTTCCAGGACCAGTTCAAAATGAAGGATATCACCTATCTTACTTATCTTGGTACCATGAGATTTAACATCCCCTTTCCTATCCAAATTTAGCTCAATGTTCATGCATGCATCCCTTGAGGAGCTACTTAAAATTGTCACTCTTCAGGAGGAGAGAAAAGTAGGGACATAGAGACTTGTCCTATGTCTATATGTTCTATGTATAATATGGCCCCTCATTTCTGAATGGAAGGCCCATATTATAGACTCCACTCTGGTTATCTTTAAGGTTTTTGAAAACTACATTCTTCCAATGATACGGAATTACTTGTAGAACTATTGCTGGCTTATTGTTCTCTTTTATTTTTGTTAGTTTATTGCTTTATTTTATTTTTTAAACTGTATTTTATTTGTTTGCAAACTTTTCTGAGTCCTTAGAAGTGAGCAATATATGAGTGAGTAAACAATTACAAAATATGGATACAGCTCCTTGCTTAGAAAGATAATCCCTGAGCAGGCCCTTTAGAGGAAAAAAAAATCTGTTGACCAATTGATTTGGAATTAGTGCCATATCGAAGTGAGGGAAACTGAGCTACTACTTTACTTTGGGCAAATTTATTTTTAAATATGTTCTTAACAGCAGTTTGCTTGGTTTCATTTCATTGCCAAATTAAGACATAATTATTACCATAAGTTTACTATGTCTGACCTACAAAAATTTAGACAAGTACAAAGAAGCAACTAAGAAGTAGAGAAAACTTTAATTTTGGAGTTTTGTAACCCAAGTATTCATTCATTCATCCATCCATCTCAACTATACCCACTCCACTCAGATTTTTAGAGGTTTACAATAACTAAAAGCAAACAAAAGAAAAGTTGAAACATGATAGGTCTATCCAGCCACGTAAGTTTTATTGACCATAGCAACATTTTATTTGTTGCTTATTTGTGAGTTATTATTACTCACTTACATGCATTTTATTGATTGTATTCCTTAAGAATATGTTAGAAATATTGCTATTAATAGGGTTTTTATAACTGAATCAATATTGCTTCACAGTGCATTGTGTGTGGGAACTTTATTAAATGATGTGGCAGGGAGATCCACAATTGTGAACTTTAAAATACAGGGAGATATAGCTGCATAACTTTCTCACACAGACTATCTATAATAAATAATTAAGACAGTTTAAGAGAACGGATAATAACAGTTTAATAATTGAGTAAATATGAGCAAATGAAGTTGCACATAAAAATGTTTATCTTAGTCATTTTATTTTGACTAGGGTAAAAAAAATGCTATTAAACCATATAACAATACGTGCAAAATTGTAAGTTAAGGTTTAAGCATTTAGGGTACAAAAATTAACATATAAAGTATCACACAATTTACATAAGGAAATGATTATTTAGCATAATAGAATAGAAAAATGATCAATTTTATATACATACATACATACATACATACATACATACATACATACATATATATGTCTCTAGTTGTTCGGGTTTTCTCCCGCGTAGAATTGGAGATGTCTTGGCGACGTTTCGACGAAGTCTCATTCATCATCTTCAGGTTGCTTCAGACTACTTCAGGTTTGGTGTTTCCAGGAGTACTCCTGGATGGATGGATGGAGTACTCCTGGAAACACCAAACCTGAAGTAGTCTGAAGCAGCCTGAAGATGACGAATGAGACTTCGTCGAAACGTCGCCAAGACATCTCCAATTCTACGCGGGAGAAAACCCGAACAACTAGAGACCTACATACTAACACCCACGAAAACCTCAGAAAACATATGTTTTCTGAGGTTTTCGCGGGTGTTAGTATGTAGGTCTCTAGTTGTTCGGGTTTTCTCCCGCGTAGAATTGGAGATGTCTTGGCGACGTTTCGACGAAGTCTCATTCGTCATCTTCAGGCTGCTGCTGACTACTTCAGGTTTGGTGTTTCCAGGAGTAGTGGAAACTACTCCTGGAAACACCAAACCTGAAGTAGTCAGCAGCAGCCTGAAGATGACGAATGTGACTTCGTCGAAACATCGCAAAGACATCTCCAATTCTACGCGGGAGAAAACCCTAACAACTAGAGACATATATATATATATATATATATATATATATATATATATATATATATATATATATATATATATATATATATATATATAGTTGTATTTGTGCTGATAAATAAATAAAGGGAGACTAGTATAGATCTATTTCAAGCTATTTAGCTCTCATCAGCTAGCCATACCCTTACTGGGATTTGAACCTGGGCTATATTACATACTAGGCAGACATCTTAGCCATTAGGCCACAGGCTCTTTTCCGTTATCAGCCAAGCCAGGGTGAAAGGTATCTATTAGATTTTTACAACCCCCGGTATGCCCAAATATGGGAGGAAGATCACTACTTCCATTCTCTGTCCTTCGGCTCGTCACAAGAGACCATCCAGGCAGAAACCCAATATTTTTACTGTTGCCTTTTTATAGCAGTAGACTTATATACCGCTTCATAGGCCTTTCAGGCCTCTCTAAGCGGTTTACAGAGAGTCAGCATATTGCCCCCAACAATCTGGGTCCTCATTTTACCCACCTCGGAAGGATGGAAGGCTGAGTCAACCCTGAGCCGGTGAGATTTGAACCGCTGACCTGCTGATCTAGCAGTAGCCTGCAGTGCTGCATTTAACCACTGCGCCACCTTGGCTTTTTGTTACATCTATGTTATATCTATTAGATTTTTTTTTATTTTTTTATTTTTATTTATTTATTTATCAGCACAAATACAACAAAATACCTTTTGTGGTGATGGATCATGGCCATGGACCCTGAAGACTTAAGATTTAAATCTTATCATTTCTTTAAGCCTGCACAACCCCCCTGTGATGACATTGCAGCTCCCCAGGGGTCTGCAAACCACTGAGATAGAGAACCACTGAGATAGACTAATAGTAGAAATTTAAATTAGAAAGAATCTGTGTGGACCGGATGGTTGGTCATGGTTGAATTACTAACTTCCGGTACACATCAGCATAGAGGGAGCAATATTCTTCACTGCATGAACACAAATCTCTACTCAAAAGGGATGTTCCAGGATCTCCCTTCCAATAACTGCTGTTGTGTAGGCATTGAATGTAGCCAAGAACAAAGTCCTTCAAATTTATGGGTTCTTATGCAACTGAGGTATCTGGCTGGGTGGAAAGAACAACTGAAATTTTGTTTATGTAAGACTAAGTCCCAGAGATGAATAAATCAATTGGCTGAACTTCTCTGCCAGGAGTCAGGTCAAAAGGGTCCTTGGTGAGGACGTGGAAGACATTGAAGAGCTTTGGACTTCATTTAAGTGGGAAATGAGTTCATTCTTAAATATGGAGGGAATAGGTACCTCATCTGCCTTCTGAGTAAAAAAAGAGTAACTGCAGTCCAGCTGATCAATCTTCCTTCTCAGTTACCAGGAGTCAGTGTTGAAGTTTTATGAGCTCGCTTCTTTACCAATTCCACTTGTTGGAGTCTGATTCTCATGCTTTAATAGTGGAAAGAGGTGTCTTTAAAAACTGTAATGGGGATTATTTCAAATTTGTTCAGAAAGTCCTTAATTTGGATTAATACGAAAGCATAGAGGGTGGATTTAATGTTAAAGCACTAATCTAATATATTGGGGGCTGAAGAGGAGAGCCAGTCCTAATCTAATAAATTCCATTGGAGCATGAGATGGAGTGCATTGCAGCCTTCTTTGTCTGACATTTGCCAACATTAATTTGGTTATTAGCAATCAAAAGCCTGAGCCTGTGTGGTTGTAAGAACCATGCGTTGTCTGAGCTGGTAAAAGTGAAAACTTAAATGTCAAGGGATTGATCAATAGCAGCATTGATTCTCAGCCCCCCCACCCCCCCATCCTTCTCATATAGCTGGGTCTTAGTGCTCTCAACCAGTCTTGGTCTTCATGTGACCAGGTTCTCTGGTCCAAGAGTCACTGGTCCAGAAGACATTTTAGCTCATTCATCTTGTTACTAACTGTCAGCAGCTTGTCACAGATTGAGATTACCATCTGAGCTGTTAACAGACAGATCGTAGTTAGCAGCTCCACATCAGCTTCGGTGCAGGGGTGGTGGTGTTCAGATCTTTTTTCTTTTGCGGTCTCAAATCGCTCTCTTTCCTGGAGGAGTGTAAGTTCCTTGCTTTCCCAATATAACAAAGTGCTGGCTGGTGAAAGAAGAATTTGACTCACCTACACAGGTATTGACAGGTAGAAAGTTTTCAATTGTAAGTTGATTAGAAGCAGCATTCTTTCTTAACCCAGAGTGTTTTTGTCATTTTGGGGAGGTTAGGTTTACCCTCCTTTTTATCTCTACTATTGCCTTTTTGGAGAAATACTGTATGTTGTTAATGCTATTACGTATCTGACATCCATTGGCAGGGCAGTTTGGATTTGAACAATAATTACAAATGTCTTAGCTTTTGCAGCCAATTAAGGAACGAGACAAATAGAAAAATCTAAAGCCTAGAAACCAGGAGCCTGTGAATTCTAGTCCTGTGTTACACATGAAAGCCAGCTGGGTGACTTTGGGCCAGTCATTCTCTCTCAGCCCAGCCTACCTCACAGAGTTGTTGTTGTGAGGAATACAGAAGGAGGAAGGAGAATGATGTATATGTGCTGCTTTGAGTTACTTATAAAGGCAGAATAAAAATCCAATAAATAAAAATAAATAAAAATAAAGGAATTGCTGCAGCTTTTATAAATGCACACTGCTCTTTTCTGTCTTGCCGCCTCCCATCTATCTGTTCATCATAAGGACACAGGTAAAGAACCATGTGTAAAGGAATCAAGTTGATGTCGATATTTACTTCCATATTGCTTTGAATTTATCAGATGCCCAACTCCAAAGGATGGTGTACAAAACTAGAAAAACCATAACAAAAATAAAACCATTAAACCAAGCAGACAGCCCAGACTGAAATAATCTCATAGCCCCCCCCCAAAAAAAGAGCCCTAGATGAATAATAAAACATCAGCCCTAGGCTGGGGTTGAAAACTGTCATGTATTTTGAAATTTTAAGTGAAAAAGTCAGCTGAAAAGTAACAAGTAGAAAAACATTTTAAGATCAACAGGAAACCAATGCTATATTGACAAGAATGAAACAAGCAGATACCAAGTAATGTAGTGACATCTACTGAAATAACACTTCTCAGCCATAGCTGGCCTTTCAAGCATTCAGATAGTTTGCCTTGAAATTCTTGGTTGCCTGAGTGAATGCTTCCAGCTGCAGTTCTATTATATCCCTACCTTATGCCTTAATCATTGATCTATCAAAACTACACCTTCAACAGATGATTCACTCTAGAGAATATGTCATTTTCAGTCACTTGCATTTTATAAATGTTGATCAGATCATATGTTATTCAAACAGTACACAACAGGGGTGTCAAACTCACGTCATCACGTTGTTGTCACGTGATGTATCATGACTTTCGCCCTCCTTCACTAAAATGGAGGTGGGCGTGGCCAGGGCATGATGCGTCTACTCCATGGGCTGCAATTTTGATAGCCTTGGTATTCAAAGTTATTCAGCTATGACATCATGATATGTTTCTAGTTTCAGGTATGGATTGGTAATCTTATCTTTAACCAGCTGTTAAGAATACAGTTAAATTGTGTCCATATGTACATATATGGATAGTTTCTATTGTCATTAAATATTTATCATAGAACCATAAAATTGGAATGGACCTCAGAGGTCATCTAGTCTAAATCTTAATACACAACTGTCCCTTTTCTCAGGCAGAGAAAGACGAATTATGATAAAGTTTCATTGATAGTCAGTCTGTAAACTTTTTGAAAATGTTTTAGCTTGGCAACTGAATCTACATCACTCCAGCACATTAATGTAAAGCTTACTTTAAACATGTAAAAACCTGTCAGTCAATCTAAAAGGACAACTGAAGTATCAGGTGAGCAGTATGGCTGAACATTTTTTAAAGGCTTTGATCCTCTTAATGGCCCACTCCCAATCACTACTGGTTTTTTTTTAATTGCTCTTTTTGTTGTGATGAGATTGCAGTACATCAATAATACTCCATGATTATAAATACAGTTGTTATTTTATAGTTGTAACACAGGCCAATGTGAAATTAGTAGCAGAAAAACAAAATTTAAACACCTTTTTCTCTCTTCCTTTCTCCATCCTGACTCCAAAATGGGTGCAAAGTTACCATCTGCTTCCATAATGCCTGTGTGTGCGCTCTATGCATAATTGCAGATAGAATGGTAGACAAAGGGGCAGTCTTAATTCTGACTTGAGAAAAGCAGCTCACTAATCCAGCCACAGGAAATCACAATGACCTAAACACTCAAGAGATCCCTATTATTTCTACAGATGAGGGCCTCAGTCAGCCTGTAGTTTGCTAATACCTGGTCTAAAGCTAATTAATTTAGGTCAAGTGTCCTCCTATTCACTTCTTTTGGGCTACAGGGAAAGAGCTGCAAGGGAGAGAAAATAAGAAATGATCTACAAAGTGAAAACAACTGGAATCAGCTTCAGTGGCATTTTACATTGGAATCAGCAGGACTGTCTGGGAGATATAAAATTTGATTTCTGGCAATGTTGGAATAACAAAGAAAAAGAGATAATAATATAGGATAATAGATTAGAATTCTATACTGTACTGTATTGACAAAATGTCAACCACTGCTCCCACTTTTCAAAAGGTAATAGTGATATCCAAGGAAATACTGAAAAGCTAAAGACATCTCAAATAAAATCCTTTTTCTTTTTTCTTTTTGCCTTACAAACTAGGGATTATTTGCCTTGAACAATAAACAGGATTTTGATGGCAGGAGCAGGGAAGTGCTTCAGAGGTAATTTGAATATGAGAATGAAATAGAAAGGAAAGAATTAAATTTCTTTTATTAGATTTGAACCAAAGTTGTGCTTCCTTGCTTTTGTTTTCAGAACTGAAGATCTAATCCTACCTCTGCTAGTAGCACCTATACAATGAGACTGTTTAGAAGCTAGAACTCATATTTAATAAAACTGCTTGCATAAGAAACCAAAGCTTAAACAGAATAACATCGATCAGCTGGTGCTTATGTTCATTACAGCTAAAGTAAAATTAATAAAGCCAGCATGCTAGTTATTTTTCCATTATTTGGTTGTTAATCAAAGCGAAGGCAGTAGGTGGCTCTGTAGCATTGCTTGTCTGTAGGGTAACTAACATGCATGAAGAAGGAAGGAAAGAAGGAAGGAAGGAAGTTTAAGCAATATATGTTAGAAAATAGAGAAATAAGATGCAGTGTCAAGACAAATTATGCACTAATTAAGTCTCATATATATTTTTTCATTCAAAGTGCTTGGGTTTAAAAACCCCACCACATTTTCTAGGCATTATATAATGTAAAACATGTTATATTTCTGTAACTTTAACTGTCCAGGTGCTAAGAAAAATTATCATAGTTTTTTTTTTGAGAAAACATACTTCAATATAAAAAAATATCCAGAGCAATCTACTATGAAACAGAGATGCAATTCCTGGTTGCAGGGAAATATTTGAGGTTCTCTATGAAGCTTTTTGGGGGGGGGGATGTATACCTCTTAGGTGAAAACAATGATCAGCAGGGCACAGTTTACAAATTCTCTTGTTTCTTAATAGCAATGAAATTCTCTCCAGTTTCATAATTGTACTTCTGATTCCAAATTTGGGATAATATGGAATAATCTGACACTGGATAATCTCATTTTCTTGTGCTTTCTCTGTCACTCCCTATCCTATGGAAAGCTTACATTCCAAAATTGAGATGATCATTTTGGCCATTTGAAAGTGAAGGCCTGACCAATGGAATAAAGCACCAAATGAATCTGACCTTAGGAGATATTTTAAGAAATGTTTTATGAGGAAAAATGTTGAAGAAAATAACTGAAGGAGTATTGAAGTGGCAGAAAAACTCATTCATCATATACCTTGTCATCCAAAGAGAAAATCGTATTCCAACTTAATGACCTGATTCCATGCCAAAAGATACATAGAGTATACTTACACTATCAAAAATAAAAACAAATCAAAAAATGAAATATAAATCATATTGGCAACCGATATGGACTATCTTTATTCCAAAACAGCAAAATCTGAAAAACAACAAAGGCTCTGTCCAATCCATGACTTAGCTATATAATGAGACTGGCTAACAGAGAAATGAACAACGGAATCTGTTAACCACCCACATTAGTGCTGGCTTACTTTCAGCAACTTTCAGCTGTTCAGCAGAAGTAAAAAAGGGATAAAACATTTCTAGAGTAATAATATAACCACCAGATACATGATATGTTATAAAGCCACTAACAATCAACAGAAATTGATAATCAATTTGCATAAAACTCGATCATTTAAATTCAATGGATTAACTCAATCATTAATCCATTCGATTTCAGAAAGCACAAAGCTGGTTTTCTTTTTTGATGTGATTTTTAATGATAAAAACAAAAGGAAGAAAAGGACTAATGGGAATTTGCAAACTTGGTCCTCTGCTGAGTTAAAACGTTGCCTCTTCGTATCTTGATTTCTTAATTCATAAACAGAGAAGCCCTTTTTCATTATTTTAATTACTGATATAGGGTAATAAATTATGGGGGTCTGAAGTTGAGAAGATAAAGAAATTACCTTTCCTCAGCTGAACTCTGAAAACCTGAATTTATTCCAGGCCAGAAAGGGAATGTAGTAATGCAGAAAGAAAATAGTTTCCTTATCTCTTTAAAAGCTTCACATGATTTACAATATTTTTAGAAAAGCATATTTCATGCAAATAATAACCTCAACGAGTAGGTGAAATCTCAAAAATAACCTCAGCTGGAAACGTAATATAAATTGGATTGATCAGAAAAATGGTGAAATTAAAAACCTTATTGACTGAATCACATGAGAAAGCATAACCCAATTTGGGAATTCTGATAAATCTTGCAATTCTGATAGAAGTTGAAAGAGTATTAAATATAAAGATGTTCAAGATGAAGCTATTCATTTACAGTGTCCACTTTCTAAAAATAATTATAATAATGACTTTAAACTATTCATTATATTAATGAGTAAAATAAATGTATAGCAATGTTTATGGAGAATTTCACGAGATCTTTCCAATGAAAATAGAAGACAAAGTGGAAATTGAAAGTGCTTTTTGTATGGATTTCCATTTCCACCCAATGCAAGTAAGTAAGTAAATCTTTATTATGGTCAAAGACCAGCAATATACATTAGTTTTTACACCATGTTAAAAAATACTGACATTAAGATATAATTAAAAGGTATTGACGTTAAAAATGGAAAATAACATACATGTTCTCAGATTGTTCGGGTCACTCCCTGGTTTACCTGGGTGCAATGCTGTTAAGTATAGAAGTAAATACAATGGTCCACCCGATGCAAAAACCCAGAATTGTTGTGGTGAAGTTTTTATGCTCTACAATTCAGAGTCATATGTTGTATTTATCTTGGGCAAACACAATCTTTGGAATGAATTACAGAGAACAAAATGATTTTTCCAGATGCTTCTCCATAGCCCAAACCACAATGAACTTATGAGTAGTGTAGTCCATAAGCAGTCAAGGAGTTTAGACATTACAGAATGGTAGTCAGATGGTCTGAGATTAAAACTAATATACAAGGTACAAGCAGTGCACAGGACTCCTGGACATGAGAGCACAGAGTTGAGGTTGAAGTGGCTTTTCCCGAAAAGATGCAGTGTCTGGTGATTGCACTGGTATAAGCTGGCACGGATGTGAACGTGTAACTCTTTTGTTTCTCGAGAAGCTAAACAGAGCATCTCAACTCAGACTTTTTTCAAAGCAAGTTAAGCAGGCAGGTGTTCTTAGGCTGGTGGTCATTTTGGATTGAGACTTTCAGCATTTGTTACTTCCTGTACCTGCTCCAGATGATTAGAGTCAGCCTAAGGGGGTTGATTGCTCCCCAAATCCTAACATTTTCCCAGTACAGTTCCTCTCCCTGAGCCTTTGAAAAAGGAGGAGACCACGGAAACGGCAAGTTTACAACAAAATACTAATTTAGAAGCAACCATAGCATTAAAGAGATTTAAAAAAAACCCATTGATTTTTATTTTATTTTATTACAACCCTTTTAAAATAAATTCTATAATAGATCAGCACTGTTTTTGCATTTTTGCACATTGTAAGATGGAAATATTGGGTAAACTCTGTTTTGGAGTAAAATAAATTGAGTTTCATTGAGGCAAGTATCACAGTCTTTCCAAAATAATCTAAGTTCCTTTCAGATACAAAATGAAGACCACAAGCAAATTCTTGCAGACACTCAGAAACTACTTGTGCCATTGATTATATGTATTTTACAAACAACAACCTTTCCAAGTTAACAACCACTGTACAGAGATACTCTTGTTCCACATAAAAATGTCTGGAAATAAGTGCCTTTGAATATGTGTCTGTGTTACATATATGTCATGCTTCGCTGAAATACAAGTTCTGAAGGACCTTTCTGAAACAATTTTAGCATTTAAGGTTGGGTGCTGTCCAAAGTACTAAACAACAATGAGGTAGTAAAAGAATTATCTGTCTACAACGGAGCTTCAGGGAATGCCTGGAAAGGAGCAAGAAATACCACTTATCCTTTGTGAAACTATATGATGCTAAGTATTAAGTATCATTATATATAATGATGAACTTCATTTCATTGGAATTAGAAATAGGTCCAGAAGCTTCACAGTAGTTGAAAGGCAATAGAAAACAAAATTATGAGCAGCAGTACCCATCATCACAACAAAGTGATCTCAGAATCAGCATCAAGAGAAAATCAAAATAAATTCTCAAGCACCCCAAGAATAAGGTTTTTAAAAACTCCTCCTTTTTCAAAGAGGAAGGGAACTTGCAAAGTTGCAAGATAGATATTCTCCTCTGCTGAATGCTCCTTTTTTCAGGTTGTTGAATTAATTCTACATGGACATTCATTTGTAGAACTATTCAGATGTGAACAGATTATATCTAATCAAATCCATACTCTATCTATCATCTATCTATCTATCTATCTATCTATCTATCTATCTATCTATCTATCTATCTATCTATCTATCTATCTATCTATCTATCTATCTATATCTCTATCTCTCTATCTCTATATCTCTATATCTCTATATCTCTATATCTCTATATCTATATCTATATCTATATCTATATCTATATCTATATCTATATCTATATCTATATCATCTATATCTATATATCGATATCGATATCGATATCGATATCGATATCTATCTATCTATCTATCTATCTATCTATCTATCTATCTATCTATCTATCTATCTATCTATATAACAAAGGCAACAGTAAAAATATTGGGTTTCTGTCTGGATGGTCTCTTATGACAAGCCGATGGACAGAGAATGGAAACAGTGAACTTCCTCCCATATTTGGGCATACCAGGGGTTGTGACTTTAAATATATACCTTTCTCCCTGGCTTAGCTGATAAGGAGAGGAACTCTGTGGCTTAATGGTTAACACATCTGCCTAAGATGCAATACAGCACAGGTTCCAATCCCAGTAAGGGTATGGCTAGCTGATGAGAGCTAAATAGCTTGAAATCTATCTATACTAGTCTCCCTTTATTTATTTATCAGCACAAATACAACATACATACATACATACATACATACATACATACATACATACATACATACATACGTTTGTGTGTTTGTGTGTGTGTATGTGTATGTGTATATATGTTTTCCAGTATTAATGAAGTTTTGCACAAATCCATACTCTATATATGTTTTCCAGTATTTTTTCCACATAAGCTTTTGAAATAAAATTGCTTTTTTCCCTTTCTTTTTTATGTTTTTATACTGTGAAATAAAAAATATCTTGAAGAATTAAATCCTAACTTGCAAATAGTATTTGAGTTTTAGATATTTCCCTATAATTATTTTGAGCTCCATACTGTTTTCCTGCACATTCAGAACATGCAGTCATGTTTTATTCATTAAGCCATTGCTTGAGTTTATGTTTCTTTCTTAAAAGTATTGCAACTGCACATCTTTAAAATGAGAGATGATGTTGAGAAAGCTCAACCAATTTTAAAGAATCAAAAAATTTAGAAAGATACTTCATTAGCTCAGCATTTGTGTGATTATTTAACCCAAATGCATATATTTGGATTCCCCATTTTCTCTGATGGCCAAAACGGGTTATGGGAGTGGCTCACATATCCCTGTGGCCCATTTTCAGCTTCCTGTAGCATTCTGATGGCCAAAAATGGATTGTGGGGGACCATGGCACATTTTCGCCCAGCAGAGTGCTGCAGGAGCCCATTTTTGGCTGGCAGAGTGCTGCAGGAGGTCGTGGAGGCTGAAAATGGGCTGCGGGGGATGCAGGTGACCCCCATGCCCTGTTTTGGCCAGTAGGAGGCAGAATGCTGCAGGAGGCAGAGGCACCCTGCAGCCCTTTTGGCCCGCAAAGTGCTTCAGGAGGCAGCACCTTGTTCACCTTCTTTTAATCGCAACTGTTAACTAGAACTAGGTACCCTCCAAGATCTGGATGGCTGCTGTTCAGAAGAACCAAAACATATGGCTTTTCACCCAGGTCTTTGATGAGAGAGAGTGAGCCCCCTCATATCACTGAGTTAAGTCATCTTTTATCTGTGATTGATTTAATTGTATTTTTTTATTGTTGTGAGCCACCCAGGGAAATTGAGAATTGGGTGGTATATCAATTTGGTAAATTATTACTAATATTAAGTCCTCCTCTAGGGCTGTGTCAGAGGTAGTAACAAAGATTGATAAACTGTTGGACAGAAAGTTTTTAGGCACATCTGGAGAAATTGTCAGTTCATTTATGCTCCGCTCCTATACAAAAGAGTCAAGCCCATAGCAGCTGGGGACTCTACATGACTTTAATATTTGTGCCAGAAAGTAAATCTCCCTTTGTCTGGAATAGCTGTTTTGAATGCAAAGGGGGAAAATGCATCTTGAACCTGTGTCAACTGTCCACCATGGCCAAGTCCCCATGGCCACGCCCCCCAACCCTCTGAGGTCAAATACGACCCTCATGTGTCCCTCAATGAAATGAAGATTGATGCCACTGCCTTAGATCATCTTCTAAGTACTCAGCCTGGTGTTTTTTTCTTATCAGGTACAAGGATCTTTGATAAAAAACCAACCTGATAAAACAAACTATACTAAAAGATAAACTGTATACCCCTAGAAATAATCTGTTCTGCATAGATTTAGAAAGACAATAGTAGCACAGTGATGAGCAATTCTTGAAAAATTGATTGCTCAGAGCAATTAGCAAAATCTGATAAAATTATTATCAAATGAGTTACACTACCTTTGAAAAAGTTGCAACCTGCTCTGGCCATAATTTTAATTTGTACATAACACTTTTCCCCCTCTTCTCATAAGATTTAAAGCTAATTTAGAATTGCCCACTACTTCCTATAGCCATTGTTGCATATCTTGCTTCAAAGGGCTTGATGGGTAGGTGGAGGTTGCAGATGACTGTAGACACGAACCCCTCCCAAATCCCAACAGCACATTGTGCAGAAGTGCATGCCCTGTGTGCTGATTGGTTGAGCAAACTTCCTGTTCTATGCTTTGAGTGACACCCTAATCAGAACATTAACATTCACTAACATATAAAAGGAACATCTATGAACTGTTCCCAAACAACAGATGCATATATTCCTTCATACAGTGCCGGAGAAGTCTGCTCAGGCCCTCAATTTGCAGCTTTGTAGAAAAGACACACCTCTCCTCTAATAGAGCCAAAACAAAAATAGTGAATACTTTATATAGTAAGCATACTTATTTTATTTGTACAGTTTCAGTCAGATTTGAAAATGAATTTTTAGCAATTATTTTGCTATTTTAATGAAAAAATCTCTATTTTTAGTTGTATACTTGAGAATATTAATGTATATTTTACCATCTTATTCATTTTCCTAGAAGACAAATTCTACTTAAGGAATTTGCAGTTTAAATGATCAAATTTTAAAAATCAAGTTCAACTTAGCTTTAGATTATAATATGTATAAACCATGTTTTTTCTCATAAGCCTATCTGTTGAGGTTATTAATATTTGAAGAGCTGCCTTTCAAAGTAGCCAGTTCTGAGCTATATATTGGACAAGAACATGGCCAGATCCTTGTTTCTATGAACTGAATTCAAGTAACTACTGGCATGCCATGAAATAAAAAAATGAGATATGACCTGCTAATTAAATCTAGAAATGAGCCTGGTTTGTGAAAAATATAATCTAATTTGGACAATATAGGAGAAGCTATTATTTTGTCCTATAACTGACATTGGGGAAAAAAATCAGGTGGCTATTATTTCATTTCTCTGTTCAGAAATATTTAAAGTTTCAAATTATTCTATAGGGCAGGCAGCAAAACTCAATGGCTGGCTTGCAGGTTTATCTTGGCAGCCTTAACTTAGTTTATAATGAACACAGATTAGACTTTATGAGTTTATCTCCTAAAAAGAATACCATGCCCTGTTATTGAGTGACAATGACATATTTAATTATATATGCTTGGAGAGAAGTAATGTTTTGATGTTAACTTGAATATTATGTTGAAGGTACATTGTACAGCATAATTGGAATCATATGAAGCTAAATTAGTTAAAAAAACACAGGGAGACCAATTGATCTAGGAACTGGGAGGATATTTCAACTAGTTTGTGTTGGAAATAGAGGCAAAACAAATTTGTCTCATTCATTAATTCCATTGCAGAATTAAAATTCCAAATTAAAACATTCCTATTTGCAATTACATTCCCACAGTTCAGAAAAAACACAGTGCTTAGTTTTGCCAAGCAATGGATTCAATAGGAGAGTGATGGCTGTCTATTGGACACTGCAATCACAACTGCGGGAAAGTCAGCAGCCCTAGTGTGGGTCAAGAGACTTGGCTGGTAGGCCAAGAACAATTGGCTAAATGGAGAATACTTAGTGCTCTGAATAAGATTGACCTACTGTGGGCCAGAACCACATATGTATTCTGCTTTTTTTAGCTTCAGCTTTTATATTCTGACGTCCTTTTTTTCTTTTCATGTCTTTGGCTTTACTTGGCCACAGCTAGTGATGGGATTCACTTACTTTACCTACTGGTTCACAAATGTTAGCATGGCCAGAGCTTTCCGCAGCCGCCGCTACCGGTTCACCCGAACCGGAGAGAACCAGCCGAATACCATGCATGACTGGCCACAGCCTCTTTTTTGTCTTATCATCCACCTTCAGAACCTCACATTAATGACTCTCCTTCAACTTCTATCTTATTCATTCTACTTGCCTTTCCTATACTGATTTTCTTTCTTTCTTTTGCTTTGTTGTCTGTTCTGCTACCGCAATTGCTGCTGTCATTTTAACTAATCCCTCTTCTTAAACTGAATCACTCTCCCCCAATGTATCAGTTGTAAGCTGGATAATAACTGGGACTTCCTGATAGGTCCTAGGTTTGTGTTCAGAATCAGCACTCTATTTTCCCCAAAAGTACTTGTCATAGGACAAAAGCTTGTTGCAAATTTATTATCCAGAAATACATCAAAATGTGACTTTTGTGCAGTTCTATATTACAGAAATAACTATTTGGAAATTGACATAAAACCAGCCTACATGAATCCCATTCAAGCTGAAAACTTGTTTTGCTTCCCCCCTCTCCATGTTATATGTCTATTCTTCAGCAGTATATAAAACCACCCTATAGACTCTTCAGCAGTATATAAACACCATAAAATAAATATCTCCTTAAGACTCACAGAGTCTTGCTAATAGGATTGAAGCAAAAGAACATCCAGTTAAGATTAAATGATGTGGACTGAATGGTAAAAGAAATGGTCAGTTCTTGGACAAAGTTGTA
The DNA here is from genome assembly GCF_051295495.1 of Thamnophis sirtalis. Taxonomy (NCBI): domain Eukaryota; kingdom Metazoa; phylum Chordata; class Lepidosauria; order Squamata; family Natricidae; genus Thamnophis; species Thamnophis sirtalis. The sequence continues at coordinate 24,653,941 of NW_028261387.1, forward strand.
GAAAAACAGCTTGCCTTCAGAAATTGTGAGTGATTCACCACTGGAGGTTTTTAAGAAGAAACTGGACAGGCAGTTGTCTGAAATGGTTTAGGGTCTCCTGTTGGAGCAGGGGTCTGGACTAGAAGATCTCCAAGGTTCCTTCCAGCTCTAGTCTGATTTTGAAATATCTAAATACAGCAGAATCTAGCTAATCTTTCAAAAGGTTCAGTCAAGTGCATAAAAAGGGTAGTCTTTTTCAATAAAACCATTTCATACAATCATAAAAGTTGCTCTTCAAATAATTTTCCATTCATCCACTATGGTGAACTATTGAAAATAATAAAATGTAAAAGATTATTTCTTAACCGAAGGTAGTTCTAAATAATACTTTAAAATGATTACTGGAAAAAAAAGAATAAATGCATGCCATTATCTGTTGGTGGTGCATTGTGATGAAGAACCATTAGCCTCAACCAGCTGAGTGTTACTTTGTGTAACTACAGCATGCGCCCAACTAATGTTTCAAAACCATATACATTTGAAAAGCAAGAACAGAAAGTTATCTACTACAGTTTGCCTTTTGGGAAAGAAAGCAACATGGACTGCATTTTTAAAGCACTTAATCAATTTAGTTTCTAGGAAAAGTTGAAGGGCTCCTGCCCTTAAGGCTTGAATGAGTCATTTAGGCTTCGAGTTTCTCTACTCAAATAAAATCCAAGAAAAAAATATGAAAATCTAAGAACTCTTCCATTTACAATGTTTTAGTACATAAAATATTGGATCACTATTTTAAGTACAATGTGATGGGCCGTCAATGGACTTTAAGGCTTAGCTACACAAAAAGAGAGAAATTTGTATTTTGATTTTGCTATATGTTTCTCAATATATAGAGGTCATGTTAAGGTTGCATAGAGCCTATCCAGTTATTAGTAGAACTTGTACTGATAAAATTAAAAAGTAACACTTCTATTATTGGAAATTAATCCAAAAGTTTTGAGGTATGTGTACGTGCATATGTGTGTATATTCTGTGTATGATTAATTCAATATCATTATGTTAATAATCAGTGACATGCGGTGAGGTTTATGGCTGGTGAGGCAGTGACACAGTGGTGGGTTTCAAATTTTTTTAGACTTGTGGACTTCAACTCCCAGAATTCCACAGCCAGGCATGCTCAGTTCCGATTTAAAGCAACAGCATTTGTTTTTCTCCTTTGCGAAATAAGTTTCCTTCTTTCTTTTTCTTTTTCTTTTTCTTCTCCCTTCCCCTCCTTCCTCCCTCTCTCCCTCCCTCTCCCTCCCTCCCCCTCTCTCAAACACACACACAGACACACAGACACACACACACGTTGGATTAGAGGGAAAGCACCAGCGAGGAGACCACAGGAGGAGGTAGGAAGCCAGTCAAAGAGCCATACTGGTGGGGCACACATACTTTCCCCCAGCCCCGGAAGGATCCAGCCCAGCTTCACTGATTACAGGTTTGAAAAGGCAACGTGGCTCTGCCTGCAATCAGACTACACTTGGGGAGGGATCTACACTTGAGGATGAAGTTCGAACTCCTCCCCCTCCCTCCGATCCACACATACCTTTTTCAGCTGTTTCAGAGAGCATTTCAACTCTGTTCTTGCCTCGGGTCCCCGCCCAAACGAGTATCCTCTACTATGAGGCAGGAGAACGGCGTGCCTCACCTACATCATGAATTTTTAGGCTTTTAACCCTTGCTTAACTCTGCTCAAGTAATCATAAAACACCTAATATCAGACTAGATGAGGCACACTGTACTCCTGTCTCATAGTAGAGGGCACTTTTTTAGAGCCTTTTTTAAACAGTTAAGCAGAGTCATCCACGGTGAGGCAGCAACTAACTCAGCCTGACCTCAGCTCTCGCCTTTTTCCGTTTACATTTTTTTCTTTTCATGATGGGAGTGGTGAGGCTGTACTTTCCCTGCCTCACCTGATTGCACATCACTGTTGATAATGGTAAAAATAACAAGTTGAACAGGCAGGCAGCTGACTCAACTGCGGCACTAAGCTCTCTGCCTTCACTGCCCTATTCATCTGACTCTTTCTTTCTGCAGTGGCTACATTAATAAATAGATGAAATTTTGGTGAATGCGAAGTGCTTGGAAACAGCTGTGTAGCTAAGCAGGAGAAAAATCTTTATCCACACGAGAAAATGCTAGGAATAAGCTCATATTGTTATAGTGCTTCAGCGGATAATTCAACAACATTAGTAAAACTATGTCCCAAAGCATGTTTCTTTTCATATATTATGAGAAATAAACTATACTGGACTGTAAAATGTTTGCAATTTGTCAAAAAAGGGCTTTACTTCAATAAATAGAAACTAAACATTCAAAATAATCAATTCTTCAAAAAATACAATCACCATGATTGTAGACATACTTCTCATTGTTGTTTGATCTTCAGACTTACTAGAAAATTCATTGAGGCTCAATCTTTTCCAGTCTAAAACTTACCCTAAATGGTCTGTCTATCTATCTGTCTGTCAGTCAGTCAGTCAGTCAGTCAGTCAGTCAGTCAGTCAGTTTAGCTATCTATATCTATGCACAGAATCCCATAATTAAAGAATTTAATTAATGCCTGAATATTCTAGCAATGGACTCATATAGCCTACCAAAGCTGTGCTTTAAAGAGCAGATTTTCAATAAGTCCTCTAGCAAGTTATATTTGAATCATTATTATTTATTATTTATTTGAACTCTATTATTATCTTATTCTGTTAAACAAACTTAGGCTGTGTTACATTAAATATGGTTAAAAAAGAGCCTTCTTCAAATGTATGTGGTCCTCAGAATATGGTCCTCAATGGAACTACATCTACATAAGCATGCAGTGAGGCATCTACATTGAGATAACTATGCAGTGATGTTGGCTCAGTGTTCCAACATCTTCATAAATGATCTAGATGATGGGATAGAAAGGGACCTCATCAAATTTGCAGATGACACCAAACTGGGAAGAATTGCTAACATTTTGAAACGCAGACTCAAGATTCAGAAGGATCTTGACCATGTTGGGCTCTAGCAGTTCAGTGGTGAGAAAAGTAAAATCCTGCACTTAGACAACAAAAGTCAAATGCACGTGTACTGTATAGGCCAGTGATGGCTAACCTTTTTTGGATTGTGTGCCAAAAATGGAGGGAGCACAGGGGGTTGTGTGTGGGCTATGAGTGTGACCCCCCTACATGCACATACGCATGCGACCCCTGCCCTCCCCCCACTTTTGGCATGCTTTTTGCCCTCCCCAGGCTCCAGACGCTTTCTAGGAGCCGGGAGAGGATGAAAACAGCCTTCCTCGCCCTCCTTGGAGGCTTCCCTGAAGTCTCCAGATGGTAAAAAACAACCCTACGGGCAAACTGGAAGTCACCATTCCTGAACTTCCAGGTTGCTCATAGGGCCATTTTTTGCACTCTGGAGGCTTGGGGGAAGCCTCCGGTCCAGCGTGCAAACTGGAAGTCCATTTCCGACTTCTTTGTGGGCAAAAAATGGCCAAAAAGGAAGGCTGAAGTCAGCTGGCCAGCAACACCTCATGTGCCCTAAAAAATGGCTCCAGTTGTCACATGTGGCACACATGCCATAGGTTCACCATCATGGATATAGACAGTACTTGACTCAATAATACTACCTGTGAGAAGGATCTATGTGTCTTGGTAGACCACTGTTTAAGTATGAGCCAGTAGAGTGCTAAAGTTGCCCAAAAAAGCCAATGCAGTCCTAGACTCCATCAACAGAAGGATAGCATCAAGATGTTAAAATCTGATAGTACTAATCTTTACTGCATTTGTGACACCACACTTGTAGTACTGCATCCAATTCTGGTTCAAAATCAAAATCCATAATAAATGCTGAGACCCATTGAAAGAGTGCAAAGATGAGGAACAACAATGTGATCCGGGGGTTAAACCATACAAGGGAACTAGGAATGTTTAGCCTATAAAAGAGAAAGCACGTGTGACATGTTAGCCATCTTTCAACATTTGAAGGGCTGTTTGTTCTTCAAATCACCTGAGTCCAGGACAAGAAGCAATGGATAGAAGCTCATCACAAACAGGTCCAACCTGGGACTAAGGAGAAATTTCCTAAGAGTGAGAACAATTAATCAATGGAACATTGTCCTCCCATCACAAGAGGTTTTCAAGAAAAGATTGGACAACTATTTGTCTGGGAAGGCATAAAGTCTCTCTTCAGGCAGGGGATTGGACTAGAAGACCTCCCTTCTAGTCCTAGGATTCTTTATAGCTTCTTGAGAAGGACTTGCAATGAAGAGAAACAAATATAGCCCTGGTTTATAGATTCTGAGAAATTATTAAGGAGTCTTGATAGAATGGCTGGGAATAAATTTATTCTCAAACTCATCTTAGATCTCCAAGAAAAGTTCCTTTGTCTTCTGTATATTTAATACAAATAGAACCAGAATTAGTAGTTCATATTTATTGATAATAAATTCTTTAGACTCATATACCTATGAGATTTCACATTAATGAAATTGGTGATAGATAGATAGATAGATAGATAGATAGATAGATAGATAGATAGATAGATAGATAGATAGATAGATAATAGAATAAAATAAATAAAATAAAATAGCCAATTTATTTCTGGAACTTGATCATTCTGAATGATCCTATTGTCCTCTGCTGAAGACTTCCAAATCAAGGAGTCAAAATTAAAAAAAAGATAAATAACTACATTTTGATTATGATTGCTTGACTACTCCAAAAGACGTTGCTAAAGGTAAGAAATACAAAATCTTAGAAATATAAAATTGACTAAGTATTGATCACAGTTTTTGCTACAGCAAAATTATTTTGCTACAGCAAAATAAATCTTATAACCAGTTTTTCAAAAGTAAACAGAGAAGACAACCTCTGCATTTTTGCTCCATGCTCAAATTACTCTTTCTTATTCTAGTAAGAAGTTGACAACTACCTTCTTGGTAATTTTCCTATCAAGATTGTCACATCTTCCCAGTTGTGTGGGAAGACCACTCTTGTAAATTATATATCAAACAGAAAGGCAGGTAGCCTTCTCTAGACCTTGAATTTCAACTGCACTTGAACTGTCATTTAAGTGTGTCCCTGTCACAACTTCTGCTACTGCAGGCGTTTCCAAGATATTTAAATCAGATAAGGCACTTGGTATTGATTTTATCTCTGCTGAAGCAATTTAGAACAATCTGTTTTTGTGGGTGACAACACATTCCAAAAGATTAGGGAATTGTAATAATTATTCCAATCTATTACAAAAATGATGATGCGGAGCTTCATCCTAATTGTTATCTTATTAGCCTTTAAGCATAAAAGCATAAAAATGAAATATATACAATTCTTTATGATAGGCTGGACTGAAATAAAGAAATATTATGATATAAGAATTAGCAGGCTTTTGCCTGAGTACTTGTCCCTTGGACTAAATTTTAAATAAACAAGATATTACTTATATGCGATATTTGTTGATCTCACATTTTTCCTGATCAAGTAACTAGAATATAGCATGAAACATCTGGATTAACCTGTTAATAAATATACAACTCATTGTTGGAACAACAAAACTAATTTCCATTTGCTTGTATTTCAGGTATCTTTAAGGTCCACCTTAAATTTTATCCATATTACCTTCAAACTTTATTTACTCTACAGGGTCACACAGAGATGTAAAATAGGCACTCTGTCCCATGTGGAAGCACAATGCAGTTTATTATCCTTTTGCTGTATGTCTGATCTGGGACTATGAAGGTGGCCTGGAAAAAGAGTACGGTAGAAGCCATATTGTTAACCACAAAGGAGTACAGGAGGACTATACAAGAATGCAGAATGCAGGAGTGCAAGGATTTCATTAGCTTTTTTGGCAGCAGTGTGCGGCAGCAGCAAAAAAAATTAATGCAATCCTTGGTTGCATAAACAGAGGCATAGAATCAAGATCACCTGAAGTATAAGAACTGCTTTATAAAACATTAGTAAGACCACATCTAAAATATTGCATCCAGTTTTGGTCACCACATTAGAAAAAAAAAATCTTTGGTTTTTGAAGTTTTGAAACTTTGGAAAAAGTGCAGAAAAGAGCAATTATGCAATTATGATGATTAAAGGCCTGGAGATTAAAACATATGAAGAATGGTTAAGAGAATTGGATATGGCTAGTCTATGGTGACATGATAGCAATATTTCAATATTTGAGGGGCTGCCACAAAAAAGAAAGGGTCAACCTATTTTCCAAAGCACCAGAAGGCAAGACAAGAAACGATGGGTAGAAGTGAATCAAGGAGAGAAGCAACCTAGAATCAAGGAGAACTTCCTAACAGTGAGAACAATTAACCAGTGGAACAGCTTGCCTTCAGAAGTTGTAGATGCTTCATCACTGGAGGTTTTTAAGAAGAGGCTGGACAGCCACTTGTCTTATATGGGATAGCGTCTCCTACTTGAGCAGGGGGTTGGACTAGGAGACCTCAAAGGTCTCTTCCAACTCTATTCTGTAACTAACTTTTCCAAGAAAGTTTATGGGGAAAAGAGATGAGGAGGCTAAAAAATGTATGGTTTTTTAACATGTTATTTCAATTAAAAAATGAAGCCTGAACCATAACAGAACTATGTTAAACTGCCTTACAGTTAGCTTTAATTATTTTTGTTGTTTTGTTATCTGTTTTACTGGCATCTGTTGATTTTAATCTCACATACCTTCTTATTGTAAATGGCTTGGGAGAAAACATATTGAAGGCTGCTTAAATTGTTTAGAAATTATTCCCTTTTCATATTTTGTATGAACTGGTGAGATTTAAAGCGATTCTGGATTCTAAAGCAAGGTGTGTGTGTGTTTGTGTGTTTCTGAAGCTATGGAACACATTTTTATAGGAATCATGTTTAGTTCCCACTTTTTTCCATTTTCTTAAGTTATCTTTGATTTAGTTGATGATAACTTTAGCTCTTATGTGGTCTAGTCTTTAAACGATGGCTTTAACTAGAATTGTGCAAAATGTTCCATCCTAGAACATTGCAACTCTGAAACAGATGTTCCAGAACTGCCAATTGTTCTGGAAATGGCCCATTTTGAGGTTAGACCACATCCAGAATGAATCATAATGACTCTTTTAAAGGACAGAATGTTCTAGGATAAAATGTTTCATGCATTTCTCATTTTAACTCTTTTACATGGTTTTATATTTTTCTATCAATTGCTTATATAGCTTAGAGATGGAAAGGTATCTGTCTGTCTGTCTGTCTGTCTGTCTGTCTGTCTGTCTGTCTGTCTCTCTCCACATATGCACACAAACACATATACTATATTATACCAGAGAGTAAAGCTTTGCTATTTAGAAGAAATCAATAGACAGCTAATTTGATATCATCTACATTCTAAACAGTTTGATGAAACACTGATTTTATTATGAATTCTTTTCAGTAATAATGCATTATAAATGATTAGGAATAAACCTTATTATTTTAATACCAGATCTATAAGCATGAATTATTACTGAAAAGATTGTGCTTACGACAAATATATTTTTAGAAAGAAAAAAGTTTCCTCAGTAAATGAAATATTAATTATGAACTGTGAATATTTTTAATTTTTAAAATAACATAGATAAACCAGAAGGTACATTACTGTTAACAAGATGATTTTCTATAAAGTTAAAATACCATACAAGCAAATACAAGCAGATTAAATCCAAACCTTGTATTTCTTGAAACATAAAGATGGCATCCTATTATTTTTAATATCTTCATTGATGTATTTTTCTCATGTTCTTTTAGACTTATGTGCAAAGCTTTCTTGTAAAGTGCTATTTCACATCCCTTTACAGTTATTTTTACACTGGGATTTTTTTTGTTTTTTTGTTTTAAATGCATTTCCCTTTTTTTAGCTGTAGCTCTAAAATATTTTAAAAGAGAAAATAATTACCATAGGAATTAGCACATTGGAATGAGAAAACAAAATCCTTAGCTTTTCCTGAGCACCGGGTTATACAATCAGTGCATTTTTATTCCTTCATTTCATTTATGAGCAAGTTTACTAGACGTCTTGGATTGGTTTGAAACCACCTAATGACGTCAATGGGCCAGAGAAATTAGAGCTAAGCTAGACAGCTGCAATGCACTGAATCTACAGAGGCTTTATTCTTTTCTCTCATGGTGACACCCAAGACAGATATTATCCACCAGACACTCCTGGAACAGCACCAAAATGACAGTGTTTCCACATTCAGTATCTGGAAATGGCTGCAATTAAAACAGGTCAGAGAATCTCCGAAATTCTGCTGCACATTGTGATTATTAATAACAAAAGAAATAGTTGCTTTAATAAAGCTGCACAGACATTCACTGCAAAAGCTTATTACTGATCTCTAACATTTTTTTTTCAAGAGGGCAAGCGCTATTTTATATAGAAAACAAAAGTGATGGTTTTCATTTACTTCTCTTTCCATAACATATACCTTTGTTCTTTTGTGGCGTTAACTTAAAAGCCCAATAAACAAGTAGCTCAAGAAAATATACTTTTAAAAAGAAGATCTTGGATACAAATTCTCTCTCTCTCTCTCTCCCTCCCTCTCTCTCTCTCTCTCTCACACACACACACACACTCACACACACACACCAATAAATTATGGACCAATTATACAACATATACAGTAATTCACACATTCCTACAAAGCATTCTAGCCTCTCCTGGCTACTAAAAATAGTACTAACTCTATATGTGGAAAGCAAATTGATCCCGCTCAAGTACTCTTAGTTATTTCTTTTCGGCTTATTACAACTTATATTGATTTTACAATATTCTCTGATCACATTTTTTTCTAGCGGAATCCTGCCTTGCATTATGTATTAAACTTGACTTTAGGGAAATCATCAGAAAATATTACATAAGATAGTGTAAAATATAGGAGTGAGGATTTGTATATCTTATTAAATTGCATGGCTTCATGAGATGTAGGAGAGATTTGCTCCTTCTTCAGATGGACTATTAAGAAAAGCTATCCCAGAAGAACAGTCTTCCAAGAACAGTACCTTCCACATGGAAGAGTGTTCATCACCATATTATCGGATGCAGCTGCTGATTTTAAGGCCATACAAGGTGAAAGAAAATTCAGACTATGGACAGGGAATTTAGCAAGCAGCCAACACACAATTCCTGTCCCCCCTTATTTTTCCTAACCTTTTTCAACTCACGACCAAGGATGATTCCAAGAAAAGATTTTAATATGCAGTCACAGCCCCTGATTCACACAATGTTACAGTGGCATCATATGACTTTATCATGCAGTTGTAATATCACCATGTTCATTGTCTCCTTATTACAGGAAGGAAAAATATGAACAAATAAACCAGGAAATAACAATAAAACACCTTTGCATCTCTGATTAGGAAAATGCATGATTGAAACAGGGGATTTCTCTGTAAGAAATTGGACGGTGCTTCAGAGATTCTACTCCCTGGGGCTGTGTACATGTTTAGTTTCCAAGTCAACCAAAGAAGAAGAAGAAAAGGGAAAGGGAAAAGAAAGAAAAAGGAAATTATGCCTCTATATTAGATTAGTGACAGCCAGTTTGGAGTAGTAAATAAGATGCCAGGCTGGAAACCACAAGATTGTGAGTCTTTGAGTCTCAGGAAGCAGGCAATGACAACCCATTTCTGAAAAAAATTGCCATGAAAAATGCATTGATTTGTCCAGACAATTGCCAGGAGTCAAGACTGATAGGGAAGGAGGACAGAACACCTATTGGTATTGGGTGACAACTTATGAAATGAAATTTGTACTCACATTAAAACGTTGTAGTGTATTAAATTATAAAAAATTAATAAAGCGAAGATAAATACACATGAAGCATTCTGAAGTGAGGGGAACTGCAGCTTGATTAGTAACCATACTATTAATTCTGACAATTAAATTCACTTGCAATCCTTCAGCAACTCTGAAACAAACTCTTTTTTTATATATGTTAAAGAAGCTTGTAAATGCATATACTGAGATAGATAGACAGACAGGCACAATAGATATGTGAAGTATGGATGTTCAATTCAAATTCCAATTGTAGCTTCCAGCAAAGGGACTATGAATGATAGATATTGGCATTTGCTATCTGTAAACCTTTCCAGATCTATGAATGTAAAGGAAGGCACAATTTAAAAAGTCTACTTAGCTTTCTCTTCCCCCTTTTCTACTTAAACAAAGCACTTAAGGGTACAATTCAACATATACAATATGTTACAGTATATACAGTATTTGACAATGTATAAATGAAATTCTCTAACTGTCTCTTCTCTTGGGTTTCCTGGAATTATGCTGGAAGAATAGAATAAAATAGAACCGAACCTGGAATGGACTTTAGAGGTCTTCTAGTCCAGTTCCCTGCTCAAGCAGGAGAACCTACATCATTTTGGACAAGTGACTGTCTAGTCTCTTCTTAAAAACCTCCAGTGATGGATCACCCATGATTTCTGAAGGCAATTAATCACTGGTTAATCATTCTCACTGTTAGGAAGTTTCTCCTTAATTCCAGGTTGCTTCTCCCTTTGATTAGTTTCCCCCTATGGTTTCTTGTAGAAGAACTTTCTCAGAAAGGAGAATTAGAACTGATGTCTAGTTGTATTTGGCTATGTTAGTTAATTGCCAGTAAGACTTGTTCTAGTTCCCTGAATCCAATGCTGGCTTTAGAAAGTTAATTGGCAAAAATGGCCAAGACCCTTTTGCCTGGCCATTTCAGCTAAGTTTTTTTTAATGGGAAAATAATTGGTCACATTTATTAATTATATCTCATTTGGATTACTGAATGTATGGCAGACCTTGAAAAGTGTTCATAAAGTACAGTGCAAAATAGAAAATGCAGAAAATTTGTGAACAATTCCAAATTTGGGGATTTGGTTCACTGTTCTTTTATTTGTTTTCTTGCACTAGTGAAGGGGCTGATTCTGCTCTGCAAAACCTAAATCTATAAAACAGGAACAGAAGATCAGAAGGGAACTTGGAGATCATTCAATCCAACCATCTGCCCAATGCACGGATCAATTCCTATAATACTGTCAATTCCTACATAAATATCTGAGTGCTACACAAATTGTTTCAGCTGAGATACCTGAAGAGCCATCTTTTTCCACATTTTTCCTAATCATTAAGACTTTGCCTGCAAATTTTTTCTTTCGTAAATCAGGAAGCGTAGCAAAACAGGTTAGTTCATATATTAAACTAAACCAGGATTTTACAAAAATTAACAAGCCATATGGTCGGATTCCCCCAAAGACCTGAACCATAATGCCACAGGCTCACACATCATCTTAAAAGAATCAAAATCAACTGCTTTCAAGGATCTGAGACTAACAAAATTCATGTTTGGAAAAACTTAGGGAAATCTGAACAAACAATTTGTGTAGCACTGAGATATTTCTCTAGTCATATATATGCATGCATACGATACATAATCATTTGGATTTTCTCCTCAAGCAACTATTTAATATAAACCCATGTGTTTTTTTAACTGCCTATGGCTTATGCTCTCTTGAGTTTGCAGTTAAAAGCTTTCCCCATGTTTAGAATGAGTAATTACATATGAGCCATAGGGAAAAACATCTGAAGGTCACTGTTGCTATTTTATTTTATTTTTGCTTCAAGACAATACAATGATATGATGTATTCCCAGTTTTGCCAGTCAAATAAATTGCTGTGGGGTTCAGCAACATTAAAGTACAAACACAGCCAAACTGAGTCCTATTGTTTACTCATTAAACTGAGCACTCAATAAAGAAATCAATTAGAATTTTTTTTTGAATAAATTTTTTGAATGCAGAGATATACAACTTTTTTTATGAGTCATAAGTATTTGCCAATTTTGGGTAAACAGTTTCCATATTGATTACATAAAAGCACCCTGCCTCTTGCCCATTCACAACATATAAATACAGATATATTTCTAAATATGCTTTTGCATAATTTATTCATTCATTTATTCAATATACACGGCTGCTCATCTACTATGTGATTCTAGGCAGTTAACACCCAACTAAAAACATTAATCAAAGAACGTAGCAACTATTAAAACATATCCCACCAGAAATAGCTGATGCATCCATAATAATTACACTCTTAGAACAGGCTTTCCTAATCTCAGTCAATGGCTTCGGGAAAGAGCCTGGTCATCAACACCTTATGAAAACCAGGTAAGATCAGAGATGGTTGGATCATTGTCACCTCCCTTTTGGATCATGTGACTGCCTTTCAAGAGCATTTGGAAGCCGCAGGGCAATGGACATATTATAGTATGTCCATACCATACCACTGCTGCATGAGCTGCACTGGCTCACAATTATCTTGGTTTTCTTGCTTTTAAAAAAATCCTTGGATTAATTATTGTTGTGAGAGTTGCCCAGGGTTGTGTGTTACAAAATGGGCAGTCATATAATTCTTAAATTGATAGGGAAAGGATCTTCAAGTCTTTGAAGCCAGACATTCTGTACCCTTTTGGGGAGAAATAACAACAGTGACATTCTTTTAGGATTATTTTCACTGAAGAAGTTGGAGATACTAGGAAGTTGGCTATGACCAAATATATTTGATTTGCATATTTATATTTAATCAGGATTGCTTATTTGCCTCATCGGCTCAATTTAACAGATTCTGGGAGCTTGTATAAAAATTATTTATTTATTTATTTGTTACATTTATAAGCCACCCATCTTGCAATTTGAAGCAACTCTTAGCAATTAAAGCAAATTGTTAATCAAAATTTCACAAATTCCACAAAAATAATACCACCTAGAAAAAGCCTTATTAAAACCAGCATTTCCTCCCTCAAACTATGCCACCTTCCTAAATTGTAAAAGTGCTGAGCTGTTTTGGACATTAGAAGTTAAGTGCTTCAGAGCAAAAGAGTACTGCAAGAGGGAAAACATTTCTCAGTTCTCACCTTTGTTTCCTGGGTTGGGAACAAGATGAAAGGACTCTATTTTGGAAAAGACAGTCACACAGATATTTGGTAACACAGACCCAGTCAAATCAGTCTTTGAATTGAATTCAGAAACATAATACCTGCCAGTGCAGCTCTCACAATATAAATACAACATTACAGAAATGGCTCTGACCTGCCAGCCTGTAAAAAAAGTTGAAGTTTCTATGCAGAAGCAGTCCTAGCTTCCAATTTTGGGATAACAAGGGCATGAATGACTGATATCAAAGTCAATGTGTTTTTTCTTTCTTCCACTGACTTCTTAGACAAATCCCTGTAGTTTTTTGGCAAGGTTTTTTTTGAGCAGTGCTTTGCCATTGCTTCCTCCTTAGGACTTAGTTAGAGAAAGTGACTCACCCAAGATCACCCAGATGGTCTTGTGCCCAAGGCAGCACTAGAATTCAATCTCACAATTTCTAGCCTGGTGCCTTAACCACTACACAAAACTGGCTGTCTATACCAGTGAAAGCTGAGCAAAGAGCCCCCCTCTTGCTAATCAAGCAGAAGCCATGAATCCAGGAGAAGACCGAAATCATGAACTTGTTCTTTCAGAAGCCTCATCAAGTGCCAGCTATCTTAGATTTCTTGACTAGATACACATTCTTCTTGCTACGATTCAATATCAGTTAGTTTTGTCTCATCTTATTGGCATCACCCACTTCATCTGCTGTCCAGTCAGAGTGATCATACAAAAGTGGGTTTCATCAAGTACTGATGATACCTCATCTGAAATGGACACTTGATCTCTCACAGCATTCACACAGATTGTATATCACTGTATCGTTCAAATCAAGATATATAACCCCCTCCCCTTCAGAAAATATTTACCACATCCCAAATCCAACTGTATATATTCTGTTGTAGCTACTCAAAGGAGCCAGATAGGACAGGTGCCTAACCCACAGTTGGCAAAATTCTTGCCATGAAGAACTATGTACACATTTTCAAACACTACACAATCAATAGAATGCCAGATAACTTCATTCCAGTTGACTCGAGTTATTCCACTTGTACCTGACTAAGCAAATGCAAATGGTTTTGTGAGGGAAATGTCTTGTAAAGCTACCTCAGCTACTTAAAGTGAAATCATTCTTTCTGTGTTAGGCTATGAGTCACCTTAAACAGTAAAAACAGCATTTAGGTGTTATTAAATACTTTAATTGTTATGCTTATGAAAAATTTTTTGCACACATTTCAAGAAATCACACCATTTCCCCCTTTTTCTGATATTATGGCAAGACAACAATAATGGCAAGGTATATACTATTTGCTACATATTGTCTACAAATTAGTAAAATTTGTAACTGATGGTAGAAGACAATTATCTTATATTGAAAAAAATTATAGACATTAAAAAAGCATTGAAGCTTTTTCAGAATAAATTCTCTAGTTGCTTTTCATAATAATTTGATTTGATGATGTGTCATCAAGTTAGTGTTGCTACTTAGTGATGACATAGATACTGTAGCTCTCCAGAATTATTGTTCCCTAACCTGGTTCTTGAGGTCTGCCTACAATGCAGCCTTTTTCACTCAATAATTGAGTCCATTCACCTTGCAGCAGGTTCTTTCCTCCATCTTTCCCAGCATCAAGACTTCTCAAAAGACTTAGATTTTCACGTATGTATTCAAAATATGCAAGTTTGACCTTGGTCATTTAGTGCCCCAAATAAGAACTCTGGATTGATTTGTTCTATGAACTTTTCATAATTAAAACCAGTAATTCATGCATCCTTTGTCTTCATTTAAATATGCATTCTTTGTCTTCATTTAACACAAATTCTAAGTTTATGAAAATACTTTCAATTCCTGCTTTCTCTGTCCTAAATAGAAAGTAAAAAAAAAGGGGGGGGAAGAATAACTGAAGACTTTTTTTAGTGATGTCTTAAAAGAATGAATAACTTCCTGCCTCTAAAACATGGAGATAAAACTGATTTTTTTTAAAAAAAAAACTTTATCTCCAGTATTTATAATTGAGTTTAATTTATGAGATGTAGGAAACACAATCTCTTAGTGTAATATAGACATCTGTATTAGGTGTCCTAAGCTGCACCAGATCCTGGAGAAAGGATCTGATCCTATTTTGTGTGTATTTGCAAATATGCCAGTTATGAGTAAAATTGAAGGAATAGAAGAATTAGCCCAAGTAATTTATTTATTTTTTAGGAAAATGAAACTGATTTTTAAAAACCCACCACAAATCTAACTCTGTACAGAATTTACCTTATGTGTAATTTAAACTCAGAGTTCAAGGTTTGCTTTCTGTATAACAGAATTGGAAGTAACTTGAAGGTCTTCTAATCCTGTTCGAGTAGGAGAACCTATACTTGTGAAAGTGAATCTATGGCACGTGTGACAGAAGTGGCATGCAGAGCCATCTCTCTGGACACGCCAGCCATTGCCCATTGCTTTTCCTTTGCCAGCTGGTCTTTGCACATGCAGGAGCACTGGAAACCAAAAGAGCAGCTCCCTGGCGCACATGCGCGTTCCAGGAAGCTGAGCTTTCAGTTTCAGGAGCATGCATGTGGATGGCCAGCTGGTCTTCATGCACGCATGCATGCCAGAAACCAGAAGACCAGGTGATTGGCACGCACAGGAAACTGGAAGCTCAGGTTCCCGATGCGCATATGTGCACCAGGGAACTGTTCCTCCAGTTTCTGGCACTCCCGCGTATGCACGTGTGCTCCGGTTTCAGCACTTGGTACCGAAAAGGTTCGCCAACACTGACCTATACCATTTCAGGCCATTTTTTTTCTTAAAAACCTCCAGTGTTGGAGCACACACAACTTCTGGAGACAAGTCATTCCACTGACTCTAACTATCAGGAAAGTTCTCCTTCGGTCTACGTTGATTCTCTCCTTGATTAGTTTCCATCCATTGCTTCTTGCTCTGCCTTCAGGTTCTTTGGAGAATAGGTTGACCCCCCCTTTTTTGTGGCATTAATCAATTAATTCTGTATTCATCTAGATTTATATAAATCTCTATTATTTATTTTACACACAGGATAAATTGTCTTTCTTTGTTCCTCTGTCTCCCCTGTGTGCATGTATTAAAGAAGAAAACAAGATTACAAAACTTAAATTATTTTAATGAATTTTAGGTTTTAATCTACTATCTGTAACAAGGCAGCTTTATACAATTTATTTTCTCTTTAAAGTCATAATAAATGTTATTAGAATTACAGGCAGTTCAGGCAAAATACAATGATGCTAAAACTTAATCACATTTCACAATCTCAGAGTCTGGTATCTGGAGATTATTCATTTAGGATTTTTAATTAATTATTATGATACTAAACATAACATTTTTAAAAAATTCCCAAATGTATAGGGCACAAGTTACCCTTTACCTGATATTAAGGATAATCAATATTAAGTTGTTATAGAGATAATTCTCACCTATGTTTGTTTATAATTATCTAGGAACTGTACAGTATGAATGTACAGAAACAATACTCTTATCCATTATGAATGGGGATTGTAGCGTTAGTCATAATGAGAAAGAAAATGAGAGATGATGTTTGCAACATTTCCTTTGAAAAACATCTACTTCCTTGTTAATCCAATTTGTCTGTTGCCAGTGCTGAAATAATACTCCCTTACCTGTTGATAAAAAGTATTCTTCAATTTACAACCACTCATTTAGTAACCATGTGAAGTCACAACAGCACTGAAAAAAGTGCCTTATGACCATTTTTTCACACTTACAACCGTTGCAACATCACCATCATCACATCATAAAAACTCAGATGCTTGGCAACTGGTTCATATTTATGACAGCTGCAATGTCCCAGAGTCATATAATCATCTTGGATAGATGTTATTGAAATGTTCTTGAAGTCTTAACTGGTTTCTGAAACAACAGCAGGAATAATCCTTCCCCTATCTCTATGTATTTATATACATATAAAGCTATGTATTTATTTTGTCAAATTTATATGGCTGTCCATCTCACACAAAGATATAAAAGTATACTGTAAAAATATGCAGGATGTGCTGTTCCAAATTAGAGGGGAGGCAACCATGGAATTGCTTGCCAAAATTGCCCATACTTCCTAAGATATTTCCCAGAGGGCTCAAAAAGATACCATGATTGATTCTATCGATGGCAGCTGTCCAATCTAGCAAGACCAAAGGATTGCACACATCCACTCCAATTCCATCACAGGTCATTCACAAAAGTGATCAGTGTCATCTCACTGCCTAAAAGCTGGTTGAAAAACTCTAGATAATCTCTATGACCAGGGGTCTCTATAACTAAAGGATCATCACTTCCCAGAAAGGCAAGGTTGGAAACAGTTGCTTAAAATAGCTAAATTGAGTGACACAATAGTCTCCTCCCAAGAATTGTCTACTGCCCTTATCAGTCTTCTGGTATCTCCTTACCAGCTTTCACAAAACCAGTGAGGCAGTTATCTAATCTTAGGTGGCATTGCTGCTGTCACAGAGGGCCCTCATATTAACAGGCTCAAACTATTTCCAGATAACCTACCAAAAAAAGGAAGCCAATTACTTAATATTGTTTACATACGTCTACCACTACATGGCACCGATGAAAACGGCACCCATTTTTTGTATCTGTGTAAATGGTTGTGTCCTACTGTAACACTGGTTTTATTTTATCATACATGATGGACAGTCAAGCCAGTTTTATTGCTACAAACAGCAAAAGTATATTTTGTTATTTGATCTTCCCAAAGCTGGGTGTCGAAGAACTTCAGGCTGGGCTTTGCACTTTATTTCATTTTAGGAAGGTGAGGAAAGATGGTCTTTGCGCCTGTGTTACTTTCTCTTGGACTGGTTTCAGTTAGAGTTGGCAACTTAAGGTTAATAAGGAATAGGAAAGAGACACTGCATTGGTCTGTCTATCCGTCTGTCTGTCTCTCTCTCTTTTGCTCTCTGATTATTTTTAATGATTAGCAATTTGGCAGCTGGTGATTTCTGGTATGGTATCTAGTATATCTGTATATATTATTCAAAGGAGGGAGTAATCACACAAATTCGTTTATTAATGCAGGTGTTCCCGGCACCATAAAGTTTGAGAATATTAAATGTAAAATATATATGTAAATGTTAAAAAATATAATGTAGATTGAATGGATAGATGTTCTTGAAATGGGTAAAATGGGTAAAATGAGGAGCTAAATGTTTGTGATCATAGAAATAACAAACTTTGAAAACTGAAGAAACATACCTTTACTGCAATAAAACATAATACAACTAACTGGTGATTCCCCTTAACAAAATATTGGTTGTATCTCTCTGTCTGCCTCTGTTTAATGCCATCGTATATTTTATCTTCTGTAAAACAAATTCTTCTCTAACTACTGTGGCAGATAGCCTCCATTTCTCAATACTTCCAATTTTTCTTATTGTAAAGAGCAAAATATTACTCAAAACTGCTCAGCTTTCTTCAAAAGTTATGTTTATTTCTTCCACAAAATAGCTTTCCAGTTTGCATTCATATATCTTCACAATGGTAATGAAATATAAAACTAGAACTATAAGCAGGAAATTTATCCAGAATCCAGCAACAGCTTCAAAGTTAAGCCATGATGCAATTCAAATATGGATAATGTAATATCCACTGTATATTCTGAAGCCTCATATTACTTACATTCATCTTTTCTTACTTTGTATTATTCATGTAGCTGTAACACCTCCCATTTTGATTCTATATGCTGACCTTGTTAGCTAATAACCTATCATAGAGCCCCAAATTTGTTTAATGAATATTGCTGCTAAAACTGCAGAGGGTTTAAATTATATTTTACTTATTAATATCTATTGCCAGGGAAATAAACGATGATTTCAACAGTAGCACTTTGTCCCAACGGTGTTTTTTCAGGAGGCAACGGGGTTTTCTTGTTTTCCAGTTTCTTTACAGTTGCCTCCTTAAAAGTACCTTTAGGACAACCGTGACCTGGATGACTGAGAATCTCTACAGACTCTTAGCTATACAATTTGGGATGAACATCCTTCAATTTGGGATGAACATCCTTCATATGTGCCTACCACATATGCTTTCCATATTTATACACACCATTCTCTTAAATGTCTCTTTTCCTAATATTTCCATTCACTCTTTTCTTTGACCTTTAAAATTGGTAAATTTAAATATGTGACATACATGTAAAAGCAGCACATAAAGGTAATTTATCAATAGTATTACATCTTAGAAATCAATAATTTATTTTTTTTAAAAAAAATTCTTTTAATTCAGAAACTCTGTAAGTTCCATCTCTCTGTGTCTCTTTCTCATTCACATATACATACATATGCACATATTTTACTATTCAGCAACAAAAAGTGAATTAATGTATTGGTTTGTTTCTTAAGTCTACATCAGTAAATTTTGCAGAGAAAAACTTTTTAGGAATTAGAATTAAAAATAAACACGAGAAAGAATTAGCTGTTTTTAATTCCTTCAGGAATACAAGACATATTTATAGACATTGTTAGAAGTGTCATTATGAAAACAAACATTAGAAATAGGTGCAAAAGAATAACAGACAAAAAGAAATATACATATATTATGATTATGAAACTATTCTCTCCTGAGCTTAATTGTAATACATATACATATATATAAACATATAAATACATTTATTCATTCACCTAGCCACTTAATTAAGTCATTCAGCTTGGTATAGTCAAAAAAGCTTCCTATACTTACCTTTCCTTTAAAAAGATCAAAATTAATAATGTACAGATGTACGATTGGCTTAACATAACCTGACAAACAGAAGAGTCAGCTTTTTAAAAAATGCAATAATTAAGTCAGTTTTTGTTTGGCTTTTCTTTCACTGAACTCTTTTGGGTGGTCATTTTTTTAAAAAAGAAAGGATATAAAAGAATATTGTGAGCTAATATGTACCATACCTATTCATATACAGAACTCAACAAGACTATCTGCACTATCTGCACTTATAGTGCAACTTAAAAGTGAACATCTGTATCTTTTAACAGTTATAGAAATTGCAGCACTTGTGAAGATATTATCTTTCAATTCTCGTAGCTTTGTGACATCTGTCCAAATTGCCAGAATAAACAATAAAGGGAGGAAGCATTCAATTTCATACAGTATATCTACCTATACAATATCTACATATACATATATGTTGAAGTTCAACCACTGAACATTATTAGCTGCTAACCTCTTCTTACATGTGGGCTGGCAAAATTAATTGGCTTTTTTCCTGATAATTATTTGTGAATTCTCTGAAAGGTTTCCAGAATATGTAAGATTTTTATCCTAGCTTGTAATGCAGGCTCATGCTCCTCGTGGAATTGCATGTGTATTCTGTATTGATCCTGAAAATGATACCTAGCAACCAAAGTCAAAGAATTTAGTCATGACCAACAGTAAATTACCTCTGGGGGGGGGGGGAAAGTAAAATGGGAATATTGATAGCTAAATGTTTATAGAGAGAAAAAGATGGGAGTGAAAGAAAATACACCAATAAAGAAAATAAACATAATTTGGTTTAATAGATTTGGTCATTCTGTGCACAGCAATCATTAAGAATTTCATTAGCAAGATATGACAGTGAAGTTGAACAATCTACATAGTTGTACTTAAGCTAAATATTATTTTATATTGTGAACCAAAGACCCTTTGACAAAATATTGTTTGATTCATAATATATTGAAGTGCAATTAACTGAGATCATTTATATACTGAGCAGATAGATCATTGTGACTTACATCATGACTTCTCTGTTGGCATAAAGGGGAGCTTACGCCCATCATGATCACTGCATTCTTTTTACTGTTTTTCCTTTCTTGCTTTGATGAAATGCCACCAGCAACAATTTACTGCCACTGCAGTCAACATCATAGCAAATCTG
Organism: Thamnophis sirtalis; assembly: GCF_051295495.1. NCBI lineage: Eukaryota > Metazoa > Chordata > Lepidosauria > Squamata > Natricidae > Thamnophis > Thamnophis sirtalis. The sequence goes on from NW_028261387.1 coordinate 24,674,723, forward strand.
AATGGCTACCACAATGCTAGCAATTGAAAAGGAAAGCTTTGGAAGCAGGGCAAATCTGCTGTGATTTTTTTTCTGATAAAATCTTCTGCCATGCACTTTATTTCAGCAACTAGATTTATCAGATTCTAACACTATATGTGCACTTAAGCTGCTACTGTGCTACCCTTACGGTAACTTAAGGGTAATCTGGCTTTAACAAATGTTGTATGGACTAAGAGCTCACATGGTTTTTGGGCTGCAAAATATCACTCCAATGGATACTTCTCCTGTTGCTGCACTTTCTTTCTTTTGTTCCAGGAAAATAATGTCCAATCAATCATATGCCAAGTTTTAGTGCACATGTATACATCTTTACAATAAAGAGATACTTTTAAAAAACCCACAAAGCCTTGCCTCATTCAAGATAAATGTCTTAATACTTTTGTCCTTTTATTTAAATATCTAAATGTGTTTTTATAAGCATCTTTCATCATGACATGCCTAAAGTAGTTCAGAAGCAGCTTAGTCCCCAAAAAGTTTGACTTTTTGTGTGTGTCAAAAGCTGCTCTAAACTTTTGTTTTTCAAACAACATATTTCTATAATTTGTCTTTGAAGGCTGCTAAGGAAAAGCTGCTTTGAAACAAAGAAATTTTAAAATCAGTGCTTGATAAATAACACTATTCAAAGGAAAAGAGCTGAAATCCACTTCACAAGTTTAAGTTGGTGAACATCAATTTATATATGGTGCTAGCTACTGTATTGCAATAACTTCTAAAAATCCCTGGAAATATATCCTGATCTGGCAAGTCTTTAGGTTAGAGTACTGCATTTATGGATTTATGGATTTGATACAACAATATTTTTTTACCTTTCTAGGAAAAAAAGACAAAAGTGGAAACAGAAATCTTTAGTACTATACCAGCATAAAATATCAGATACCACAAGTCTGAAAAACCAAAAATATATAGTTTCTATGGAATACTAAAAGAGAATATTAAATGTATTGAAAGAAGGTAGATTTGGAGAAAATCTTACAAGAGATATAAAATAATTATATTCAATAAATATTAAGAGTTTTCAGTATCAGTCAATCAAAAATTGCATTAGTAATGAAATCTAATTTTGTTTAATGTTATGCATATTATTATTTCTTTTAAATATGACAAACTACTGTAGTATGACACCCACAACTGAAGACAGAACATCAAAATATTAAAACATCATGATAACTGAATATTTTAAAAATCTCCATCAGTATAACATTTTCTGTTAGAATAGTCCGTAGAGCTGTCTCAAAACAGATAAATTTTACAATGGGAATAAATTGTAATCTGTCTGTCTATCATACTTTTACATGAAATAACATTTATCAGTTATGCAGTTGCCATTTTTGGAAGATCTTCTTTTATTTTAACATTTCCCAAGAAGTTCTGACACATTTGATTTCCTTGTTTACAAAAGTACATGGAGTGCTATAGAATATGAATCCTATGCTGAAATAAGTCATTTTGAGTTAAATGGGGTTTAGTAAAGTTATAGCTAACACCTGATTATGTCCTGGATACAATAATAGGCTTTTCTAGTGATGTGGTTTGCCATCAGCTTATTTCAGGGTCACTTTCCAGCCAAATCTATAGGCTTGGCATTTCTCTATATTCTTCTATCCAAGCACTCCCAGTTGTTGTTAGTTGCAAAGTCATGTCCGACCCATTGCAACCCTGTGGACAACGTTCCCCCAGGCCTTCCTGTCCTCTACCGTGCTCTGGAGTCCATTTAAGCTCATGCCTACTGCTTCGGTGACTCCATCCAGCCATCTCATTCTCTGTCGTCCCTTTCTTCTTCACTCTCAATCTTTCCCAGCATTAGGCTCTTCTTTCCTTTCACTCCCAGTTAGTCAAGGTCAACTAGTTGCTGCCACTTAGCTATGCAAATGAGGTTTACTCACAGGATTGCCATTTCTTCCACTTCAGAGTTATTTTGGTTTAGTTAGATAAATCATGTATGAATATTTAATCACTATTTTCATGCAGCTTTCATACATCTTACTTCAAACACACACACACACACACACACAAACACAAACTAATGTAAAACATAACTGTTTCCCAAACTATTTTTTTTTAAATATTGCAATATTTTGAAGATAGTCAACCCCCCATATCTCTTCCCCCCCACCTCACTGCTCATATACCTTATGTAATATTGTGGGGTTTCTTCTTTTTCTAATATTGGATGCTTCTTACACTTAAGAGCTTCATATCAAAAGAGAAAACAACAATTTGCATCTTGGGAACTTTTGACAAAACAAACTCAGGAAACCAGAAGTAAACTGTCATGTCTGCAAGCCATCTTTTCTTTTTGGACTTCAGGCCTGCCACACTTTCTACTATTCATTTTCTATTGTGGGAAAACGGGAGGGGGGATTATACGGAGCTGGGTGATATGTAGCCATAATAACATTCTTCTTAGAAACTCAAGGTCATCCTTTGTCTCTGCACCTGGCCAGAACTGGATGGGTGGACTCTGCCTTCATGTCAGTGGAAGATTGGACCATGTGATGAACTTGTGGGTGTTGGGGCAGAGTATTGAATTTTCAACTGGGTGGGAAAACGTGGAAGCTTTCAGATTTGGGTTTTCCCAGATGTGCCAACATGGCTCTTTTAATAAATTGGAACTTGGAGGAATCCTTTCTCTCGGACTCTGATTTAATTTTGGATGCTATTTGGAACCCTGACACTATCCTGTTTAAAACAGACAGCCAGTTCCCAAGGAGCTCAGAGTCAGGGCAAGCCAAATAGAGGGAAGCAGCAGCAGCAGGATCTGCCCTCCTTTTCCTTGGCTGTGTCTTTGGCACTAAGGGGTAGTACCTTGCTACCTGCTTAGTTCTTGGAGCTTCTGGCCTAGCATCAACAGATAGTTTTCACGAGGCATTGCTACTGTTTCTCCCTACTAAGAACATTGTCTGCCATATTCTGCTATGTTCTGCTTCCCTGGGAAGAAAGTCATGTCATTGGGAGTGGGGAAACCACTAATTGTTGTTTATTTTTTGAACCATGTAGATAAAACCTCTGTCTATTTTGCAGTCATATTTGATATTAAATCAGAGGATGGGGATGCTGCATCCATGCTGCCTATCAAAAAAAAAATCAAAATGAAAATGAGCAAATTATTGTAATTATTATGATTGATCACACAGCCAGTTGTTTTGGATTTGGCATTTTTATTCACCTATTGATCCCAAGGACCTGAAACAGGTAAATGTGTTGGATGGTGTTAAAGGTATCAACACAGGATGTAAGTTGTTCTATATAAAGCTACCTTTTGTAATTGACTGATGGTGATTTCATCAATGCCTGTGGTGATACAGCTGTTTTGGATTGCACCAAGGTGCCTATTTATTTGTTTTTTTTCTATTTCATCTTATTCAAGGTGGCAAACATATCAACACTCCTTCTAGTATTATATTTACTTCTTTTTACCATAGTCATTCTTCCCATAAAACTTCAGTAAATTAAATCAGGCAGTTGCTGGAACTGCCATCAGCATTGGCATACTGTGCATGCACAAAAAATGGTATGGCAGCTTCCTATGTTTCTGTTGCACCTTAGAAATTCAGATGAAATTTTCTATCAGGCAAGCAAATATTCACACATGTATTCCTCAATGAAGGACAACTCTGGTTATTCACCACAATTAAATGATCTCCACAATTGGTTTCCTGCTATATTTCAAGCGAATGCCATTTCTTTTTTATAGTCTCGATTCCAGTAGTCACATCAGTCTGTGAATTCTAAATTGTCAAAAAGGCTGGACAAAGAAAAAAAATAAGACCACCTTGGATCACAAGAACAGATTATTCTGTAAATGCAGTAAATTGGGAAGTTTACTAAAACATTAACAGAGAAACTGAAGCTTCAATATTTTGGACATATAATGATTGGGCAGGTCATGTCACTCAAAAAGAAGATAAATGCATACCCAAGCAGCAACTTTTTGGAGAATCTCTTCTGAAAGATAACTCAATGGAGAGCAGAAGAAACGTTTGAAAGACAGACTAAAGGTCTCCCTGAAGTTGCTTGATATAGACCCGTGATGACGAATCTATGGCATGCGTGCCACAGGTGACACGTGGAACCATATTTGCTGCCACACAAGCTGTCATAAATGCACAGGCCAGCTGATTTTTGGCCTTCCAGAGGGCTGGGGGAGGCTGTTTTCACCATTCCCAGGCTTCAGGAAAGCCTCCAGAGCCTGGGGAGGGGGAAAACTCCCCCGTGCATGTGGGGGGGTTACACACACATGCGCAGATGGGCAGGGCGCATTGAATTGTGGGTGTGGGCACGCACATGAGGGAGCGCACACAGACACAATTTTGGCACGTCTTTACAAAAAGATTCACCATCACTGATATAGACAAACAACCATCTGGGAAATACTGGAACACAACCACTGTACCTTGCGTGGCTTCATCCACAAGAATGTAAAGCTTACTAAGCAAGGCACAATGCTGAAGCATAACATAAGCACCAAATACAGTATGTATACCCAGAGTGTCTGTCTAACATTCAGTGCCCAAATTTGCCTGATCTTTTGACACACCATAGGTAGTTTTAATATATGAAATGGTGTTTCGTTCTTCATCAGTGATGATGGACAAATAGTGTAACTATATGTCTATATAATGTAACTATATATAACTATATTAATTATATTCAGTTATGCTTCATGCAAATAACTTAGCTGAGTATAGCTTTGGAATATACTTACAAAAATGTTATATGCAGTGAAAACCTTAATATATTTTGTTTCCTTGGAAAGAACACCTTTCACCTTTATTGAATAAACTTCATCACTAGAAATTAATAATATAATGCCGTGTTATTTTCATTTATAATAGACACATGCCGATGTGCATATGTTTGTGTTAGGAGGATCATATCTTCATTGAAACAATTTTCTCATGACAATAAGCCAAACAAGACAACCAATTGAGTACAAAAATATTATTTGCTTGAATGACTATAATTGAATTATAGTTTAGTTTTCTATTGTGACAAAATAGTGAAGTGATGCAACAACATACATTATTAAAAATGCTTCTACAATTCAAAATATTGTTGCCAACACCATGTTTCACAGAAAATAAGACAGGGTCCTATTTTCTTTTGACAACAGAAATAAGCACTTAGCCTTATTTTCAGGGGCTTATTATCCGGGGAGGTTTTATTTTGGGGAAAATGTAGAATGTAGAATGTAGAAGTTTATTTGTATGCCGCCCTTTTCCCTGGGGGGACTCAGGGCGGCTCACAACCCAAAGGGGAGGGGGGAGACAAACTTTTAACATATAAGACAATACATAATTAAAAACACAACATTCATACCATTCGGGCGGGTTACAGTCTTAGCCCCAGGCCTGACGGGATAGCCAGATTCTGAGGGCTGTGCGGAAGGTCTGGAGGGTGGTGAGGGTACGAATCTCCACGGGGAGATCGTTCCATAGGGTTTATAGCCTACTTTACCTGTGTTAATAATCAATATGATTGCATTTTACTAAATTAGCAAAAAACTATCTTCCTAATCTGATAAATTATTTTGAAATTTCACAATAAATCATATCTAAGCATTTTAGTAAACCTACTTTGCTACTTATTAACTTAATTTTATAATGAAGGTCCTTAATAAATTTTTACTAGTAACTTTACAGTCTGCCCACAGAACTTCAATTATACAGCAAAGGAAAATAGTAAACAAACAAAAAACCAAATCTATAATATACAAGTAGTATTTTTTTTTAAAAAAATTTAAATTATTTTAAACACACAAATACAAAGACATAGACTACATTTATACAACACACCAGAACTTCATGTTCCTTCTTATAGCAGTTTTAGATCAGTACATATTTTTATATACAATATTTTCCCTCCTAATACCTTATAATTGAGTTTCACCTCTTATTTCATTATCATTTACTTATCTACCTATATTTTGGGTAATTACCTCAAACAAACTTTATCCCTCTTTTTTGTATATAACATTTATCCTTGGTTTGTAATTTTTATCTCTCTTAGGTACATATCGTTAATCTTTGTTTCTTTCCTCCAGCCATCTGTACCATTTTTCCCATACCAAATAATATTCCATCTCTTCCTTTCCTTGTATTTCTTTTGTTAACTTGTCCATCTCAGCACAGTCAAGAATCTTTCTTATTATTTCAACTTCACTTGTTTTTGACTTATTCTTCCATCTCTGTGCAAATGCAATCTTAGCCACTGTAATTATATGTAAAATCAGATATAGGGTCTCTTTTTTATATTTAGTCATCATTATACCTAATAGGAATGTCTCGGGTTTCCAATCAATTTGATTTCCTATCACAGATTCCAGTCAACTTTCAACTTTTTTCTAATATTTTTGGTCGCGTCACAAGTCCACCATATGTGATAGTATGTTCCATGCGCTTTTTAACATTTCCAGCATTTTGGAGATATCGTTGGTGATATTTTTGCTAATCTTGAAGGTAGTGCCATCTGTAAAACATTTTTTTACTGGTTTTCCTTGTATGCCACAGACATAGTAGTTCTTATTATAAGGTTTATTGGACTCTGAATAATTTCCAGTTTATTTTGCATTCAGCATATGCACTCAGCATATGTCAGTCCCTATAGCCAGATCACAGCAAGCAGAAATGACATTACAAACGAGCAAAAATACAGCTTGATGTTTATTTCTTAAACATCAGGAATATGAGATATTTATTTATTACCATTTCTATTTTATAGTCAATTTATAATCATTTATTTATAGTAATTTCTAAAGTGCAGAAATCATTAATTCATTAGATAAAAGAAACTTGGGTGGCTCCCTATTTTAATTACCAGTGATCAATCAGAAGTAAATCAATTTGAATCAGATGCAGTGAAAATTACCAGAAAGAAAATCTCATTCTTACGGGAAGAGCCAGGGAAATGGCCTGATTGTGATCAAGAAATACATTACGTGAGTTTCACTTGCAATAGCGGAAAGTTAAGCTGGGGATGGCAAGTCCCACCCTACACATCCTACTGTTTGTGTAGCCTGAAGATCTGTACAAGATTTGGTTACCCTAGTATATGTACTAGTACTTGTATAGTATATGTACTAGTACTTGTATTCCCAAACATGGAAAATTCCTGAGTGTCTTCAGTTAAATATGCTGATTAGTTTCTTCCAGCTGTTTGTGCTAAATGCAGTGATGGCACAAAGTTTATTTGCTCACATTTGTCTTGCTGACAGTAAATAGAAGCTATTATTTTCAATTCAGTTCTAAACTTGAAGCTATAATATTAAAAAGTGCATTTGAAAGTAAACAACATAGTGGAAAGAGAAATTGATAAAAAAAGTTACAACAATTTATATCTGAAAATTCAACTCATTTATCATTTAATCAGGTACCTTTTCAAAAAACAAACTGCACATCATTTCTGCTAATGTAAATCACAATCTGTAGATTAACATTAATCAAAATGGATATGGTGATAGTTCTATCTCTACTAGACAGATTGAAAAAGATTAATAATATTTTAACTTCCCATTTGACATTGACATACAACATCAATGTAGAGCACAACTGAGCAGAAGGCTTGTATAGTAGCCAGAAGTCTAAATTAAATGCTTTTTGTAACATTGATTTTATTTTTACTTTAATTACATTATTTTTGTTTAAGATTTATCAATATTATAAAACATACAATAAAAAGAGAGACAGAGAGAGAGAAGAGAAAGAATTCATTGCCTCCCTTGATTAGCATGTATTTTCATAATTGCTGTTTATCACTATGGTTAAACAATGTTGTCTGCCTACACATGAACAATTGTTGTCTTGTGTTTTATATTAGCTCTAATAGTCTATATAAAAATCTGAAATAACTGCTATTATCTCTATATTTAAACTGAGCCTTTGTTTAAGTCTTTATTGTCTTTTTTTCCCCTCACACCTTTGGTTTATTTTTGTGTTGTTTGGTACTGTGTAGCTTATCTTTTTCTGTCTGAATGCAACAGCAATAATAACAGTGATAATAATTTTTAAAAGTTTTAAAATGAAGGGGCGAAGACAAAATAATTAGGCAACAGGGCAGGACAGATAATTATTGGAAAGATAAATATCCACATTTAGTATACTGAATACATATAATTATAGCAGTAATTTTTGCCTACTTATCCAAGTGGGTGTAACTATAAGTAGGAAGAGTAACTAAACAGAAATAATATATGGTCCAGCAGTAGTTCATTAATCACATGTGGGAAAGGATTGTGTAACTCAAATACCCTCCTCCCCCCTCCACAGATACAGTCTTTTCCACCTGCAAGCAATTTATAGTTTAGTTTTATTCTGTTACATAAGCAATATGACATTTATACTTTTTCAAACTTTAAATCCAGATTAATATATTTCACTGCAAAATAAACTTATTGTACTTCTTTTAAATTAACTGATTAAAACATTGGCTACAAAAATAATATTATACATTATACTGCATGCCTTTCTGCCTCCAAGGCTTTACTCTACTCTTGAAAGAGAAGACACCTAGTCTTTTAAAATGCTTTATTTAAAAGGCTTAAAACGGTTGTTGGGGCAAACTGTTGTGAAACAAGCAGAAGTTATTTTTTTTCCCAATTCTTTGCCAATAATGTTTTGAGCATTAGTGATTAAAACTGCCGTTCCTGCCTTGAATGTATCAGAAAATACATCAGCTGGTATCATAGTCAGTTTAGCAAGAGTAGTCATTAGAAATAAGAGCTGGCTGTCAGAATGTCCTTAAATATCAAGATATTAATGAATGGTTTAGTGCAGTCATTTTTCAAGACCTATCTTATTAACAGAAACATTATCCTTAAACCATACTCAATATGACTAATAAGCATCTGTTAGTATACCTAACATATAATCACCAGAAGGAGAATAAAATCAAAGTTGCTGAAACATAGTGGTACTGCTGGAAATTTAATGTTAATGTTATTATTTAAAAGTTTTTTTTTTAATTTAATGAGTTTCTGAATATAAATAAAAGGTCCACTTTTCCAAATCAATGCACTGTATTATAACACAAACATTCACATTTTCCTAACAGTAAAACAGAGATATGATATCAAGGCTTCTGGAAAATGTGAACTCATTCCCAATAACTAAGATATCATTTTTTTAAAGTTAAAATAATTCATGGAAAACTCTGACAGTTATTCAGAGTTGAATTATGACAATGTCACAGAAAATGCATGATAGCATAAACAAATCTCTTGATGTCTCTACATTTTTCAATAGAGAACTATATAATAGCATTTATACTGAGGTATGGATACTTTACTCTCTAAAACTCATTTGACTAATTTTTATTTGCATTTTTGTGAAATATAATAAATAATTTTGCAGAAACAATGTCGGCATCACGGGACAATGGTGATTTTACATAACATTTTCCACCAACAGACCAAAAAGAGAGAAGTTCTATAGCCCTTATAATGAGAAGGTTTTCAAGGTAACATAATAATGACTCACAGTTCTTCTTGGGTGCTAAATCTTGCTAAATAAAGCAACTGGGGGACAAAAATGCAACCCTCTGATTACATTTGTAAAAGCAGCAGATTATGCAGTTCTATATGAGATCAAAGAGACTACAAGCTTATCTTAAAATCACCTTTGCACTGTAGCTGATTAATTCTCAACCGTACTCATGAGAGAGGAATTTAAAATGCTTTTTTTGGAAATATTCTGTTCTTTACTATTTCTAATGTAAGAATGATTATTGATGTTTGGAATAGACACTGTCATTTAAAAACATCTATTTCCTCAATATTTCTTCTTATTTTTTAAAGCCTCCTTCCTTTCTCTCTTGATGTTCAGCTGCAATTTATATGTATAATTAGAACTGCAATTTCCTCAGCCTGATAAACTGCTAATGAGCTCAGAGATTCTATCCAGAAAGTACAAGGCAAGGCATGGGAATGGGAATGTTTGCATTAGTTTTCAGATGGTTCTTATGGTAAACAGCCCCCCCCCCGCCCGACCCACGAATTTTCCTTTTTTTTTCTTTAAAAAAGAAATAAAAAAGTCTTCTCAAAGAGAAATACAGAGAAATTTGGCTACTATATTTGGGATGGACAAGTTAAAAACAAAATGTGACACATTTTCCTAAAATTACCACTTCTTCAATATAGTTTGAACATTTGTTTTACCATAACATCCCAAGAACCATATTGCCAATATTTCAACAACTAATATGCAATTCAAGAGTGTTCTGATATATTTATTTTGTTTTGAAAACATCCTTTGAAGGAGAAGGTTTATAGGTTTCTATTCTGTCCTTACTTGTTGTTTCCCTTTTTGAAAATGCCAAGTGTGCACTTCTGCAGAAGAAATGGTGAACTGGTGTGATGGATTGTGTCTATGAAGAGGGAAGTGATGTGACAGACTACTGTGAAGTGTTTCTTAAGAAGGAGGAAGCAGGAAGTAGGGGGTGAGTGACCTAGATAATTTTCCTATATTGGAAACAGGTTTTGAATAATTTTATGAGAAGAACAAAAGGAAAATAAATCAAGATCTAGGACATTATTTGAAGGAACTGAAGATTAAGATTGTTAAAAGTAAAAGGAAGGTTAAAATTGGTAGGTTGTTATCTCTAGTAACTCTTAATGGACTCTTGTTGATCATAATTGAAATGACAAAGATTTTAATAATATGTTTATAGATAAGAAATGGGATATGGGAAGAAGAGATCATTTGCTGTCCTTTAAGAGAAGGTGATAAAGTTCTGAAATCATTTATACTTGTTGTGATGAAGGGGGAAGTAATGTCTTTATAATTTTTTTCTTTACTATATTCTTACTTTTCATTTATTTTCTGCTTTCTTGTTTCCGTACCTTCTCTCTTTTAGTATATATTTCATTTTTTAATCACTGTAGGTGTAATGTTTAATAAGATGATTATTATAGAAAATGCCAAGAGTCATAGCCAATACTCTTTAGCAATAGGACAAGAAACTCTGAGATGGTGACCAGAGTGAAGGAACAAACAAGAGCAAACAGGAATGTGCCAATAATGAATAGTGGAGCTTATCTACTGAGCTTTAGGAGAGCTTCTCTGACTGAGAATGTGAGATATTTTTCTGGTTGAAAATATATGTTTACAGTTTGCTCTGTGTCTTCTTTTCCAACATCAAGGAATAATTAAACTATTAAATATTTTGACTATTAAGCATTAGAATTAGCAACAGAGTTTGCCAGAAAAGGGTTAGGGTAACCCTGGAAGATGACCTCTAAATAGAGTTGGTTTTATTAAACGGAGTATGTTCCCTTTAATAAGTAATCAGTAATCACTTGTAATAGTCTATAACTAATTCAAGGAGAAGTTCCTCCCTATTCTATTCAGGAATCCTTGCTTCATCATAACTCTAAAGTTGTCTCTAATAATTCCATTCACCTAAGCAAGACCTTTCTCTAGCTATTGTATTAAATATCTTGCAATAAATGGCAACAGTAATGTTAACTGACTTCAGATATACATAACAAATAGAAACATACGGTTCAATGATTATGTAATTCAAAGGTCTCCCCCAATAAGATCAATGTCTGACTTTTTTTTTAAAAAAAGCACAATTAAAGTATAGAAATATTTGATATTACTACTGTTAAGATGAGATAAATAGAATTGTAATATTACAATATTTCACAATAGACTACTCTTTTACATCCTTGCCATATCATTAATTAAATATTTTCTCAAAATACATGGATGGCTGCAGCAGGATCATTATTCATTCTATATATCAAAATGTATGGTTATGATTTTCCCAGTTGCAATGCATGGCTGTGAAAGCTGGACCATAATGAAGGCTGAGCACGAAATAATTGAGGCCTTTGAACTATGGTGCTGGAGAAGACTCCTACGAATCTCTTGGACTGCAAGATGATCACACCTGTCAATCCTAAAGAAGATTAACCCTGACTGCTGTTTAGAAGTCCAGATCCTGAAGATGGAATTCAAATACTTTGGCCACCTAATGAGAAGGAAGGACTCACTGGAGCCTAATGCTGGGACAGAGAATGAGGTGGCCAGATGGAGTCACCGAAGTAGTAGGCATGAGTTTAAATGGACTCTGGGGGACGGTAGAGGACAGAAAGGCCTGGAGGAATGTGGTCCATGGGTTCGTGATGGATCGGACATGACTTCGCAACTAACAACAACATACCTCAAAATATACTAATAACCAAAAAGATTGTGGTATTTAAAAGATAATACATGATGTTTTGTACAATATATGGCCATGCTATCTCAAAGACACATATTTATTCTTGCACAACATTTGTAATCTAAAGTGTGTTTGGTTAGTAGACAGCTAATCACATTGTTCTCTAGAGAAAAGTTTGTAAATGTTGGGGCACAGGGAGATTCCTTTTTTTCATGTTGACAGAAGAGGCAAACGATTTTTTATAGAATAAATGACTTCTCATTCAAATCCTAAAGAGATGTGATTTCCTTCAAAAGATCCAAGAGCTAAGCTTTGGATTATTGCTAATAATGAGAAGATTCATGGGACTTCAATTTTAAATGGATATTTGCTTTAAAGTTTATTGATTTTAACAGTCACAACCCAAGGGACAGTTGTAACCTTTAGATGTTTCAGAAAAATTATCTAGTTTATTATTATCAGTTATAATTTGCTACCCTTATGAAGTACATTGCTTCTGGGAAATTTCAAATGAAATAAATGACAAATAGTTCATTAAAAGAACATATAATTAAATAAGATGCTCTTTTTTAAAAAAATACTAGTGATGGTTTGTCAATGTTCTTTTATAAATAAATATTCCATAATAACTAAATTGATTCAATAGTAAACTAGGAAAACACATCTAAATCCATTAGAACCAGTAGAATTTATGCAGCAATCAAGATACTGTAGCTTGATTTCCTTATTTTTTTAAAAATATAATAGAAGGCAATTATTTGACTGCTGCGGTTGTACTGCAAATGCTGAAGAAAAAAGAGGGCTTAAATTGGCTTTAGCACATAAGACTGGGATATACTTATCAATGGTAAATGTTAGAACACTGATCCCACAGAAAGTTAATTTCATATTTTATTATGAAGGGAATATAGAGGCATGAGTGATATTCATATTTTCCTCTGCTAGTAATATAATGAATTAATCAGTTTTCTGGAAGAAACCTGTTTTTATATATAAAAAATGTATATCTATTTCATGGGACTGTGGAAAGCATGAGTTATTAAACACCAGTGCAGAATAAAAATAAACAGAACAGTTTAATTCTAACTGTATTAGCAGAATGAGATGGTAAATATATGACAAAGGTGCTGGGTTACAAATCATAGAAAACTACAAGGTCAAAAATGTATCAGACAAACAGCATCAGAGAGTTTCGACAGGTTCAACTGTCTGTTTGTCTCTCTGTCTGCCTGCCTGCTTACCTATCTACCAACCTACCTACAAAGTACTTCAGTTAACATAAGTGGCATACAAGAGCAACATCCATAGTCAATGTAATAATAATAAAATATAATGATATAGGCAGCAATGCTGTACAATGATATAAGGAACACAACATATATTATGACTTAAAATTACATTTAAGATAATATTGCTGATATCAGGAACTACAGTACTAATGCCTCCAAAGCCCTTTCAAGCACCTAAGTTTTGCAGTCTTCCAGAAAGGTATAGAAAGGGGACTATCCTTGACTTAAGAGATTGGAATGTCTATAGATAAAGTACTGTATAAAGCAGACATTCTCTCTAAACTATTAGTAAAAATCATTAATTAAATATTTTCTCAAAATACATGGATGGCTGCAACAGGGTCATTATTCATTCTATACCTCAAAATATACTAATTATATTTAGAATGTTGTCATATAATACAAACTTGATTTTGCTTACTTGAGTAATTAAAAAGGCCTCCAACTTAAAATAATTAAGTCTGCTGATACAATGCCCGTTGAATGAGCTGCATTCAAGAGCCAAGGTGGCGCAGTGGTTAAAAGCAGCACTGCAGGCTACTGCTAGATCAGCAGGTCAGCGGTTCAAATCTCACCGGCTCAGGGTTGACTCAGCCTTCCATCCTTCCGAGGTGGGTAAAATGAGGACCCAGATTGTTGGGGGCAATATGCTGACTCTCTGTAAACCGCTTAGAGAGGCCTGAAAGGCCTATGAAGCGGTATATAAGTCTACTGCTATTACTATTGCTATTGCATTGGTTCCCAGTTTCCTGTCAGGTGTAATTCAAGGTGCAGGTTACCATCTTTAAAATCCTAAATGGCCCAACACCAGGTTATCTGTGGGATTATGTCTCCCTGAGGTTATCTACCTGCTTCACCAGAGAGGATAGGCTAGGCACACTCTCAGTTCATTCCTGTAAATATTGCCATCTTGTAGCTCCTTGGAAGTATGCCTCCTCTACTGCAGCATTGCATGCATGCATTGGGATAGGGTGAAGTCAAAGTGGGATAAGAATATAGGGAGTGACATTAGGGAAGTTTTACTCTTGTTTTTATAGGTTTGGGTCTTTATTGTTATAAAATTATTATGGTAAACTACATTTATAATCTTTACTAAGACTTGCTTCAGCATCAGCACAAAATACATGGAGATGAAGTTGAGGGTACACTCTTCCTTCCTCATAGTCATTGCACATTCATTTATATCTATATATTAATATTAATAAAAGCTTGCTGAGGAAAGTGCAACACAGATGTTTTCATTTGAAGGCCCACAAAATTATATTTAAACTGGTGATATTCCTTTATTCTACTTTTGTGTTGGTAATAATTAACTGAACAACCTAATTTTCTATGAGTTTTGCCTGAAGAAAATATTTAGTCCCTCCCAATTCATATCTTTATATACTTTTTGTATTTTCCTCAGTATTACGAAACAGAAGGGTTGGGTTTATTTTATTTTATTTTATTTTTTGCAAAATACAGTCCATTCTGTAAGTAACAGAAATAAAGTTTTCATAGAAAAACTACTTGGAAGAAGACATTTACTATTCAATTTCTTCAAATTACATGCTTGATTAGTTTATTTCTAGATTTTTAGATGTATTTTTGTCCTCAACTAAAATATTTCCTTAATCATAGCAAGAAGAAAATGGTAGAGAAAGAATGGGTTAATGCTTCTGCCATACATGGCTGATAGAATATCAGATGTACATTGGGGTTTGTTTGTTTTTCTATTTGTGGGTCCCTGGCATATACTGAGTGTGAATAATACAACTCTCTAGATAAAATTATATAAAATCTAAGCTTGATATTCTAGGAACAAAAGAGAATAACAAAATTACAAAAACAATTCTCTCTCTCTCTTTCTCCCTCCCTCCCCCCCTCTCTCTCGCACACACACACAGACACACAAAACCTGACTATGGAAAATATTGCTCAACTAAGTGAAAACCTAGGACACTTACTGGTGATTGAACAGTTTTGTAATGAATGGGCCAATTTAATTAGAGCCATATAAAGGCTTAATTTATCACATGAACCAGATTAGCAACTATGTGGATAAATCTTACAATTCCTTGGACGATATAAGATTAGAATTTTATTATCTTAGAGATTCCCTAAAAATCAGTACCCATTACCATCATCCAACCATATAACCAGGGTTATGTGATTGTGGGAAAAGGACTCTACTTAAACAGGATACCAAGGCTTAAGAATCAGTCAGAAGTAGATACTTTGAGATAGTTAAGATTTAAGTTTGATCTTCATAGTGTGGGTGTAGATGCTTTTTCACTATTCAAGACAATTGACTACAATCATTAAGCCATCTTGAGGGATAGCTATTACAGTAACTAATTAGAGGATGGGAGCAATGCCAAATCTATCAATGATCTCCGCGGTAACAGCTGCATGATGCATTGAATAGGATAGCAGGTTAAGCCATTCAAAGTACAAGGGAAAAAACTAGACAGAAGGAGAATAAACAATTAAAAAACAGAAGACATTCTTCACTATAGAAATTTTTCTTAGAAAAGCAGAAGTATCAAATTTATCATGTAGAACGTTAATACTAATGGAATTCTCCTATTAGTAACCTCAGTCGATTCCACAATGTGAAAGTTAGCAACTGGAGCCTTGCGTCAAGATAATTAAAATTTAGGTCATGTATGATTCAGATACTAGTACGTATATTTCAGGTGTATTAAATGGAGTAAGAATATTGTAAAAATTCATCACAGATTTACTTTTCTGAGGTTAGCTTAGTTTATAAGAAAATCATGGAATACAAGTGTCAGCGTTCCAAATACCATGCAGAATTAAATCAGAGTCGAAGGCAAAACTATGCTTAAAGTTCCAATTTAATAAGGCAGGCATGTTGGCATCATGCTGTGGGATTCCAACTCTGGAAGTTACATCAGAATCCTACCCAGTTAACAGTTCATGATCTTGTCCCCACACCCACAGTCCATCACATGATCCAATCTTCTTCTTCCACGCTGGCGTCTCCACCCAGCTGCTTCCGGTCAGGTGTGAAAGTGTGGAGACAAAGGATGACCTTGGCTTCTAGTAAAGAATAAAAAACAATACATTCCACAATCCTACTCCTTCTATTCCACCCTCCCATCGACTATACTAATGAAAAAGCATAATGAAATAAGAGAAAGTGTGGCAGGCCAAAATTCTAAAAGGAATATAAATGCAGGCCTGAAAACAAGAGTGAGACTGATTCTCAGTTAGGCCTATTTTGCCTCAGGGACAGAAAATTATCTTACCTTGGAGTCCAAGATGCAAGAAAGGTGATTATACATTGGTTCAACATACCAATGTGTCCATTCCGCAGTTTCTCACAAAAGAGTTCAAAAAAGGTTATTATGTTTTGTTGACTTTGAAAATCAACATGAAGAAAACAGTGTATATAATAGCCTTTCTCTCCAACTGAATATACTAATAAAAGAACATTAAAATGCCAAGTAATTTATTCATCGCATCCCAGAATCCCATTCCTCACAGAAAGTAAATGCATTTCTGGTTTATTTCCTCTGATTTCCTTTTAATACATGAACTTCTATGTACTTGAGTGAGGATGGAGATGGAAATCACCAAAAATAGTTTAAAAAACCCTGAATTCCTCTATGAGGAAAAGTCAATTGTAAACAAGGTAAACAAAACCACTGACACCGTACAAATTTTTCCACTTGCATTTCTCACATTATTATATAGCCACCCAGAGTCACCTTGTTGATTTGGGCAACTATAGAAAATTGAATAAAATAAATAATATTTTAAAACCCTGGTAAATTGTAAGGGGGAAATACTAACAGATTGTCAAATAGACAACTGGAACATTTCCAAGAGGTATGTCCAAAGCTGTGTGTTGTTACAGTGACAAGTTGGAAGATAAGGAAGAAAGTTCTAAGGAGTGCACACAGAAATCAACAGTCCATTATGGAGAAGAGATTTAAAAGATGTATGCAATCTTGATTTGCCTCATGTATAGCTCCAGACATCAGCAACCCCATCTCCAAAATGGAAAACTATTTTCTTGGATCCCTCCTTTATGAAGCGTGTTTTTAGTGAGAGCCATGTGGACAAAACAAAACTTGCCAATTAGTGAGATATGCTAGACCAGGAAGAAAGTTTAATTTCAAGTTAAAGAAATTTAAGAGAAGATTATTTGAGTATTTTCATATTAGAAGTCTTGCTAGCACACAAGACAAAAGTGTGATATAGTAAAGGTAAAGAACACCTCTTATTGATATTACATTATTTTCAGATATAATTCTTTGGCCTTAAACTGTACTTTTCCTTGGATAATGCTCACAAAAACATAATTATGCCTTAGATTCCACCCACAAAAATCACAAAATAAGGTCTATCACCTGTGTGTCAATATTTAGTTTCTAGCCCCAAAGTAGGACAGTAATTCTCAATAGTAACTTTTAGGCCATTTAACATTTCCATCTCAGAGCTCTCATGAGTCACTGTAGGCCAGACATTTACCACTGTTTCACTTTTATTAACTGTGCTTTGAGCTTATAACCAATTACTCAGTAAATGGAAGAGCAAGGACTTCTTAACCAGAGGATTACTAATATTTATCTCATGTACAAGAGGAGTACTGTGGATTTCCATTGTTGCCAGTACCTTTTTCATCTACTTTAAAACTATAGTGCTTAGTACATGTAGATTAATTATTATTATGAATTTTAGTTTTACAAATGCCAGTTATATTTTTAGATGCAAGCAACAACATTGTTTTATTTTTGTTCTGTCCATATGGCATAACAACATTCACAAACATACTAATTAATAACAAAAATAAAGTCAAGACCAGATTGCAAAATTTAGAAACCAGTGTATTTATGAAAAGTGAAAAATAGGAAAGCAAGCAAGATATTCCCCGTAAATAATAGACTTCATGTTATCAATTAAATACATGTGCTGCAGTAATATTTTTATACAATCTGGCAAATGTCAGAGGGAAATTATTGAGTGACCTGCCTGTTCTGATTTTCTAACAAAAAATCATTTTAAAGAATTAAAGGGTGATTACAGCTCTTTAACAAAATAAAAATAATT
The DNA here is from genome assembly GCF_051295495.1 of Thamnophis sirtalis. Lineage (NCBI taxonomy): Eukaryota > Metazoa > Chordata > Lepidosauria > Squamata > Natricidae > Thamnophis > Thamnophis sirtalis. The sequence goes on from NW_028261387.1 coordinate 24,693,277, forward strand.
TTTAACATTTTGGACAGTGATTTACACATAATTACCTGGATTTATACATTTTCTAAGGCTTGTTAAAAATTAAGCAACTTTGTATTTGTTTTACTTGTTCAAAGCTGCTCTTGTGCATAAAAGTAGAATATTTTAATAACCTATTTAATTATTTGCATATATTAGTATTATATTAGAGTATAAATAGGTTTAAATAAGGTTCACATCATATCTACCCAGTTACTTAAGGTAGATTTTAAATTCTTAACAATTTGCTTTTCTCAGTTAAAATATATGTATTTGTTTTTTTAGCTGTAATGACATTCTTTGACTGTTAGACTAGCTGGAAACCTAAAATTCGAGCAGTGAAAGCTTCTATTCTGCTTTCTGAAGTCTTCTGTGAAGATAAATTTGTTCTGTACACAATCTCATTTGTTTTAACAGTTTTCACAACCTCTACTTTTGATAATCTCAGCTTGTTTTCAGGTTCACTGAAACTGATTCTTCTTCCATTGATAAATAGGCTGCTTTGCTGACTTTTTAAAGCACTAATCCCTCCTCTGTAAATGACCTACATCTTCCAGTTCATTGGCTTATAAGTGAACCAATGAGATCCAACAATATGTTTGTTCATAAATGACCTAAAAAACTGACCTTTTGAATCTTCTTGTCTAATATGTAAGCTGACAGATATAACTATGAAGCATTAAGATCATAACAACTTATTTATACTCATTGACAGTTACAATAAGCTTACTGTGGGCAGAGTACCAGTAAGGCTTTAGTTAAAGCTGAATATTTTCCTCCCAACCTATTATTGCTGTTATTTCCAAATGAATTCTATTTTACATATTGCATACTCATTTTTCATATTAGCAACATATTAACACTAACTTTCTTCTGGGTTGTTTTGTTCCATATAGATTCTTCTTCAAAGCCATAATCAGAGAGTTTTCCTTGTCATGACAGATGTTTAAAAATCTTTCCCAGGTAATCTTGGTTTGCACCAATTCAGGCATTGTTTCAGAACAATATGAACTTTTACATATCTGAGTCAGATATAATCTGACTACACCTTAACTGTTTTTAAACACCTTTTTATTGTTGATACTGCCATATCCTGATAATTTATAATTGTTGCATTGCAAAACTAGCCCACTTGTGTAACATCTTTCCATCTCTGCGCATATATTAATCAATAATAATCATATATTGAAATAATCTTCCATGAGGTTTTTTTGTTTATCCATTAATCCTAAAAGAAAAGGTTCTAGTTTCAAATGAATATTGATCTTGTCAGGAGTGCCTCATTCACTATCCAAGCAAAACCCCAACTCTATTTAAGTAGAGATAAAGGTACTTTTACTGGACATGAAATGAAAACAGCTAAAGTGAAGCAAGATCTGAAGCAAAAAAGCGTGAACATGTACATATCAAATGTTTACCCAGGAACCCCCCCCCCCAGTTACCCCAACACAATGTCCAATCTGCAACTCCCAAAGGTGTCATGTGGGGTGCATCTTCAAGTGGCCTCATTCAGCTGGTATGCAGAGATGTGTGACCTTGACCAAGCCCAAATATGAGCCAACATGTGCAGAAGATGGTGAGAACAAACTCTCTTCATGATAACTCTTCCAGCACCTAGCAGTTCCCCCTGAAATACCACGAGCCCCCTCACTCTCTGTTACTATGGCAGCGGACAGCAAGCAAGCAAGGTAGAAGCTGACAGATCTTGAAAATCCTCTGTATCACAATTTTTAAAACTTTTTTACATGTTAACCAAGCATGATAAAATATTCCTTCAGGTTGCTTACATTGCCAACATTTCTTGCTGTTATTTTTTTTAAAGAAAAACTTTTCATCCTTGTAAAGCAGTGTACATTAATAGATCTATAATAACTTTAAACTCTGTTTAAATAGGTTTGCTGACACAAAGGATTTCCACAGATAATTTAATTAAAAAGGTTTTTAATAGAATAAAGAAAGGAAATACATTTACTTAATCAGTTATCCCGGAAAAATGTTTTCTATTTCTCTTTGGGCTATTAAAAACTACTTTTCTTTCCAATTCTTTTTAAATTCAGAGACAGGGAGAATATTCACTGAGTGAAAAAGGACATTTTTTGTCAGCATTAGAATTCCAATTAATGCCAACTAAAGGAAAAAAAGATGAATCCAATAGCCTATGCATAATACACTTAGATTTCAGAAGATGTGTTTGGAGAAATTAGCAAAATTTTCAGCCATAATATTCAAAAAATTTAAAATATGCTCCTTTTCCAACCAAAGATAATTCCTTTAAAACAGTAAACCCCAACCTTTTTCAGGAACTGGTTTCGTAGAAGACATTTTTCTCAAGACTAGCGGGGGGGGGGATTGTTTTGGTTTTGCTTGCTCACCTGCTGCTCTCATCCAGATGTGCAGCCTGGTTCCTAAAAGTATCAGTCTATGGCCCAGGGTTGGGGACCCCTGCTTTAAAATAATAGTTTCCTTCATGATGTTTGATATAATGGTTTTTTTAAAAAAATAATAAATAATTGGTTTAGCTAACTCTTTGTAAAAAAAATATTATGACAAGGAACAAAGTTATTTTGAATTGTTCTATGACTAAACAACAAGAATTAAGGCATTTTCTTTCTCTAAATATTTAAGTTTCTATGGCAACAAACTTAGTCCTCCTATGTATAATCTATTCTGCTTCAAATCAAAACTTTAAGGTAATTGTTTCCATGATAAATGTGTATAGCAATTCATTATGTAAAGGCAATGTACAAAGATAAAGTCCAACATTTTAATAGGAGCTATAATCAAACATCTTAGGGAAAGCCATTATTCTTAACTATAAGGTAAAGTACTAGTTTAGCTCAAGATTTAATTAGGATTTTTTAAAAATAGAGTAAACATGTTCTTGCCAAACATTTAACAAATTTACTATCGAATATATCTGTCTATGCTAGGTTGGTTTAGTTAATCATCCTCACCTGTTCAATGTTTCAACCTACCAGGTTAATCTAGTTCCTATTGATCACCTCAGCTTGTTTATTTGTGTAAATACTTAATTATTTATGCATGCTAACTAGTGCTTGGGAATATTAAAGAAGTAAACCAAAATAATACAGTAAAACTAAAGAGTAAAACTCTATCCAAGTAAAGAGATTATTTAAAAATAACCCATCTTGGAAGAAACTGCATTTATCATGAATTGATAAGTTCAAAGTAAGAAAACTATTATTATCTATTACAAACTCAAGTGACCCCTATAGCTAAAATAAATTTGATACACAGAAGGAATTGCACAACCATACTTATCTATACAGAAGGGTCCTGGGGGAAAGAACATGAATCAAGTTCAGGGAAATGTATACATCAATATATAGTAAGAATTTTACATTAGTGACTGTAAAATAGGGGCAGATAAAAGTTATGTAGAATGGGAAGATTTGAAAACAAACATTTGTGCAAACATTGAATAGATCTTTTTTTTAAAAAAAATCTATAAATACAAATAAAATAGATTGGGATATTATTTCAGACACGGAGGAGAATTGGGGATCATTTAGGCCACCTACAGCTTTCCCAGAGAGATTAAGGGACTGCCCAATTCCAAGCTAAATAGGGGAGGGGAGAAGAGGTTCAGGGTAATCACATCCTAGAATCTCTCAGTATATATTGTATCTAGTAGGGTAGAAGGGTATAGTTTTAGTTTGGCATGATTCTGTCTATTAGGTTTAAGCAAATAGAACTCAATTGGATTTCACCGTGTGATCCTTGGGCTTGACATAGTCATACTAATCTACACTTCTCTAGGCTTAGGATGCAAATATTTGTATTTCCTTCAAATCCTACTTTGAGCATGAAAGCTTTGGAGTAATCTTCTCATTCTTTTCTATATGCCCTTCTGTTAACTATTTGCTCCGTTTCTCTCTGTTTACTTCCCCCTTTGGACTAATATTTTAATAATGGGTTCCTAGATCAAGCTTTTATTTTTGTAACTCTGAAAATTATATTAATATTAATGATACCATATCATGTATAACAATTGACAATCATCATCACCATCTTCAATAATAATAGTACAAAAGACTTAAGTTATGTAAGCTTTGAATTGGTTTATTGCTCCAAAGTTTTATACTAATTTTATGAGGAAATGCAACAAATATACATTTAACAGTTTTAATTAGTTTTTACTACTTTTAATGTTTAATTTGATTTTTTTCTAAATTAATATTTACTTCTTACATATTTCAAAATTAATTAAACTATAATATTATGTTTAGATGACGAATCTCAATAGTTAATCAAATTCTAAATGATAAATAGCAGTTCCTTTCAAATAAGATAAGCCTGACAGCCAGTTTGGTGTACTATAGTGGATAAAGTATCAGGCTAGAATTAAGAGCCTATGAATTTTAGTTCTGATTTTGGCACAAAGCCAGCTGGATTAACTTGCGCCGGTCACTTTCTCTCAGCTCTAGGAAGGAAGCAGTGGAAAATTTCTTTTGAAAAACCTTATCAAAAAAACTGGGATTTGTCCAAACAGCCTCTCTGGTGTTGAATGGAAGAAATATATATATATATATATATATATATATATATATATATATATATATATATATGTATGTATGTATGTATGTATGTATGTATGTATGTATGTATGTATGTATGTATGTATGTATGTATGTATGTATGTATGTATATGTGTGTGTGTGTGTGTATGTGTATGTATATGTATATGTATATGTATATGTATATGTATATGTATATGATGTATATGTATATGCACATGCACATGCACATGCACGTGTATATATGTATATATATGTATATATATGTATATATATGTATATATATGTATATATACTGTATATATGTATATATGTATATATGTATATACTGTATATACTGTATATACTGTATATACTGTATATATACTGTATACACACACACACACATATATATATATACATATATATATATATACACACACACACACACACACACTAAACACCCACATTTTTTTCATGCTATGTCAATAAAAATGTTTCTCCATTGTTTTTGTCTTCTAAAGGCAGGCTCTCTTCTTTAATTGACTTCAGCTTGATTACTTCTTCCCAGCCTTGACACAACCAGGTAAGAATTTTATTGCATACTAGACTGAAGTCACTGTAAACATTATTTTACTGGGTTTGAACTTCTTTCTTCTGCATTATTCACAACTTAACTGACACCTTTTTGTATTTGGCGGCAGCCAGTTATTAGTTATTGATGGTTTTGGCTTTTCTGCCCTGAGAAACTCACAGTTCATTCAATATGTAGCTACTGAGAACTAGTATTACGCCTTTTGATAATCATTTGAGAGAAGAACAAAAGATTAAGAAAAATATATCCGTTTTCTTGTAAGCATTCTAAGGGTTGAAAAGCTCATTTAGTTCTACTAAACTGAAAAGAAAGGAATCCTTGGACATTAATGCCCAACATGCAGCATTCAATGTTATACCTAAATCTTAATTTGAAAACTTCTATGCCTTGTTAATCTGAAAAAATTGCTTATAATTAAAGTTCATTTTCTGTACAGGCAGTAGAGTTCTACATTCTATATAATCAAAAACCAACAACAATCAGTATTACAACTACATACAATTAAATGCAAGCTACGTAAATTGTCATCATGCTATATCTTAAAGAATTTACGGTTTTAAAATAAATTATCAAGTAGGTCATAATTAGGGTGACCAGACGTACCAATTTCAGCGTGACAAGCATGCTTTATAACAATTTTTCCCATGTCCCTCCGCCTTTTAAAAAAGTCCCGATTTTCTGGTTGGAGGACTGCTCCAAAATGGTGGGAAAGTTTCTTTGAAAAATATTGACTTGGAGTTTCTGCCTGCTGGTAAGTGTGCTGGGTTTTTTTCTTTTATTTTTTAATGCATTTTAAAATAATGTAGGTTTTTAAAAATGTGCAGCTGCTGTTTTTTTATTCAAAACAATATGTGATATGCCATGGAAAAATCATTATAAAAAAAAACCCTGAAAGAACAAAAGGTTTTTTTTAGGGTATTTTCCTGATCAAAACTATAATTGTTTCTGCATGACACCCTTAATCACAAATAGCCAACTACACTTCATTCTAAATAGTTTTATTTCCTTTATTGTATGTGATTACTCAAGTCCAAAAACTGAGTTAATTGGATAAACTCAGCTCCACAATTTACTAAATATACAGTTACAGGAATTTCATGTATAGTATGCTGTCTCTTAGGTTTATTGAACATAGGAGAATAATATGAGAGGGATTTGATATAAAATAAGCTTTTTTAATGAATTCAAAATCAACGCAGCAGACAAGACATGGGAGTGAACATAATACACACTTTAACAATATTTTTTTTTCTTTTAGCCATCAAATACTGCAGCAAGTGTGTCAGTAATAATAGCAAGACAGGAATAGGATTTTCCAGCCAGGTTAATTTTACTTTTTTATGGTTTTGATGTTGCATTTAATTTTATCTGTATTAGAAACTTATGAAGGCTGTGCAACATTTTGAAGTGATATAGAGTATGTAAAGGCATGAATACAGTAGAACCTCTGGTCACAACCATAATTCGTTCCATAACATTGGTCGCAAACTGATTTGGTCATGAATCAAACCTAATTTTGGAAATTTGGCTCTTACAAAAAAAATGGTGCAGAAGGGGAAATCAGCAGCGGGGGGGGAGGGGGGAGAATGTGAATATTTTGGTCAGAAGTGTTCGTGACCAGAGGTTCTACTGTATAACATCTTCACTTAAGACTTAAGATTCACTTAAGATATAACATCTTCACTTAAGATTCACTTAAGAACTGTGGCAAGAAAGGTGGTATAGTGACCAAAGTTACAATGGCATTGAAAAAAGTGACTGATGACCATTTTTCACACTTAGTGACCATTTTCACACTTAGCGACCATTGCAGCATCCTCATGGTCACGTGATCAAAATTCGGATGTTTGGCAACAGTTACAATTTATATTTGTAAATTGTAGTTATGTTGAAATAAAAAAAAATTACAATACTATTTTTGCATTGTATGAAAATTTTTGTTGCTCCGTATAAAATTTTTAATCACCCCCCCCCCCCCGGTCAAAGGTGTCCCTCTTTACCAATCTGAAAATCTGGTCACCTTAGTCATAATCAAGTTATCATTTTATTTAAATTTATTAAAATATCCATTCTAATTTTTAATATGATATTGATTTTATCATTTACTATTTTAATAATAGTTTGATAATATGAGGCAACCAATAATTAATAGTATTTCGCTAAAAGTTTAACTCCACTAAAATCAATACAATCTCTATCTGTGATTATGGTATACATTTAGCAGAACTCCAAGAGAGCTCTCAAAATGATTATATTCAATGGTCATCTTAATTAATCTATAACCAAACTTAGTTCAGACTTTATTTTTAGACTGCAACAATAATCAGCTCATAAATCAAAATAGTATTAAATCATATCAAAGTCAATTGAAATTACCCTAGTATAAATGGCTTTAATTCTTTACAATAAAACATTCACCAAAACAGCTAAGTAATTTCAGAAATAAATAAGTGCACAAGGTGATTTGGGAAGAGAATATTTATTGTGTGATTAAAAAAGAAGAGAGCCTTGTCACATTATTAATCTGTATGTTTTTGCTATTATAATTACCCAAAGCATTTTTAATATTTAACAGCTTAATTACAGGTTATTCAGTCTGGTGTAGTAATTCAAAGCATCAGGCTGGAAACCCAGAGGCTATGAGTTCTAGTTTTGCCTTAGTGATGTAGCCAGCTGGGTCATTTTCTTTTAGCTCTAGGAAGAGGAAAATGACAAATCCCTTCTGAAAATCTTGGGTAGCAAACTGCAGGGATTAGTCCAGGTAAATGTTAGGCGTTACCATAACTCAAAGCACTCCCTCCAAAAGAAGCAACTTATTTTTGTTTGTTTTTTTGTTATTTTTATTCATGATCTATCTATCAAAAATATTTTTGTCAAGAGGACACATTCATGTGACATAAGTTATCTTCAAAACATTTTGCTCGAGGCTGCTATATAGAAATGTATTGGTGTTGAACTTTGAAAATAACATTAAGATCGTATGCTTCAGTACTCCAAATATGTTTGTTAATATATTTTTCTTCTGAGTTCAGAGTAGAAATATTGTTGACGTTCCTATTTATTTAATTTTATATTTACATAGTGATATCTATATGCAAAAATATGTCTATTTTGCTGGGTACTGAGCTTTCAATAAAAATAACATTTTAGAATAAAATGTAAAGTTCTTAACAGAATAAAAAATATAAGATAATGGTATGTGTTTGTTCATTATCACAGATGCCAGTTGGCTCAAGAATGCAATTTAACTGAAGCCAAAATTCAGGTTGTTAAGTCAACCTCAGTCAGGTATTCTCTTGGGATGAATAGAGGTAGAATTACCTTAGAATTTTTTTTGACCTCTCATCTGGGTAGGAATATAGAAAACATTTAGAAATATAAAGCAGTCTGCACAAGCTAAAAGCAAGAACTTTGAAAGTATTTTCTATATTTTCAGGTTCTTAACTACCTGAGTGAAAAAACAAGCTGCATCTGGTTTGCCAATGAGTAAACTGATTAAATTATTTAAATGTGACATACCTGATTGTAAAATGAAAAAAAATGCAGATATTATATATAATTCCACATCAGAAAATACTTAATTTTTAAAAAATAGAATCCAAATTATGTCCTAAATCCTGGAAAGGTTACATGTATGCAAAAAGTTATTTAAGCTTCCGAAATGTCTCTTCAAATTTGAATGCAAATTAAAAATATAAACATGATGTTTACCATTGTCTGCACTATTTATCTTATACATTTGAATAACTACTCCTTGAGTTCCAAAACTCACTCTCTCTCTCTCATCTGCTTCATTATTATGTGTAACATTTAACACATATTGTGACAGTGAGAAAGGATTTATAGGTTTGAATGGGAGTGTACGATGAATAAGAAAGGACTTATAGGTCACCCATCAGGTGTCCATCCATTGTTGAAATACATTAAACCATTTCCAGTACTGGGTTACTCAGCTCACATTTGAAAATCTCCAGGGATGAGAAGCCCTTTATAGTATTGTGAAAACTCCCACTGCTTCACATCTCTTACTGTGATTGTATCTTCCCACTTTTATTAGAGAACACTTACATGAAAATCTTAGATATTTGTAGACCACTATCATTTATTACTTTAGTCTTCTCTTTTGTAAATTGAACGTGCCCAATTCCTCTTTACTGATTTAGTTACTAAATCTGTAGCTTGTTTGTTCTGAATTGACTCCAGATGTTCTAGGTACTTTTAAAAATGTAGTGCCTAAAACTGAATTCAGAAAACTGAATCCAACCAGTGCAAAGTAAAATGATTTTTTTTGTCTTCTGGACCTAGAAACAATGTTTTTATTAATTAAGTCCAAGATTAAATTTTAATCTATAATATCAACCTGCTAAAACTTATGTGATGGCCATTAATAAGTCTAGGTCCTCTATATAAACATGTCAACAAACTACATTCCTAAATCTTGTATTTACTTTATGCATTTAATTTTCCTTACCCAGATACAGAACCTTATGCTATCAGTTTATACCCAATTGTATTTGGCTAAGTGCTGAAGCTTTCCAGTTTATTTCTGATTTGAATTTTGATGTCTAAACTATTGTCCAATTTTGTCCATTAAACTATCATTTAATACCCATAACTTAAATTCATCTGCTAATTTGGTAATATCCCTTCAAACCTCTACATCTTTTATGAAAATGTTGACTAGCTTTGAGTTAAGGAAAGAACCCTGAATTATCCTGTTTCACAATACCTTTCAGTTGGATGCAACAGAATTAATAAGCACCTTATAAATGAGTATTGCTGTTCAACCAATTGTAAACCTACTGGACTTAAAGAACCAACTTATACTTCTATATGAGTTGACCAATGTCTACTGTAATAGTAATTCTATTCTAAAAGAAATAAAATTAACCAGGCCTTATTTATTCAATAAGAAAATACCTTATATAGTCAACAAACAAGATTACACAGCCTTACTATTCACCATTGTTTTCATGCTCTGGTGCTTCCCAAATGTTACAACAAATAAAGAACTATTTGTTCGCCTGCATGGCCAATATTATCAGAATTCTATTGTTTTTCATTATTATATTATTGTATGGCCACTTGAAAAGTTAATATTGCATTTTACATAAGAACAGTTAAAACAAATATTAAACAGATACAACCTTCCAGATAAACTGAAATGGATTGATTTAAATATTAGCTGGAATCACAGTTGCTAGAGATTCCTATTAAGCTTTGTGCTGCCTAAATTTTCCCAAACTGAAATAGAAATTAAATGGCTGATTGCTTTCTCTGTTCAATAGTAAACTACTAATTAAATACAGAGAAAACAAACTAACATACTGCAATTTTTTTAAACTTAGGGTATGTGAGACACATGTATCTTACACAATTCATTTTGTTTAATATTCAGAATCAACTGACAAATATAAAAATATAAAATATGCAATATTTTATAAAGTCAGGACAATCTATATTTTGCAGTGCAATTCCACATCACTGTATGTAAAAAAAAAATAGAGGCACATAATAGAACAAATCAAATGATCAGTCATTTGTCGAGGATACTTTAATTTGGATTCCTGCATGGAGCAGGATGATTATTTGTTGGCCTAAATGGCCCTTTCAATTGTGCAATTGTATTATGCTAGTATAGCTGATCTATTACAGATTAATTTCATATCACAAATATTTTGTCATTCTGGTCATACAGAGGATGTATGTTTGCTTCTCATACAGAGATTTAGATGATTCTAAAATGATTACAGAGCTGTTCTGTTGACTGTGGATTGCCTTTGCTCTTACAAATACAGCAATTTATACCAACACCATTTTGTGTGTTTTCTTTTATATGGGTAGATTTTAGAATTTTCATCTAGGAAGAACATGCATTGATGGGCAAAATTTTCCTGGGCTTTAAATTACACATCCAAATCAAAGAGGCACATGGAAATCAACATTTCTAGTATAGGCTGCTGGCAAGAGGGTACATCACAGTTATAAAGCATAAACTGTCCATTCTTAATAATAATAATAATAATAATAATAATAACAACAACAACAACAACAACAACAACAACAATAATAATAATGAACCAACTGATGAACTAACTCAAAAACAAAAAGAATTGAAGGATAAGATCATGGAGCATTTTCTGCTTAATGAGGAAAGGCAACGTTTACCATCACTAAAAACTGTGCCTAAGGAAATTTTGGGCCCTATCATGAAAATGTTTAATGCAGTGTTTTCAACAATTGAATCAGGATCCATCTTGGAAATGAACCAGTTAATGTACAGCGCAGCTGTAATAGTCACTAATGAACTAGGTATTAAAATCAAAGTACCTAGTCACACAACAGAAAAAGCATCAAAGCCAAAGTGGAAAATCTGATTAGAACAAAAAGTAAAAAAATTAAGGGCAGATGCTAGTAACTTAAAGAACATGCATGAGCAACGGCTTAAAAACAACAAAATCATAGATCAGCTAATCAGAAGATATAGATTGGATACAAGAAACATCAATGAAGCTGTAGAGATTGTAAAACAGCAGATAACAGCAACAGCCAGAAAAATTGAAAGATATGAGGCACGAATCATCCAATATAAACAGCAATTTCGATCAGACCAACGGCATTTTTATCAAAGTCTTAATGTGAATGGTGGCACCAAAAGTGAAAAACCAGAAAAGCAGGCCACAGTTGAATTCTGGAAAGAATTGTGGGAAAATGCAAAGGACTACAATAAGGAAGCAAAGTGGATACATGACTTTGAGAAAAACATTGGCAACAAACAAATGCAAGTATTAGAAATAACAACTGAGATGGTCAAAAATCGAGTAAAAAAGGTAAAGAATTGGACATCACCTGGAAAGGACCAATTACATGGTTTCTGGCTCAAATATCTGACCAGTTTACATGCAATATTGGCCAGGCAATTGAATGAAATTTTACAAAAGGGCCAAATTGATGAATGGTTGATAACTGGAAAAACATACTTGATTCAGAAAGATGCAACTAAAGGAACAACACCTGAAAACTACAGACCAATAACATGCTTGCCAACAACCTTCAAATTACTCACAGGCATTATTGCAGATAACATGATGGATTATTTGGAAACAAACAACATCTTGCCAGTAGAGCAAAATGGCAACAAAAGAAGGAGCAGGGGCACAAAAGATCAGCTCCTAATTGATAAAATGATATTAGAAAATTGTAAGAACAGAAAAACGAACTTGAATATGGTCTGGATTGATTACAAAAAGGCATTCGACTCAGTGCCACATAGTTGGATCATAAAATGCTTAGAAACAACTGGCATTAGCAAAAATATTACATCCTTTACTGAAAAGGTGATGAAACAGTGGAGAACTGAGTTGGCAGTAGGGAATGAGAACTACGGAATGGTTAATATCAAGCGAGGAATTTTCCAGGGTGATTCACTTTCACCTCTTCTCTTCATCATCGCAATGATCCCACTATCAGTAATCTTTAAAAAAAATGAAATTAGGCTACCAAACAGCCAAAGAAGCTGAAAAAATTTCGCATTTACTACATATGGATGATTTGAAACTCTATGGAAAGTCAGAAATAGAAATCCAATCATTGACAAACACAGTCCGAGTATTCAGCACCAATATTCCAATGCAGTTTGGCATGGAAAAATGTGCCACTGTATCCATAAAAAGGGGCAAAATCACGCATGTGAGGGAATTAAAATGCCCAATGGCCAACTAATTAAATGCAATGAAAATGAAGCCTACAAATACTTAGGCATTCTGCAGTTGGATAACATCAAGCATGGAGAAGTAAAAACTATTGTCAGGCGAGAATACACCAACAGAGTTAGGAAAATTTTGAAATCTAAATTGAATAGTGGAAATACAATCAAGGCCATAAATACCTGGGCAATACCAGTTATAAGATACACAGCTGGTATAGTTAACTGGACACAAGCTGATTTGGACATTTTGGACCGAAAAACCAGGAAACTAATGACAATGCACTACAGTTTACATCCACGTGGTGATACTGATAGACTGTACCTGCCCCGAAAATCAGGTGGCAGAGGATTATTACAAGTGAAGCAAATCATTGAAGAAGAAAAACATACACTGGCTGATTATTTAAAAGAAAGTCAAGAACATCTATTAATCGAAGTAAAGAACAAAAATCTACTAAAGGCCCAACAGACGAAACAAGAATACAGAAAAGATGTGATAAAATCAAGAATGGAGAGTTGGCAGAACAAAGCACTGCATGGCCAATTTCTGGAAAAAATAAAAGATAAAGTGGACAGTGAACAAACTTGGTTATGGTTAACAACAGGTACATTAAAGAAAGAAACAGAATCACTAATCCTGGCTGCGCAAGAACAAGCTATCCGCACAAATGCCATTAAGGCCAAAATCGAAAAATCCTCTGATGATGCCAAATGCAGACTTTGCAAGGAAGCTGATGAAACTGTTGATCACATACTCAGCTGCTGTAAAAAAATCGTGCAGACTGATTATAAATTGCGGCACAATTCAGTAGCACAAATGATCCATTGGAATTTGTGCAAAAATTATAATATTAAAACAGCAACAAACTGGTGGGAACATCAGCCTGAAAAAGTCACCGAAAATCAGATGGTCAAGATCTTGTGGGATTTCCGTATACAAATGGACAAAATACTGGCGCATAATACACCAGACATCACACTGATTGAGAAAAATAAGGTCACAATCATAGACATCGCAATACCAGGTGATAGCAGGGTCGCCAAGAAGGAACATGAAAAAATCGCAAAATACCAGGACTTAAAAATTGAAATTCAACTATTATGGCACAAACCAGCAGTGGTAATTCCAGTGGTAATTGACACACTGGGTGCTATTCCAAAAGCACTGGAATTACATTTAAAACAGTTAAAAATTGACAAAATCACCATTAGTCAAATGCAAAAAGCCGCACTGCTTGGATCTGCACGCATATTACAAAATACGTTACGACGTCCTAGGCCCCTGGGTGAGGCCCGACTAGTAACCAATGCCAAATCCGGTGAAACAACTGGCCGCTGTGATACAATTGTATAATAATAATAATATGATAAGCAATTGCAGGAGTTGAATTATTAAAGTAAAATAATAGAATGCATGAAGATTAACAAAACAGCAACATCATTAGCAACAACATTTTAATTATTTCTCAGGATTTTCTTAACTTAGACCAGTCTATCATATCTATCATGTCGTCCATCTCTGAGCACACAAATTTAATTTTTTTTGCTTCCTTTGCTACTTCATTTTTTTCTATATTTATATACGATTTCTATGTTTCCTGCTATAGTGACAGTGAAAATTGCTTCAACTATATATTTCATGCATTAACTATTGTTGATGTAGATTTTTCATTAGCTTCCCTTCTTTCCAATTAGTGAAGAATTGATAAAACTTAGTACTCTTGAATAAGTGAAGTTGCAATTCAAGAAAAGTTACTGAAAAGAAAGCTTCAGTATTCCTGCCTCCAGCATTTGAAGCAAGTTGCAGTCAACTAAATAAACAGATGGCATTGAATTAAAAAGCCTGTCCAGGTCTTGGCTTTCTGTTTAGTTAAAAAAAAAAATAAGGATCTTCCTGCTGAAAATAAACAATGCTGAAAGTGATACAATATTTTCAAGTGCAATCTTAAATTTCCAAATTATTTAAAACAGATGTGGAAAAACTGATGATAAAACTGCTGACCTCTCCATAAATGAAATGTATACATTTCACTGGTAAAATTTAGTAAAGGATCCTTCACTAGCACAAAGAACACAGCAGCATTAGCTTTGTTTCACAAACGATTTGAATGACGTCATTAGTGCCATGGTTACAACATTGCTGTACGAAATGTCAGTCATGCTTCTTGTCTCTGATATAAGAAATAATTTCAAACACCAAATAATTTCAAACACCAATGAGTTCAGAGATCCATTTACAAACTATAAAATAAGAATAATCTTTCCATTATAGAAATATATGATTCTAAAACTTTCAAAGAAAAATCAGCAGAGAAACATGTTCTATTATTAACCTTAGCATTGCTCCATATAGAAACTCAATGTGTATTCATCTTCAGCCACTGAATTCCCGTATATGACTGGCAGACAGTGAGTATTAGTGAATGTAGTATTTCTGAGAGAGCCAGCATTATATGGTGGTTTAAGTGCTGAGCAAATAACAAGAAGATCCAGGTTCTAATCCTCCCTTAGGCATAGAAGCCAGGTGGGTGAAGGGGGGGTCAGTCACTCCCTCTCAGTGAAATCCTACTCAGTATCAGGGTCTGTGATAAGTTGGCTTATAGCTTCACTAGAACTGGGTAAGCATAATGCAAAAAGATGTGGCTCCTGCAACAAGCACTAGAAAGAAAAACACCAGCAACTTATTATTTCTAAAATCAGACTTATTTACAGATATATATGCATTGCCAGAGAAAAAAAGAGCATTAGCTTTTTTTTCAGTATAGCTGTATGATTCCAGCACTGAACTCTCAATTCAACATTTAAAACAAAACAAAACAAAAAAGCTGAAAAATTCTCATTGCTTGGCAGCTGTACATACATACCTTGAAAGAGTATAAGTGTGTGTGTGTGTATGTGTGTGTTGTGATAAATGTATGTAATCTATGGTTTCCAGGAAAATAATAATTATCTATGAAACTGAATTCAGATTGATTCTCCAGTGTAAGATTGTTTAAATTATAAAATTATTCATATCTTAAAACTGGATTTAAATCAGTTCAATAAAGAAATAAAAACTGTAATATTATTTCCTTGAAAATGTTTCTCATTTAGCTGCATATGATATTCTCCCTATAGCTAAAAAGGGACAGGTGTCTGAGAAGTCCAAATGCCCATCCAACTTTCTTGATCTCTGAATAAAAAAACCTGCACAAATAAGCATAATTTCATTTCAGCCAATATTTCCCACTTCATTTTAGAATGACCAGAATAAAAAAGTTTCAAAGACTAGTACTTTTTACTCCATTCCCATGTAATTTCATCAACTATTGCTATGAGCTCTATTTAATTGAAAACCTGCTGATGTAGGATACCTGATGGTGCTGTCAATTAAACATTGATTTTGCAAATTCTGCAAAATAGGCGGTGCCAACTCCCCAGGAGTTCCGGGATGCCCCACTGCCACAACTGGGATGGGGATAGGGGCACTGCTTGCTGCTGTGGCTCCTGCCACCACCACTGCCCTCTCCTGCTGCCACCCTCTCCAGCATGTGAAGCTTGCTGGCCTGCCCCCATCCCCGCTGCAATGCTTACCTGTGTGTAGGCAGGAGAAGGCATGTGGTGAAGGTGAGGCAGGGGGAGCATCTGAATGGGTGGATCAGTTCAGGGGGGTGGCCAGCCAGTGGTAACTAGCAGTTCTGCGACCCAGGCCAGCATACCACTACTGGTTCAACTGAACAGGTGCAAACCAGTAGGAACCCTCCTCTGATACCTACCCTGACAATTTTCTATTGAGCCTTGAAGACAGAATTCCTTTCCAGAGCATTTAATGAGTAAGAAGGAATTATTGGTAATATCAGGATAGACTGAAACATTTTTTAAGTTTGTAATAAGTTTAGTAAGTTTAGTTTGTATGAACATCTTCATACAAAATCTATTCAATAATGCATTTGAAACAATTAAAATCTTTGATTCTGTGAGGAATGTACTGCCAATTGCTATTAATTATTGTTTAATTATGATATATAAAAAAGAAATTAAGCAAAACAATGCAGTGAAAAATTTGACTTGGGACTTGGCTATCTCGAGACCTAGTTTTTCAACAGTTTCTGTTCATCCTATGCAAAAAATCAGGATCTATCTTCCAAGGGTTCTGATTGACCAAGAAGTACAGTGAGTATTCTTGTTAACCTACTCACTCTGAAGCAAGCAGCTGTATCTTCAACTATCATGACCTTCTGGAACCAGGTAAAACAGAGCTCTGTAATGGTCTTCATGGATTAATTATAACAGTGATGTCATATTTGATAAGTCTAGCTTACTATTTTTAGCTATTACATTTGGATTTACTATTTTAATTATTATATTGAGGTTGTTTTATATGTAGCTTCTGTAAATGTAAATTGCTTACAGTCCAGTTGGTTTTAAGCAATAGACACATTCCCAAAATAAACAATACATTTAGCAAGTTAATATTAGGTTTTTTAAAAATCCACAGCCATATCATATATACATGGAGAAATTACTTCTGTTAAATGAATAACATTACAATAGCAGTTGCTAAATAGCTACCTGTACACTGCTCTAATTCCTACCTCAACAGATAATATAACATGAATATAAAACAATATATCAGAACATAAAACAGCAATAAGCACTTGGAATAGAATAAAGCAAAGACACTGCCTATCCTGTTAATCCCCATACATATTTTTTTTGAAAAACCCCATTTTGAACAATTTACAAAATGTTCATAAGATGGGTTCTGCCACAGGGACGTGCAGTCACTAGAGGCAGGGGAGGCGTGGCCTCACCAGTCATGAGGAAAAGGAAAGAATTTTAAAGAATTTTTAAAAAATAATTAAAGCCAAGGTAGTTGCTACCAGATTCACAGTGACTTGGAACAGTGCTTAGTGTTAACTATAGGAGGAGGCCAGAGAAATAGGGGCCTCCTGTGCATAAGCAATTTTTCACCTTTTAAGAGTTAAGCAAGGGTTAACAAGCAAAAAAAATTGTATGCAAAGGAGGCACGTGTTCTCTCGCCTCCTGTAGAGGGCATTTTTAGAGGCTTTTTAGAGTTCTCTGGGAGCAACTAGCTCAGTCTGACTCAGAGCTCTGGCAGAACCACATTGCCTTTTCAAACACACACACACACACACACACCTGGATAAAAGTACATAAGCCCAGCTTCACTGATTACAACGTGATTCACCTGCAATCAAAGGTTCCACGGAAGGCAGCAGGGGAAGGGGGGGTATGGCAGAGGAGCTGCTTTCAAGCCTTTGGAAAATATATCCAATCCAACTTCTGTGTTTGTGTTTGTTTGAGAGTGATTGTGTGAGTGAGAGAGGGATCCAATTCTCTGTGTGCATGTGTCTGTTTGAGAGAGGGGGGAGGGAGGAAGAGAGGGAGGAAGGAGGGGGAGGGAGAAGAAAAAAAATGGGAAAACTTATTTTGCAAGGGGGAAAAATGCTGTCGCTTTAAATCGGAACTGAGCATGCCTGGCTTTGGAATTCTGGGAGTTGAAGACCACAAGTCTAAAAAGTGCCTCACCAGCCATAAAGCTGACCGCATGTCACTGTTCTGCCAACTTCTTCTTCTACAGAAAATAGAGGCCATTATTGAAAGCCACTAATTTGGGATTCCAGGAGACAATCTGTGGCAGTTGTGTACCATTTCCAATATGCTATAGGTCACACTATATCATTCAACTAGAAAGAATATTCTGGAAATTGTGAATGAAATATTTGAATTACCAACAACTGTATGTATAACGATAACCAATACTGGTAGTTTAATATTCAGATTGGTAAAATAGTTAGCTCAGATCGTATTTAGATCAGTAAACTGGATTATTTTTATTTTTATAGTTTTGAAATGTACATTTTAACACATTATTTATGTTTATTGAACCTGAATAAAAGGTCTTTAGGCAACTTGAATTGTTCAAATATATATATACGTATATAGAATTCAATCACAAGATAAAATCCTCTCATATTAATTTTAAATCGTTGTCATTCTGCACAAGAATACCATTAATATTAATTATCTTCTAAAAGTGTAAAGGTTATAGGTTAGGTTAGGTTTATTTCATTTATATGCCGCCCTATTCCCGGAGGGACTCAGGGCGGCTAACAAACCCAGGGGAGGGAGTAATAAGGCAAAAACAACAAATAGGATACAGAGAAAATTTAAAAACAATCAACAGTCACACAATTCGAGCGGGGAAGGGAACTCGTCAACCCCAGGCCTGTCGGAACAGCCAGGTTTTCACGGCTTTACGGAAAGCCTGAAGGGAGGTGAGGGTCCAGATCTCCATGGAGAGTTCATTCCAAAGGACCAGAGCAGCCACAGAGAAGGCCCTCCTCTGGATGGTCGCCAATCGGCATTGGCCGGTAGATGGAATTCGGAGGAGGCCTAGTCTGTGGGATCTGATGGGTCTTTGGGAGGTAATTGGCAGCAGGTGGTCTCTCAAGTACCCAGGTCCAATACCATGAAGGGCTTTATAAGTGACGACTAGCATCTTGAAGCGTATCCGGAGACCAATAGGCAGCCAGTGCAGCTTGCGGAGGATAGGTGTAACGTGGGTGTACAGGGGTGCACCCACAATCGCTCGCGCAGCTGCATTCTGGACAAGCTGAAGTCTCCAAATGCTCTTCAGGGGCTGCCCCATGTAGAGCGCATTGCAGTAGTCCAGTCTTGAGGTCACAAGGGCATGAGTGACTGTTGCGAGAGCCTCCCGGTTCAGGGAGGGATGCAATTGGTGCACCAGGCGAACCTGGGCAAATGCCCCCCTGGTCACAGTCGACAGATGATGTTCTAAAGTCAGCTGTGGGTCCAGGAGGACTCCCAAATTGCGAACCCTGTCTGAGGGGCATAAAATTTCAACCCCCAGCCTGAGAGATGGAATACCTGGCCAATTATTGGGAGGGAAACACACAAGCCACTTGGTCTTGTCAGGATTGAGTGCAAGCTTGTTTACCCCCATCCAGACCCTAACAGCCTCCAGGCACTGACACATCACGTCAACTGCTTCACTGAGTTGGCACGGGGCGGACAGATACAACTGTGTATTATCCGCATACTGGTGATATTTTATCCTGTGTCGCCGAATGATCTCACCCAATGGCTTCATGTAGATGTTAAACAGGAGGGGGGACATGACCGAACCCTGCAGCACCCCGTACTTAAGGGGCCTAGGGGTCGACCTCTGCTCTCCAACTAACACCGACTGCGACCTGTCCGAGAGGTAGGAGGAGAACCACCGAAGAACGGTGCTTCCCACCCCCACCTCTCGCAACCGTCGCAGAAGGATACCATGGTCGATGGTATTGAAGGCCGCTGAGAGGTCAAGAAGCACTAGGACGGAGGCATGACCCCCATCCCTGGCTCTCCAGAGATCATCGGTCAGTGCAACCAAAGCAGTTTCTGTGCTGTAGCTAGGCCTGAATCCAGACTGAAAGGGATCTAGAAAATCGGTTTCATCCAAGGACCGCCGGAGCTGAGAGGCCACCACTTTCTCGACAACCTTCCCAACAAAGGGGAGGTTGGAAACTGGATGATAGTTATTTAAAATAGCTGGATCTAAAGATGGCTTCTTCAGGAGGGGTCTCACCACCACTGTCTTTAATAGAGGGGGAAAGAAGAGGCGGTAACTATCGCCTGGATCCAGCCCCGTGTCACCTCCCTGCTGTTCGCGACCAGCCAGGAGGGGCACGGGTCCAGCGCACACGTGGAGGCACTCACCACTCCCATGGCCTTGTCCACTTCCTCAGGAGTAACAAGTTGAAAATCAATCCAAATATGTCGCTCAAGACCCACCCCCAGTACCTCGGCTGGCTCTGCACAATTGGAGTCCAGGTCTGTCCGAAGCCGAGCAACTTTATCCGTGAGAAATTGGACGAATTCCTCAGTTCTACCTCGTAAAGGATTGCCCGTATCCCTTCCATTCAGGAGGGAGTGGGTTATCCTGAACAAGGCGGCTGGGTGCGACTCAGCAGACGCAATCAGAGCAGCAATATATGTGTTCTTAGAAGTCCGAATTGCCAGAAGGTAAGCTCTGATGCAGGCTTTTAACAGTGCTCGGTCTGACTCGGATTTACTGGACCTCCAGCGGCGCTCTAGGCATCTCTTTTGGTGTTTCATCTCCCAGAGATCCTCAGTAAACCAAGGAGCCCTCCTGGATCCACTGCCTCGGATCAGCCGTAAAGGCGCAATCCGGTTGAGAGCCTCCGACGCTGCTGAGTTCCAAGCAGCAACCAAGGTCTCCGCCAGATTGTGGACGAGAGTATCAGGCACAACACCAAGCGCTGTCTGAAAACCCTGAGGATCCATAAGGCGCCTGGGGTGGAACCACCTAATCGGTTCCTCCTCCCTACAGTGGGGGATTGGCCTCCGAAAATCGAGCCTCAGTAGGAAGTGGTCCGACCATGACCATAAAGTGGGATTAAAGCATGTTTAATAGTTTTTTCAAATGATAGGTTTGCAACCTTTTTCAATCCTTGTGATCAATATTCATAATTTATTAATGCACACAGTATTTCAAGCAACAATTGGCTGGTATTTGATTTCAAGGTAAACAAAAACGAACTGGTTATCTTTTGTACAGCATGAACTTCAAGAATGTCAGGCTTCTAGGTTAATTATTTTTCATTTACATATTTTGGCATTTTTATAATGAAAGAGGTAGTAAAATAGTTCATAAAAATTAAAATCCAGTGTTGGTCAGATAAAGACAGATATTTACAAATGGCAAAGATTAAAACTATTGTTGCTAAGAGAGCAAATACAATGAAATTATAATTCTGCCTTATTTTTTTCTGGACCAATCTGTACTAGTCACAATTATAGCAAGCATCCATTCTTTATGGAAAACATTACCAAGATAAAGATTCTAGCTTTCCAAAATAGAAAAAATATTAAATCTAAAAGGCAAGTCCAATTCCCTTTTTATTTGTACCTCTTTTTACCTCTTTTTACCTCTTGTTTGGAATATATTCCTTATTAAAGATTTCCATATATCCATGGTCTATACAGAAGTCCCAAAGGTTTTTAAAATGTTTTTTCCTTCTGATCAACTATAGAAGTGAAGAAATTAAACTATGATGATCTCATAATATGGCCTTAAAAACCTTCTTCTCTTTTAGAGCATCCAAATTTAATCTTCCATGAAGTTTAACTAGTTATGGAAAAATATCTTTTTTAGATTTGAGATCTCAGGTACAATAATAAACCTTTGTAAGTGGAGAGGGTGTAAAATCATCATGATAATCAAATTTAGTTATTTTTTTTAAACTAAAAATTATGCTGTAAACCCATTGACAAAATTTGAAGAGTAGTTTTTATCCATAAAGACATTAGTCAATGGATTGATTTTGTTTTTATCATTTTAATCACAAAAATCATCATTTTTACAATTTTGCTTTAAAATCCATCCTGGGAAGATGATTTTTTTTTCCAA
Source organism: Thamnophis sirtalis (assembly GCF_051295495.1). Lineage (NCBI taxonomy): Eukaryota > Metazoa > Chordata > Lepidosauria > Squamata > Natricidae > Thamnophis > Thamnophis sirtalis. The sequence goes on from NW_028261387.1 coordinate 24,715,545, forward strand.
TTATAGAATCACAACAATATGGAATCAAAATATTCAAAAGTGGCCTCTACCCCATTAGGTTCTGTCTCCTATTCAGTGAGGGAGTGTGATGGCAATTAAAAATGCTTGTCAGGTAGAAGAACCTGAGTTCAAGACCTGAACACTGCACAACAGAGTGAACTTCCTTTACTTGCCCCAGCTTCTGCTCACCTAGCAGTTGAAATGCAAGTAGATAAATAGGTACCACTTAGGTGGGAATATACCATCTTCTGTGTGCCTCAGTGTATAGTAATACTGTCCACATGAAAGGGTGTTCAGATAATACTGGCTCCTTTGCTAAGAAACAGAGATGAACACTGTCCTCTAGAGTTGGATATGACTGGACAGGGGAAACCTTTTCTTTTTGCCTATTCAATTAAGGAATTCAAATTAAAGCAATCCTAAGAGATGGCTAAGATTTTCTTAGGACTGCCAGTGGAGGCTCAGATAGTATAGATCTGAAAAGTAATGTATCACATACCATACCAAAGGAGATGTATTTTATAAAGAAAATGGAGTGGATGACTACAAGTTATACATAAATAGTCAAATGTTAGAGCAAGTAGACAAATTTATCATACTACATCATTTAATAAAGATGAGAAAATTGATGGAGAAATGTTAAGGTCTGCAAATACTAATAGAAAATTGATAAGTAGATTATGGTACGTTGTAAAGAATGATAATTGAAAGAAATGACTTTGGATAATAAAAGGGGTTTTCTGGCCATTTCATTAATATAAAACAGCAAATTTTAGTATTTTATAGAAACAGTGTTGGTATAAATTCATTGTGGTACCCTCATCTATCTTCTTACGCTTTTGTCTTAACAATTTTTATTCATTTCCCACACTCTGTATAATATTACTTACATAGGAAGTAGAATAGATACTCTAAGAATGTAGGTAACATACTATAACTACTATTCCCTTTTCTCCTGTAGCACACAGGAGTTAGTGTTAGTGTTATATCTAGTGTTATGGTTGTAGCTGTTATTTTTTGGTATCATTTCTTCTTTCACTGATTAGAATAAAGGCATAATTGCCAAGGAACCTGATAAGTCTTTAAAGTTTTTATGTCATATCCTTTCTTATTGCTGTGCACAGCCATCACACTTCATGAATTGGTGGGACTGATTGGCATTGTTTTAATGGGTCACCAGTTACTACAAATCATCTTTTCATTTTCTTGCAGGCCACAACTATATCCACTCTGCCTTTTAGAGAAGCATTCTTCTATTTCCTGTTCTACATTGACCCTTTTTCTTTCCCCTTTTTCTTCTGCAAGGACCTGAAAATCTAGTTTCAGTGATGAAGAATGTGTTCTGTGCTTCTGATAGTTTCTTCTGCAATTGTTCTTATATTTGACTGTCTTCCAATGGACTGTTAAATTCCCCTTCAATTCTGTTACTTACTCACTCAACAGAAAACAGCAGGGGGGAAAAAAACCATCTTCACAATAGTTGATCAGCAACTGTTAGCTGAACCTTTCACAATCAGCAGCTATTCAGGAGATAACCTTTTCACTCCATATAGCTCACTACTCCTTGCCAATTCTCTGGTCACTCTCTTCTCTCTCTTGCTTTCCCCCTGTTTACTGGTTAAAAATATATTTGCTCCCTAGAAACCTATGTGGAATATCTTTAACATAAGCAATAGTTTAGGTAAACTTTTGCTCATCTTTGAGAATTGACTATGCTATTGGCATTTAATCATTGTATAATGCACGATACTGCTCATACTCTTCCCTGATGTTGGAGGAAGAGTGAGTAACTGAGTAGATATATACATAAATGCTTAATTTACCTAAAGTTTTGGGACATGTGTTGTGATCAGTAGAGATTGTGACAAATCACAATATTCTGTTCTCTGGAGTGTTCATTCCTTCTTTTATATCTGTTTAGAGGAAATGAGATTATCCAATAAGTTTCATTGAACGTGGGATTCAACTGGATGTTCTCCAGCTGAACAGACATGGGTGTGTGTAAGCTCTCCTTTTTGGATCAGAACCTCCTTGGAGTGGGGTAGGGCGAAGAAGGGACAGCGTCTCATCAGACCCAGAGGAAGTCAACAGGCCCCTTGCAGATCAGAGATTTTTCCTCTGAATTGGAGCAGTGGCACAGAAACTGGCTTCCAGCCAAAGCACTGAGCAGGAGCATACAGGAGATGAGATGAAAGACTGGTAAGAAGATTAATTTAACCCACAGTCATAAATCAAAACTTGGAAAAGGCAAAGAATCTTGAGAGTACAAATAATATTAATAGACAGATCTGGATTTTGGCAAAAGGAAAGAAAGAAAAGGAAAATGGAGGGTTGAAACACACACACCCCCTCAAAAAAGCTATTTCTTTAAAATAATTAGGACAGAAATGGTGAAAGCAGAGAAGTGACAAACCCACTAAAATATAAACTCTAAATTTGGTTTTGGAAATAGAAATCAAACATTCCGAGGGTCTTCATCTGAACTTCCAACTCTAATTAGGGAGAAAAATCAAGAAAAAAGCACTACCTTCTCACTAATAACCTAATCTTGACTGTGCAGGAAGTTTTAATTAACCAACTGCCATAAATCAGAATTTGGAAAAGCAGAAGACCAAGAGATCAAGATGGCTGCAGCTTCTCTTCCGGTTTTACGTAAACTGAATTAGCTAAATTTAAGGTGGACCAGAACCTCGAAATATGATCTCCGTAACTAATTGCAATTTTGGAACTGGACATTTAAGGAAGAACAAAAGACCAAGATGGCTCCCATCGTTCTTCCCCATAGCAACTGAAGTAGATAAATTTAAGGTGGACTAGAACTATGAAAGAAGAATTGTATAACTAACTGTAACTTTGGAACTGGGCATCATGGAAAGGTGGGAATTTGAAGAGCTACGTGAAATCATAAAAAATATGCATAAATCATTAAAATCATTAAAATTAAGCCTAAATAGAATTCTGAACCCAGAGAAGCAGGGATTTAAAGAAGAAGGGAAAGAAGAATGGGGGAAAGATAATAAAGATAATGAAGGGATAGAAATGGTGGGAAATAAAAAGCAGACAAAAAACTCCATTGGGCTTGACAGTGGTATAAGGAAAATGGTAAAGGGAGGGATGTGTCCCAACAAAAGGAAATAAAAAGCAGACAAAATATGTTTTGGAGGTTTACAGTGGCATAAGGAAAATTGAATTAGGAGATTATGCCGCACCGAAGAGAAATATAAAAGACAGTGGAGTGGAGAAAATTGAAGAGGGTGGATGTATCAAAACGAAGAAAAGGGAGAAGGTAGGAACAGAGAAGTGGGACAAAAGACTTACTAGGAAAAAATCAGACAACTAGAAATTGTCAGATGGGAAAATATAAAGTTAAGATAAGGGGTTTATTCCTATATATGACAATAAAATGGAGTTGCTAACTGGTTGAATATGATAATGGAAAGATAATTAAATAAAGGTCAAAAGACATGGAATATGGATAAATATGAAACTGATATGGGGAGATTGTAAAGCAGAGGTTTGTGATTCACTTTTTTACATGATAATTAAACTGAGTTGCTAATTGATTGAATATGACAATAGAAGGACAATTAAGCATGGGTTAAAATATACGAAACATGGATATATATAGAACCTTTAAGATGATGAATAAAGTGAGATGTGTACCATTTGTTATTCTATATAGTAGACTAAGGGAATTGTAATGAACATTAAATAGCAAGGATTGCTATTTATAGACAATTATGGGTAATCTAATCCAAGATATGGAAAAATGGAGACGGAACATGAAATATACTTACAATGGGAAACTATTGAGATTTAAAGACAGAATCACAAATTAGGTGTGTAAGGATGTATAATTATATAAATATAATGATGAGAATAGCTGGGAATTGTAACCAGGTCTACATCTGGGCCCAAATTAGGCGGAGTGGTGGTGGTTTAAAAATACAACGACTATATATGTATACTTTTTTGTTCTATTTCTTTAAAAAAAGGAAGAAGATATATGTTAAAATTAAATATGTATATTGAAAAGGTATTATAAATATCATCAACATAAAATGGTGCTCACTCAGAAGCTGAAATACACCAAATAAATGAGATGAAGAGAGGTAAGGGAAGAAGAGAGGGATAGGAGAGAGGAGGGGGAAGAGGAGGAGAGAAAGGAGGAGTGGAAATGGAGGAGAGGATAAGGAGAGAGAAAGGGGAAGTAGAGAAGGATGAGGGAGGGAAGAAAGGAGGTAGGGAGGGGGAGGAAAGAGGGAGAAGAAAGTGATGGATAAGGTACAAATATGGTGTATGGAGAGCAGAAGAGCCAATAATTGTTTTGGGGAGTTGATGGTAAGGTGAATTGATGTAAACATTTAATAATACAATGTAATATTGGCTATGTAATAGTATACATGTGATTATATGCTATGAAAATGGAAAAATAAAAAAACTTAATATGCAAAAAAAAAACTTTCATTGAACATAGTACAATCCATTACAGTCAGCCTCAGACCTGTTGGGCAGAAATCATTTGGGGAAAGTAGAATTTGATCTTATCAAAGAAAGTGACCTCAACTATTTGAAAGCAAGGAACTTAAATTATAATGATCAATTTGAGGATAATATAAATACATACTGAAGAGACAAATCTGATTCCCTTTTATTATATTTTATTTGCATCATTTTTTCATTAGGTTCTGCATAGTTTCAGTTATCAGCTTCGATAAATTTATTTTGATGAATGGTTTTCAGAAATAGTTATTTTTGCCATTGTATAATAATTCTCTTTTTTCTGATAATATAATTTTAAGTGAACTTAGAATATTGAAAAAAATGTTGGTACTAGTTTATCTATCATTTAAAAATGTAATATTACATATTCCCTATATGATTAGTAAGTGCAATTAGATTTCAGAAGGCCGTTTCCATAAAAAATAGAGTACCATAAGAGATAGTTCTTTTCTTAACAGCCAAGAAGCAAATGTGAAGGATAAAATAGGTGAAATGAATAAATGAATAATAAAAGTCCAATGTCTTTGCAGGAAGCAAGCTGCAGAATATTTGTCCTCAGATTTAGAAGACACTTGCACTAGAAAAGTGACATGTAATTTTGTGTTTAAATGGCATATACTGTAAAAAGTGATGAAGTTTCTTCTTATGAAAGAAAAACTAAGTTCATGAATTATGTGCATAAATACATGTTTGAATGAATAGTCATTTAATTTGATTAATAGTGGTAATATACAGAAAAAACTAAGTGAAAAGAAGCAAATGAACAGAAAAATGAAGAAAACGAGATGAGATGAGGAATTTTCTGCTCATAATATGTATTCAACTTGTTGGTTTTGCCCTAAGATCTTCCCTGGGATAGAAGGAAAGAGTTCAACACACTGCAAAACTATTACTGTCATTTGGATCACAAACTACATCTATTTTTTAAAGGGATTTAATTACAAATCAAAGCTTTACTATGTTTGCTCAGTGGATTATTAACTAAAATATATCATTCTTGTAAAGAAGTAAAGGAAAACAACTATATAGAGCAGAAAACTACTGTAACTGAACCAATTATAATTTACAGAATAAGGTGCCAGCAAAGCTGCAGAGAAATCATATCCAGTCTATTCTCTTGGATATCAATAATTCAGTGTTAAACCAACTAATCTTTGCATTAAAATATGTACTCTACCAAAGTGCACTATCTTTATGAACAGACAGATATGATATGTAAAAAATACTAATAAAATATATTAGCCAATTTACTGATACAAGAACAGAAAGGGAAAATCTATTGATTAATTACATTTTGTATTGTGCATGATTGTGTCATGTAAACAAGCTTCTGATTAATATATGTTACTTGGTTTCCAATTTAATATTATTACAGCCATTTCTGAAGAAAAAGTGAAGAATCTGAATAATTGGACTTCTCTTCCCTCCTTTCGAAAACCTTGGTGTCTCCAAGAACTTTAATTGAGTAATAACACAGGAATTCCAATCTGTGTTCAATGGTGACTACATCTGTTAATGTTTATATAGTCTTCTTTGCCAAGAAAAAAAAGATGAAGGAGCATCCTGAATAGCAGTATCCTGAGTGTTTTGCAACCAGTTAGTGTAATGTTGACAGCAGCAGCTTCATTTTGAGCATGCAGAAAACTCTTTTATCAAGTTAACAAAAACACTGGTTCACAACCAACAGAAGGATAAGCCCATTTAAATTATGGCATCAAACATTGTCAGAATAGCCACTCCATTTGCACAACAAAGACTGGTTATAATTTTTCCAGACTAGGATTTATCCAACTGGGCAAAGGCACAATGTTTGATTAAAATAGATCAATGCATGTTTGATTGAAGAAAGCCTACTTTATATTTTACCTTGTCTCTGATTTTAATTTATTTGATGACATTGTTAATGGATGGGAAAGAGACTATGTCAGAAAAAATTATCATATGACAGACTTATTTACCCACTACTTCATGAATTAAGACATACCAAAGTATTATAATATATGAACCAAAATTTATAACATTTTTATTGTCCTATTTTGAGAGCCATTTTAGGATTCTAAAAACAAAAGACCATTGTATACTAATTTCATTTTGCAGGAACACATAGAGTTGTACTGTGGCCATCATTTTGATGTAAGCAACTATCTCTGAAGAAATTTATCATTTTATTAGTGTTATTTTACACTTAGGGAAAAAGATGTCCTATAGAATTTCCAAAAATTAATTCATTACTTGGGTATTATCTTTATTTGGTTAGTTCATCCTAACCTTAAGTCCTCTGTTTCAGTGAGCAAAATATCTAAAACCACCATTTTCTATAGACATCAGCTGGAGGACAGACAATAGAAAGTTATGACTGAAATTTCCAATAGTGTTTCTGCAGATAAACATAGAGAGCTTCTTATTAGCAAAATATCTAAACCTAATGATAATTGATTTTTACACACAGGCTAAGAAGGGAAGACATTCTGTGTATTGAACAGAATGGATGCATATTATAAACGTATTCCGCTCTTTGGATAATTATCATCTAATAGATGAATGTGAATTCAGTCTTTATTTAACAATTGTCTTGTTTAATAATTGATCACAGTTACAACAGTGAGGAAAAATAACCAACCCTTCCATTTATGACCTTCACTGGTCTATAAAGCAAAGAAAAGCTGAAGTCAGATCATAAGCACAATAACGGTTTCACTCAGCGACTGCTCTGCTTAATGACTGAATTGCCAGTCCCAAATGCAATCACTAAATGAGGACAATCTATAATGTGTGTATATTGGAAAGAGTAATTTAAATGGCCTGTGCATTAACAAAAATTAAATTTCCATATAGGCACGTGAAGTATTTATTTCCTCACTTTAAACAACTTCTATTGAATAGCTGGTTGTATGCTTTTTGATAAAATATAACAGACAGAATGGGACAAAACGGGAATGACTAACACATATGTGTGAGGGGTACCTTTACCTTTACTTTAATAGACAAAAAATATTACATTATGTTAAAAATATAATAAAAAAAATAATTACTTACTACTATCAATAAGAGATAAAAGTAAAAATCTAACCACAAAAGCATGAGTTAGTGAATTTTGAATCTTATAGAGATCCTAGCAACTTAGAAGAAACTATAGAGAACTAAGTTCATAATATAGGTTAGCACTGTCGTTAAACACTATTGAAAATTCTGGAAGGAATACATTTGGAAGCTTTGAATGCAGTGGGTAAGGCACATGTCTACTTACCATATCTACTTATTGAATCTTACAGAAATGTTTAAGTGTCAGTGGATGTCAAAACTGTGCAGCATTCAGTTTTCCAGAAACAAATGAAAATTCAAACAGGAGATAGTTAAGGAGATGGTTCACTTGATAAAAGGGTGAACAATTTTTAAATGGTTTATATTTTCACTTCAGGTAGTTTTGCTATTAAAAATGAGTTTGGAGAAGGTTTCCTAGGCTGATGGGTGGTACAACTGACAAATGTTATTCTAACATCAAAAGACATTAAATATGTTTGGGGAGGAATTATGGAAATAATTTGAAAACAGACATCTGGATTTTCTAAAATGTTTTGTTCAGTGCACCCATTTTCCCCCTTTATAATATTCTTATGACTCCATAACATATGTTCTGTTAAAAATTACTTCTTTCAATATTAATTTTCTCTACTAAAGCTAAATAAAAGTTGTTATTTTATAAGCCATTTATCTTATTAGAACCAGATGCTATATAATAATTCCTAAATATTTTCTTACCATCATTTTGTTAATTCTTTTTTTTATTGGCACTTCTTTGCTGAACAGGAAAAAAAATGAATTCATTCTGTATTCTGGGGCGGGGGGGGGAGAGAAATCCACAAGCAAAACAGAAAGATCACTTTGGTTTATTTGGTGTCAGAAAGTTCTTTGATCCAGTAGAAATATCTGACAAGGAAGGCAAAAGCACCTAATTACTGATGATTCTTTTACTTTCATCCCATTCTACTCAAAAAGGCCTATCAAGTCTTTAGAGCAAATTCAAATTGGGAAGACAAATATCTGACAATTATCTACCCACCTGTCCCTATAAATTAAGCACACAATACATTTAAAACTTTCCAAATGTGATTTATCAGTTTAAATAAATAACTGCTCACACTCCTTTTCTTCTGAAATGTTCAGAAGCAAAACAGAAATAGCCATTAATACATTCTGAGCACATAAACCATAGCAAATTTAGCAAACTAAAATCTTTCTTTATATTTTGGAGGTGGTGCTCTCAACTTTTTTTTTTTTGCTTCCTGGAAAAATTATATACTATAGTTGTGCAGAAATCCTTAAAATTGGCAAGATTAATACAAAAAAATATTGAATATATAATTAAAATTACAAAATTTCAAAATGTGAAGACAATGTTTTAAAAAATTGCCCTAAAAATGGTAATGTGAAATAACAGCAGTTCATTGTTCTTATCAACCAACTTTTTTTCAAAATCTTCCATCCCATAAATGTAATGGGCAACTCTTGAGGATACAAGTTTTTGAGATGTTCATTTGATCATAAAATACACACAACTGATCTACAGGTTAAACACTTCTGCCTGAAGTCAAAAGGTTTATGATAGCCAGTTGGTTAAATCTCTATCTACATTTGTACATCGTCTTCCACATGCAGTTGGCAATCAGGGCATGTTAAGTTTTTTATTTTGTTTTTGTATATTCTGTTCGTCTGATTTTTTTTTCAAAGTCAAATTTTCTTCCTCTAAAGCTTATAATCTACCTTGGCCTTCCATTGTTCCACTTTCCATTGTTTCTTTTGTTCACCTTATATCATAAGGAAGCTGACATTGATGGATATATGTCAGAGGGATAAGATGAAACATATTTAAGCCTACAACACAGAAATAATATTCAAGTGACTCAGACAGACATCTTACTAATTTACTGAAGTATAAGAAGAGATTCACTACAATCATACTTGCAAGATTCTGTTATTATAGCCAATCCCAACAAACGTTTTAGCTTTCCTGTAGAGTAGATTCCTTGATCTGGTCTACCTAGTGGGTCTGACACAAGCCTAATCCTTTTCCATAAATCTGATGCTCTTCTGTATTTTCTTTGCTCCTGTTTATTCATTAAAAAAAGTCTAAATGCTATTTTACATTGACATTTTGTGACAGCTTATGTGTCTGGGGGGAAATATCATCAGTTAACATGCTTCAGTAAGCTTAGGACTCTCCAAATTCATTATCAAGATTCTGGATTAAAATTTCCTTTAAATTGCCATATGTTTTCAACTACAAGAAAAAGGAAAATGTTTTCTTCATTTGATATCATTATAATCCTGGTTCCAATGAGGAAAAAGGAGTGTGGCAGAAAATACCAGCTGAAAGGAAATGAGTGATGCATCACCTTAAGTTGTCCTGCTTTGGTGAGACGTTTAGTGGGTAAAGAGAGATTTATTTATGACTGTTCTTAAAACAATTCCATTTCCTACAAATTTTCTTTTTATTTTCATCTCTACCTTACAGTTTTCACAGACCCTAAGCATGATCAGTTTTGATTTTGTTCCCATCCATCTCTGGACTTATTCTAATGCTACTGATACTATGCTTTCTGTAAGTGATGTTTATAGTAGGATTGACTCTTTGGAATCTGTAGAGGAAAAGGAAAAGCTGACATTCCTGGAAAATATGAAGACAAATCTACGTAAAAATTCCCATGAAGATTTTCAAAACTTACTACTCTATAAAAAAGAGTGGGAAGACTACATCTGTCCATTTGTATAATATGCTGATTTCACTCATGTATTAAACTGCAGGCAGCAAACAGCATTCACCAAAGAAACCTATAATTAGCTATGAAAGATCTAAATTTAATACTAAGAGACAATCTCTATCTGCAGGGACAAGTGAATCCCGGAAAGCATAGCGAGTCCAAATGTGGCAAACTACTTAATTTAATCCAACTCCAGCAAAGAACTCAAAATAATGATTTTTAAAAAATCAAACTCAAAATAACAATATTTAAAAATTAATGTTGAAGGGAAAAGCAAAATGTATGTAGCATTACAATAGTTCCTGGTGAGAATAAAAACTAAAGATGCCATACGGAGTACTAAACAGATTTCTATGTGTGGAAAGTTTCATTCTGTTCCCACAGATTTTTAAAAAATTCCACTACTTACCAATAAATGTAATCATAGTGGGAAGTTAATTTGACAATGAAATGTAGTTGTTAAGGTGTTAGATTTGTATCAGGAAGCTCTACGTTTGTCCCTATTCAAACTCCGAATTGATTATGAGGTTATGGGCCAGTCACCCTATGTCAGCTCAACCAACTTACAGAATTGTTTTGGTGCTAAGAAAATTATAGAAGAATTCCATGTATGACACCTTGGGCTCTCAGAAGAAAAAAACTAAATACATGAATAAAATATTCATACAGTGAATATCTGGCAAAACCATAAATTTAAAAGCTAATTACTTTTTCTAATTTTGAAAAAAGTGTAATAACATAGATGCATATGGCAGGGATGTGCAGTCACTGGAGGCAGGGGAGGCAGGGCCTGACCAGTCTCATGAGGAAAAGGAAAGAATTTTTAAAATAATTAAAGAGGCCAACGTAGTTGCTGCCAGAGTCACTGTGCTCCAAGTCACAGTGACTCTGAGTCTGCTTAGTGCTAACTGTAGGGGTAGGCAAGAGAACTATGGGCCTCCTTTGCATAAGGAATTTTTCGCCTTTTAAGAGTTAAGCAAGGGTTAAAAAGCGAAAAATTCCTATGCAAATGAGGCACGTGATTCTCTCACCTCCACCTGCAGAGGGCACTTTGTTTAGAGGCTTTTTTAAAACATTTAAGTAGAATCATCCACGTGGTGATTCTAGCAGCAACTATCCTAGCCTGCCTGGCCCTGGCCTGGCTAGACCAAATCTTCCATTTTTGATGCAGCTGGAAGGTATGTGGGTGAGAGGGAGGGGGCAGGGGGGAGGAATTCAAAATTATTTGTAATGTAAGTAATTGTAACTTGTTTTTATTATGTTTGTATGTGTGTGTTGTTGTTTTTTTACCCGCCTCTGCTGGCGGGCGGGCTGGCACATTTTTTTTCATTTTTCATTATTTTTCATTTTTTATTTTATTTTTATTTTATTTTTATTTATTTTTTTATTTTTTATTTTTATTTATTTTTTTATTTTTTATTTTTTATTTTATTTTATTTTTTATTTTTTTATTTTTTTTATTTTTTAAAGTGCCGGCATGCCTTCCGGGCCGGCCATTCAGCAGGACATGCTTGATGTGCTCCATCCTGACGGGTGGACAGGGTGAGGGAGGACTGGAGGCGGGCGGGCAGGCGGGTGCCAAAGCGAGGCTGCTCAGGCGGCTGAGGCATGGCTTTAAAGTGGCGGCAGGCGCCAAATGCTCCAACGAGGATTCCAGCTCCATCCTGGCGGGCGGAGAGGGTGAGGGAGGACTGGAGGCGACGGGCGGGTGGGCGGCGAAGCGAGGCTGCTCTGGCAGCTGAGGCATGGCTTTAAAGTGGCGGCAGGGTGCCGACTGCTCCGAGGCTTCCAGTTCCATCCTGGCGGGCAGAGAGGGCGAGGGAGGACTGGAGGCGGGCAGGCGGTGAAGCAGTGCTGCTGCACCAGCAGAGCCAACCTGGGGGACAAGGGGCGGCCGAGGCTCAGCCGCCCGAGCAGTCTCGCTTCACCGCCCATCGCCTCCAGTCCTCCCTTACCCTCTCCACCCACCGGGATGGAGCTGGAAGCCTCGCTGGAGCAGTTGGTGCCTGGCTTCAAAGTGGTGGCAGGGCCCTGGCGGCAGGACTTTAAAGTCTCGGCGCCGTCCACCATAGAGCAGGTCCCGGTCCCGCTCTACGGCGGACACGGCGCTGGGGCTTCAGCAGGGCTTTCGCGCTTGCCTCACCAGCCATGAAGCTCACCGCACATCACTGGCATATGGTAACCAAGCAAAACCATACTTAAGAATTTTTGCAGTAATTCCTTAAAGGAGTATTACATTATCACAACATCTTTTGGGAAAGAATAATAAGAACAGAGAACAGAACATTGCTTTTCCCATTTTCCTATTCTCCAATTTTACAAAATATGGTTTTGTAAAGCAAACTAATTGAAATATATGATTGCAATACAGATCTATAAATGAAACAATGAATTGCTTTAAAGAATTGGTATTTATGGCAAAACTGTTCAAACGTTTCATCCCAAAAGAAGGATGGATATTTTAGTCTTATTAATTCTGGAAGCCTCACTGCATTGGCAGAGATTCTTGTTGCGGCCCTCTTATCATGATGGTAATTCACATTTAAATGATTATGCCTTGGTTTAACAAAGAGATTTTGGATATCATTCACTTGGGTGGTATCACCAACTCAGCATGGAAATCTGACTCATTTAGGGATCTGGGCCTTATTCATGTTATTGAATGAAAAGAATGTTGGTCTTACCTGAACATGTCTTTTAGGTGATGTAGAGGGAGGGGTCACGGCAGGGTTTTATCACAGCCTGATTTGTCCGTTAGACTGAGAGAAAACTTCTTAGCCTTCTGCTACCCCATTGGCTCCCAGTTTCCTCGATGGCAAAAAGTTTCCTAATCTGCGAAAAGAGCAAAAGAGACCCCGGGAGAGACCTCCCAGCCATCCCCCGCACCTTATCTTAACTAGCTAGGGTGGGAACGTGACCCCTCCCTCTACATCACCTAAAAGACACGTTCAGGTAAGACCAACATTCTTTTTCCAGTGAAGTAGAGGGAGGGATCACGGCAGGAACATACCTAAGCTAAAGTCCCAGGGAGGGAAGACTGAGCCCCCGGGGGAGGGGCAACTGCCACCTGTTGAAGGACCCTTCTATCAAATAATGCCTCAGCCAAAGCATAAATGTCCAGCTGGTAGTGTCATATAAAAGGAGTCTGGGAAGCCCATGTGGCCGCTCGGCAGATGTCCTTGAATGGTGCCCTTGTGGCCCAGGCTGCAGTTGTGGCGGCACTACATGTGGAGTGGGCAGTAATGCCGTCAGGGGGAACCTAACCCGTTACCTCGTAGGCTGACATGATGGCCTATCTCAGCCATCTCCCGATGGTGGATGACGAAACCCTAGATCCTAGGGACCCCGGTTGAAAGGAGACGAATAAGGCCTCCGATATCTGGATTGTCGAAGTCCGCCTTAAGCAGATCCAGAGAGCCCGGCAAATGTCCAGCCTGTGCCAGAGTCACTCGCGTTCATGTGACGGATCCGGGCAAAAATTGGGCAAAATAATCTCCTGCGCCCTATGAAATGGGCTATTCACCTTCAGGAGGAAGGTGGGATCCAGGCGTAGGACCACCCTGTCCTGATGGAACTGACAAAGGTTGTCCCAGGAAGAAAGAGTTCCCAGCTCTGATATGCGTCTGGCTGAGGTGACAGCCAGCAGGAACATCATCTTAAGGGTGACCAGTCGCATGTGAACCATCCTGAGTGGTTTGAAGGGTGCCCTGTCAATGCCCTAAGGACCAGCAAAAGGTCCCAGGTGGGAAACCTATGGATAGGGGGCGGACAAAGGTTTGCAGCCCCTTTTAGAAAACACTTAATGAGGGGCGCATGAGCAAGAATATGAGATCCCTCCCCATTCAAAACTGTGGCTAAAGCCACCACCTGCCTGCGTAAAGTGTTCTGGGACAAACCGTCCTCAAAGCCCTTTTGCAGGAACTCCAAGACCATGGAGACTGAGGCCCTAGAGGGATCAAAGTCATGGGAGGAACACCACCTGGCAAACGCTGTCCAAGTGGAGTTGTATATTCTGGTGGTGGAAAGTCGTCTAGATGCTTCAATGGTGGCAATGACCCCCTTGGACAGATTAGCGCTCCTCAGGAGTTGCCGCTCAAGTGCCAGGCGGTCAAGTGGAGCCATTGGGGCTGTGGATGTACCAAGACCCCCTGACACAAGGCGAGTTCCTCCCAAGGTATTCTCCATGGTGGGGAAACCGACATTTGGACTAGGTTTGCAAACCACGGTCTCCAGGGCCAGTAAGGGGCGAGTAGGATGACCTGGGTCCGTTCCCTGACTATCTTTCTGACCATCCCGGGAATGAGGGGAATGGGAGGGAATACATAAAGCAGACCTGCTGGCCAGTGGCTCCTAAGAGCATCTGTGCCCTCCGCCTCTCTGGACCAGAACTGGGAGAAGCACGGCATCTGGGAGTTTTGGGGCATGGCAAGTAAGTCCATCACTGGGGTGCCAAATTTCTGGAAGACCTTCTGGAAGAGTTCAGGGAGGAGCTGCCACTCTTTGTTGTCCAGGGTCGCCCGGCTCAGCCAGTCTGCCTATGATTCATCTCTCCAGAGATGTGCTCCACCACTAGGGAGGCTAGGTGTCGCTCTGCCCACGAACCCAGTCTCAGGGCCTCCTGCCACAGGGCCTGGGAATGCGTTCCCCCTTGACGGTTTATATGCGCCTTTGTGGCCACGTTGTCCATCAGGAGGAGGACGTGTTTGCCTTGGATGTGATGCTGGAATTGTCGGAGTGCTAGCCGTGCCACCTTTAGTTCTAGTCAGTTTATATTGTGGTGGAGATCTGCGGCAGACCATCAACCTTGGGCCATGTTGGAGTCCATAAGTCCATTACCCTCCCCAGCCGAAGAGGCTTGTATCTGTTGTTACAGTCACTCTGTCTGGCTCCCAGGAGGGTCCCCCCTGTTGCACTGCTGGGGACAGCCACCACAGGAGGGATGAACAGACCTCTGGTGGTAATCTCAAGGTCCGGGTAGAATTGCTCAATCGCCTCTTCTGAAAGGGGATCAGTGCCCACTGGAAGGGACGTAGGTGTAGCCTGGCCCTTGGAACTATTCCTACTTAGGATACCATCTTGCCAAGTAGCTGAGACAAAGTCAGGATGGAAACGGACCACCTTCTGTGGACCGAAGCTACTAGTTGGCAAAGACTGGCCAGGCGTTCTGGGGAAAGCTGCTCTATCCCTGTCTCTGCATTTATGATCATCCCCAGATGAAGAATTTGAGTGGAGGGGGACAGATGGCTTTCCAGAAAATTTACAGAGAACCCCAGGGACTGGAGGCAATGGATGGTGAGCTGGAGACTGCAGTTTGCCTGATGGAAGGAACCTGCCTGAACCAACCCATCATCTAGATAGCATTGGAGTCTCACCGGCTTCGAGCGTAGGTGAGCCGCCAATGCCGCCAGGACCTTCGTGAAGGTGCGGGAGGCCGAGGCCAGACTGAACAGAAGGGCCCGGTACTGGAAATGGCGGTCTCCATGGGAGAACCACAGGTATCGGTGATGTGCCTGAAGTATCGGAATATGTAGGTAAAGGCCTACATGAGATCCATGGAGGCCAGGAAGTCCCCCCTGCGGATGCCCTGGAGAATGGTCTTTAGAGATGACATTTTGAACCATCTGTAGACCAGGTACTGGTTCAGACTTTTGAGATCCAGAATGGCTCTCCAACCCCACCACCCCCCGAGCTCTTGGGGACCACGAACAGGTTCCCGGGGAGGAACCTCTTCCACTGCACTGATCTTGAGGAGGTGGTCTACCGCGAGATCCATTAGATGGCTGCACTCCGGGTTCCTGGATGGAGGGAATGTCCGAAAGAGTCTTAGAGGGGTGGAGAGAAACTCCAGTCTCAGGCAGTGGCGCACCATGGCCCTGACCCAGACATCTGTGATGATTCTGTCTCACTGATCCACATAAAGAGCGAGGCGGCCACCTATGGGGTGACTCGGGTTCGAGTCATTTCCCCCTGCGGAAGGGACGACCGCCCTGCCCCCCACGAAAGGGCCGCTTTGACTGCAGTTGGTATCTGCTGTGGTCCTGGTATGTGGACCGCTGAAACTGCCTGTCCTGCCTAAAGGGTTGGTATCTAGTCTGGTAATCATGGTCTGGGGCCCTGAACGAAGGCCTGCAGTAAGGATGGGGACAGGATTCTGGCTTCTTGGCCATAGAAGGTAGTACCTTCTTCTTGTCTTTATTTTCTACCAAGATCAGGTCCAGAGCCTCTAAAAAGAGGTTCAGGCCCGAGTATGGTGCAGCGGCCAGGTTCCATTTTGCCTTGTTGTCCATTTGCCAACTTCTGAGCCAAAGTAAACAGCGAGAAGTGACAGATGTAGTAAGGGTGCTGGAAGTGAAGAGTAGCGTCAGCCGAGTATTGTGAGGCTGCCATAATTTTTGTAAGGTCCTGATGGAAGTGTTCATCTTGTATTGGGATACGGTTTTGGAGTTGGCGTAGCCACATCACCATAGTACAGTTAAAGTATGATGCCGTGGCTGCTGCCCTGACCGCCCAGGCAGAGGCATTGAAATTTATCCTGAGGATGTGTTCCGTCCATTTATCTTTGAGTTTCATCTTGTCTGCTGCATCCCCTGATACAACCGGGGAAGAAGAGACAAGTGCCGCAATCGGTGTGTCAATGGCGGGTAGCTGGAGGGCCTGAGCAAAAGTCTTTTCCATGTTATAGCCGTTATGGTCGTGCTTCCCGGTGTGGAGAAATTAGATGGGTGAGACCACTGGCCTTTAAGCACCTCCAGAAAAAGGAGAGGTGCAGGGATTTCCTCCTTGTTGGTAGCGGTGTTGGAGAACATCGCCATGTCAGGGTCCCTGGGAGGGGGAACCGTGGGATTCCCAGTCCCTATCTAAGTGGTCTTTCATGCCTTGTGGAGCAATGTCTTGAACATGGCAGGTGGGAGGAGGTTAGAGGAGGAGGGGGAGTCCAGAGGCGCGGAGTCCTCATTTTCCGAGAATCCCATGTCATTACGATTATCATCACCTCGCATAGAACTCTCACTGACAAGGGATGGGGAGGTGTCCCTGGGCTGGGTCTTAGAGGTGTAAAGGGATTTGCTATGGTGCAATGACCGCTCCCTCTGAGCAATGCCATGGGAGATGGCGGCGTAAATTAGTCTTTTTATACTCTCTGGAAGATGTTCTAGGTCTTCCATGTCTTGATAAGGGTCTGGATCCAAATGATGAGACCCAGAGCGGAAACCCCTAGAGGAGCCTTCCAGGGGGTCCTCAGGGTCCTTCCCCAGTGGCAGAGGAGACCCTGGTAGAGAAGAGGGGGACCCCGCCCTCCTGGAGCTGATGTATGACCTAGAGGGTGACCCTGATGGAGAAGAGGGGCTGAACCCTCCCCGAGGTGCAGGTGAATGGCACCGGGTGGGCCCTAATGGGGACCTAGACCTAGAGCTGGGTCTGTTCAACTGGGCCTGCTTCTCTGCCCTTGCTATTGTCTTCTCCAGGGCCTCCTGGCGTCTAATCTCATCCTTCTCAGTTGCTTGGGAGGGCCTCTGACTAGAAGGAGGCTTAGGAGCAGTAGACCTGGCCCTGGGTTGGTCCGGGAGGCCTTCCTTCCATTCAGGGAGCAGGGTGGCCTCGACCTGTTGAATGTCGGCCCTGGCCACAATTTTGGGGCACTCACGTTTCTTGAAGATCTGCTCCAAGGGTGCCTGTCTTCATATAGACGGACAGAGAGACTTGCCTCGGGACAGTCACAGAGTGAGATTTGACTGTGCTGAAATGCCTGCAAAGCCTGGTTGTTGCTATCATAGGGAAGGATTAACGTGCTCAGCAGCTCCTCGGTCTTCCAGCGCTTGCGAATCTCCTGTGCTAGCTGTCTGATGTAAAAGGCGGCTCCGCGGCTGCAACTGAAGCCCGTCACCCCCAAAAACAGTCTGGGGATCAGTACAGGGCCCCTGGCCCATGGAGGGGAGAGAGGGATCGCCCTACGGGCCCTCCCCCCATATTAGGGCAGAAAAACTGCCCATTAGGGCGCACCAAGGTGTTTCAAGGTGTTTGGAATTTAATAGTAGCCAATAAATTGAATTCAGAGAAAAGGAATAAATTTATATTAGTCAAATAACGTTTCCTACCTAGAGAGCCAATATTAACAGTCCTAGGACCAGAAAAACTGAGAGGAAACTGGGAGCCAATGGGATAGCAGAAGGCTAAGAAGTTTTCTCTCAGTCTAACGGACCAATCAGGCTGTGATAAAACCCTGCTGTGACCCCTCCCTCTACTTCACCGGAAAATGCAAGTTGCAATTTTAACTCTTGTATTTCATTCTTGTGAAGCTTCAGTTTGTGAGGCATAAACCTAATACACCATTACTGTACTTAGCCACATTATTGAAAAAATATTTTACATTTATATAACAATTTTCAGAATGAAATAGAATAGTAATTTGCAAATTAAAGCAAAGATCTCCAACTTTCTGAGAAGATTTGAGTTCAAAACAAGTTTCCCATAAATGGCTAGAGTACTCTGGATTAATGAACTATGTGGAAAAGTGAAGTACAAATACAGTAGCTATGAATATTCAACAGTCTTCCCAAAGGGTAGACTCTCCAGGCTGGTCTTGAAGTAAGAAAGATTTTCTGATTAGCCTCTGTTTGCTAGGTTAATTAGGCCTAAGCAATAATTATCCTCTTTTTTTATCAAGGTTTAGAGATGAAGTAGGGAGAAGGACAGCCAATATAAATTAGAAAAATGCCCACTTAAATAAGAAACCAAAGCATTTGGAGATAGATGCAACAAAGTATCTTTTATGGGAATCCATAACTATAGAGATCACTGAGCTCTCCACCAAAGGAATGAAGAACAGCCTCAAAGCTCACAAGGTTACAAGTAATATAATTCTGGAAATGCTACCTAAGAGTTACAAAAGCAACATAATTTATAATATGACCTATGAGCAGGAATGTTGGGGATAACAACATAATGGGATGATCTCCTTCTCATCATGAAAAACATTGGTTTTTATTATGTGTCTCCTTACCTCCAGGGTCAACATGCAGGTTGCCTATTCTGCCTAATATGCAATGCATTTCAGCGTCAAATATGCTGAAGACAGAACATTATTTAGCAGCCATCCACCCCAGTAACAACAACAACAACAACAACAACAACAACAACAACAACAACAACTTTAACAGTCCCTAGGTCCTTGGGACTCGAGCTGCTGAGCTACCAACCAGCCCCAAAGGCTGTGAATCTCACCAAAGATTAACCACATAATAATAATGGTACAAGTACTTATGGGATTTAGAAGCTTGGGACCTATTGCACAACCAAATCAAAGAAATCAAAGAACAAAATACATAAAGCGAGTCTGGAAAATCTTGACATCAAAGCTGAAATGAGGAAATATCATAAAGGCAATTAACACCTGGGCAGTGTCTGTAATATGTTACTCAGCTGGAATAATTCATTGAACTCCACTAGAACTTGATAACTTGGATCTAAAAACAAGTAAACTAATGAAAATGCACCATGCTCAGCACCCAAAAGGTGATTTTGATTTATTGTATTTGTCAATATCTCAGGATGGCAGAGGTCTCTTACAGGTGAAACAAACTGTAGAAGAGGAAAAACACAGCTTAAATGACTTCATAAAAATGGCAAAGGAGCCACTGCTGAAGGAGATGAACAAGATAAACCTTCTGAAAACAACAAAATTAAAAGCAGGAGATCAAAAAGAAACAATTGAGCATCGGGTTTCTAACTTGAGAAAGAAGCCTATGCACAATCAATATCTGAAGGTAATTGAAGGAAAGGCAGATGCAAAGCTAACATGGAGCTGGTTGAGATCAGGAGTGCTGAAGTAAGAAACTGAAGGCTTCATTTTGGCTGCTGAAGAACAAGACTTGCAGACCAATTCCATGAAAGCAAAAATTCTACATGATAGCAACAACAAATGTTGCTTATACAACAAGAAGAATGAAATAGTGGATCACTTTATCAGTGGCTACAACAAAATCTCACAGACTAATTATCCACATCACGATCAAATTGACAAAATCATACATTGAGAGCTTTGCCAGAAGTTTGGGTTTGAATGCAGTGAAAGTTACTGGGAACAACAAATTGACAAAGTTCTTGAAAATGAGGAAGTCAAGAGCCTGTGGAACTTTCGGATCGAAACAGACAGACATCTGGCCCACAAAATACGTGAATTGTTATTGTAGAAAAGGGAAAAAAAGTCTGGTTCATTGATACTGCAATCAATGCAGATGATTGCATTGAACTGACACAACTAGAAAAAAATATCATGATTGCAAACTGAAGTTGAGTGACTGTTGTGGCCCAGCAGGAGGCCCTATGAGTCAGCTCTAGAGGATGTGGAGGACCCTGGACAGAGTTCCGACTCCGAGCAAGGTGCAGAGAGGCTGGTTGGCCACCAGGAGGTGCCTGAGCCTTGGACCAGTGGGGAGGAGCCAAGGGAGTTGTTCCTGGATGCCCGGCACAGAAGAGCAGAAGGAACAGTTGCGCAGTTACAGGAGGTAATTGCACTCAGCTGGTGGTAATTAGGCTCCTCTCAAGACTATAAAAGGAATGATTGTGCACACGCCCTTTTGCAGGAGTCAACGTTTGCACTAAAATGGGAGAACTTTTGGGGCTAGCTTGGCAGGCTGGATTGCTGCCAAGGTTAGTCTGTGTTGGATTGCTGCCACGTCTTGTCTGTGCTGGATTGCTGCCAATGCCTGGACTGTGCTGGAGTGCTGCCAAGGGCCTGTCTGTCTGTTAATAAAGTCCTTGAAGTATCTTTGTCTCGGTGTGTTTTGGTGTAGGACGAGGGGGGATCAGAACAAGTGACTATGGAGGAAGAAAACAATGGTTGTACCAATAGTAAAAGGAGCCCTTGGAGCAATACACAAAGGGCTGCCTAGATACATGGAAATTTTGAACTTATTAGATCCTGACTTTGCAAAAAAAACACCTATATACTCAGATGCTACCTTAAATCCTTGGTTAGGACTTGAAATATTAAGTTTTTACCAGTCCCAGACTGTGAATCTAATTGAACATCAAATCAATAAACAGCAACAACAACAACAGTAATAATAATATAAAAGCTGACCAAAAACTAACTTGGAACTGGTTAAGATCAGGAGTACTGAAAAAAGAAGCAGAAGGCTTTATTTTGGCAGCTCAAGAACAACCCTTAGCCACAAACTGCATGAAGGCAAAAATTCAACATGTTACCACCAACAGCAAATGTCGCCTCTGTAATGAGAAAGATGAGACAGTCGACCACTTGATCAGTGGGTCCAGCAAAATTTCACAAACTGACTACCTACAACGCCATGGCTGCCTTGCTAAGATTATTCATTGGAAATTGTGCCAAAAGTTTGGATTTGAGTACAGCAAAAACCACTGGGACCATCAGGTTGAGAAAGTTTTAGAGAATGAGAAAGTCAAGATCTTGTGGGACTTCAGAATCCAGACTGACAGGTACTTGGCCCACAACACACCTGACATAACAATAATTGAAAAGAAAAAAGTATGGTTCATTGACATTGCAGTACCTGGTGATGCACGAATTGAAGATCAACAGCAAGAAAAAAATCACAAAATACCAGGACTTGCAAATCGACTGTGGAAAACAAAATCATGTGTTGTCCCAATTGTAATTGGAGCCCTTGGAGCAATACCTAAAGGGCTACTTTGCTATTTGAAAATTCTAAATTTACCTGACTTGAACATTCTGACTCTACAAAAACCCAACCTACTTGGAACAACTTATATCCTCTGATATTACCTTAACAGTTCCTAGGTCCTTGATTAGGACTCGAGCTGTTGAGCTACCAATCAGCCCCAAAGGCTGTGAATCTCACCAAAGATTAACCAAATGATGATGATGATGATGATGATGATGATGATGATGATGATGTTGATGATACATTTTAATATGTTCAGTTGAATGAGTTTCATGTTTAATGAATAAAAGAGATAATAATAATAATAAAAAATTCAGCATTCAATTCAGTGATGAAAAAATAATATTGGGAGAAACACTTCCTGTAGACATTTAACTGAAGTAGAAAAGCAAACAGCTAAAATAGGATAAATTGGAAAGCTGTTTTATATAAATGACCACTTGTACAAAAATTGGATGTGGTAATATGGATGTCTTTGCCAGTACTGAATACACTGTCTTCTCTCATGGTTGCCTGTCAGATCAGTTTAATACATTTCTATATTGCTTCAAGCAGCAGTAGTAATAATTCTCAAACTATATTTGTTCACCAAGGCTAGTCATTTTTATACAATATTCATAATTAAGGAAATAAAGCAAAACAAGTAATTTCTAGAGTGTGACAAGCACTTCCCAATCAATTGAATCCAGATCCTCAGATATTAAAGGAACAGATCTCATTTTGTGTCTATTAAGGGAATTGTCCATCCGGCTTGTCTAACTTTTGAAAATCCCTCACCTTATGAATATTGAGAAAAATATAAATAAAAGTTTATAATTTTATTCATAGAATGGAATAACATTTGTGAAACAATGTAAGTGGATGAAACATGCCAAATTCCTTGGAAATTAGTACCTTTTACTTTATATCACGGCAGATGGAACAAGAAATCCTAATAGCCGTTCACACAGTAACTAGGATTTAGGGAAAGATTTTAAAACAACACTCTTTCCATTAAGTATTTCAGGTTAATGCCCATGAATCCTTTGTTTTGAGAAACAATGAAATTTGCCACCCAGATTGAACATTATAATGAAGAACGTATATAGCAATTTTCAGCTAGCTAGCTAGATGTAGAGAGTGAGAGAGATGACCTGGAAACAAATATTCAGAAACTGTTACATAAATAAGAAGGAAAGAAGTATTCCAAAGCTCTGGAATAGAAGATAGTATTAAGAACCTGACTCCTCCCTGACTCACTGGGAGTTAAGCAGGAAAGCAGGAGAAGCATAATCAGACTTGCAAAATTTGTAATCTATTTCAATGAAGCATATTCAGTCTTCCTATAGAGTGTTTCTATAGGAAGATGTGGTCTTTTTCAAAGTGATGTGGTCTTTTTCAAAGTGTTCACAGATGGAGATGGAAGACCCTGTGACAAACTATAGCACCCTTCTTAGATATGATAAAACTTATTGTCAGAGAGTAAGGGCAAAGATAAATTGTTAATGTATTTTTTTCTTTAAAATGTAGCCCTTAACCCATTCAAGTAGATAAGACAACACTCATTTTTTCTATGGAAGGGAGAAGGGAAAGTAGTGAGAGGAACAAGTGATTATAACATTTAGCATTCCAGGAAATTATTCTCTCCTGTCCCAAGGTGCTCTGATTTGAGGGCAGGAATGTCAGTGACCTGAGTTTAATAACCCATCTTCTTTTCTTTCCCATCAAGGTGTTTTGTAAGACCAAGCTCCAACTGTTTTAGAAATCAAATAGCATATGATATAACATGTGGTAGAATCCCTGAAATATATATCAAAAGCAATATATCCAAAATAATTTTTGAATCGGAGATTGGAAGTATGAACGCCATTTGCTCTGCTTCAAATGAATCAAATTGTCCCAATCACCTTTGAATTCAGGTTTTGTATTAAGTGGAAGTATGGTCAGTTCGTTCTTACACAAGCATATCCAACCTAGTCGTATGCTCTGAGCCATTTTCCCACTGCAATCAGTGAGGATAGGTATTATTAACCATTTCTATGCACAAATGCAGTTTATATGTTTGTTGTGGAAAAATAAGTGTCAATCTGTTAGATGTTAACAGATTGACACTTATTTTTCCACATTTTAAAAAAAACAATCAAACAAAATAGTATTGTCAGGAAGGGATTGCCTATCTAGTTCCAATGCCATTGTTAGCAGAACCGGGACATGAAGATCTAAAACAAACAGGGAAAACATGTAGAGCAGCATTTCTTGAATTCTTTCCAATCCCTTTTCCGGCAGTGGCCATAGGAAGCCATTCTATGTAATGAAGTACTGTGTGTTTACTAATTATTGTAGTAAAATAATCTACTGTATTATTAACCGATGGTTTTTTAAAGACGAATTTCCTTCAAAAAAATTTCTTGGCAGTAATATGAAAATAGTTTATCATTATCTTATTCCAGGTTATTTTTCAACTACCCAATTTAATTTATGATTACCTACTATTATTGCTTTCTTAACAATTTCTACTGAGTAGTTAATTTTAATGAGTTTGTTAGTTCTTTCTGGACCAAATGCTCTAAAGGGAAAGTTTAAAAAATATTTCAAATCAATGAAAACAGTAAGGATCAAATTTTAATTTTTTCTAAAAAAAATCTGGATTTTAACACAGTTCTTCTTGCTTTCCCAGAATATAAAAAAATAGTTATCCATATTTTCTGTGGCAGAGATGGATAACTCATAGCTTCTGAACCATAGTCCCTAGCAACCCATTTGCATATTGAAAGCCCCCCTTTCAAATGGTATCACTAGAATTCCATAAAAAATTATCCAAGTTCCAATTGTGCAATGTTTGCTTGATTTGGGAGGATCTGAGTAGTTTTAGAGGCAGCTATAAGAATTCAGATCTGCCATTGGAGTAGTATACCAGGTTCTGGAAACAGTGAACAGTAGTGAAATCAAGATAACACTGTCAATTCGTTGATGTTTCGTATCCAAGGTGTAACTATTTTCTATAGAAACTAAGCATTCCAATCTCATTAAATTTTATCTATAAAATTAAGCACATGCTTCCATCAAGTGATAAACAGGAAGGAATAACATATTTTACACTGAAGTTTCTGAACCATATTCAAAGACCACTCCAGATGTAATGATGTAACTATCTTTCACTGCTAAAACAAAATAAATGTATGTTCCTCATATCTCTTATTGCATATAAGAATTTTTTGGAAGATTGCATTTTTCTATTATCTCTTTACAATGTAGAATATTAAATTGAAAATACAGATAGCAAATAGAAATGTTTGCTATCCAAATAGAAATGTTTAGTCTAAATGAAAATGTTTGGACAATCTCAGAAGAAAACAAGTATATATATTTCCCCCATGCTTATCTATACTTTAATGCATATCTGTCTCCAGTTCCTTCCTTTAAAACATGCGTACTATCAGCTCACATTTATGGGAAATGAAATTGAACAATATTCATTGCAACACTAGATAATTGATAGGTGTAAAAAAATTTAAAACTATGAAATATTGAGAATAGACCAGTAATACTTCTAATACTGTGACATATTTCAATTTGGAATAGTAAACTATTCAAAAGAATTCATTCAAAGATTTTATGATTTATATTTTTAAAAATTGTCCCAAATTAGACAAACTTGATAGTGCTATAGTCTACAGACCATGATGGATATTTTTTTAGTCTGTGGTCATGTGACACTTTCTTTTCATAATGGTCTTTCTATTGGGCAGAACTCAGTCAATTCCAGAGTTTGTTATAATGCCAAAGGAGGACAAAAATCCTAATTCAACAATAGTAGAACATCTATTATCTACATACTTGAGATTCTGTTTCTCTTCCTAACACTAACCCTTTTATAATTTGTTTTTTTATTTGCAAATATAACTGAAGTTTTTTAAAAAATGAATATATTAGGAGTTTTAAATGATTATGTAGGAACAGAAGACATAACTATGGAACAGATATTTAGATAAAAAAGCAAAAATTCATAGAAAAAACACACTCATTCTTTATTTTAGACTTTAATTAATGCAATTCTGACCAGGTCAGTTTCAATCAAAAACACAAGGAGCTGAAATGCCCAGAATGGTCAATCTAAGCTATCTGACTGCTAGATCTTCCTTCAAGATGCTTCACAGAGGGTTATTTTACCCTACAGTCAATTGAAAATCAAAATATAGCAGTCTTGAGTTCTCAAAACACCCCAAAGCAGGATAATATTGATTATATCAAACTAAGAAAATGAATAATTCCAAGATTTTTTTAAAAAAAAATAGCAAAAATTAATCAGAATTCACAAATATAGTATTTGTTTTTATATGAACAAGAGCTGCACAAATGATCCAATTATACATTTTTATTACTGCAGCTGGCTTTGCAAGAGGACAGAATTCCCCTGCTAAATAAATATCAATACCAAAGTCATCTTACCATGTATGTGCCACTGTGAAACGTCGACGTTGACGGATGCTTTTATTCACCAGCAACTTTCTGAAAAAGCATGGAGAGTTCCTTGGAGAACTGCGGGGGGATATTTTTGGAGAAGTGGTTCTGTTCCCGGACACTCTGGGCAGCCCAAGTTCTAAATGCATTTGTTCTTTGAAAGTCTTTATATAAATTTCGGTCTCCGGAGCAGCAGGTTCCCTAGAAGAATCTTTTGCTGTCATAGCTTGGAGATTATGTTAGCTCTCACCATATAGAAAACACAACAATAGCACAGCCCAGAGACATTGCTGGGGATTCAAATGCTGATAAATCGACACGCTCTCTGCTGACCATTCATCGCATGTAGATCTGAATGAAAAGGCTGCCTAAAGAAAGGGCAGCATAGTCGAAGAATGGATAAATCAATCCTGTCAGAAAAGAGCTTTATCAGGCTTGGCTTTGCCTCTGAAAATGCACCAAAGTGCTTTCTGTTTCGGTAGCCTCCTTGTGGATGTGGGTTGTCTGCAAGCTACATGGTGTGACACTCACTGAATTCATTCAGCAGCATATGCAGCTCATGAAAAATTCATAAGGACTCCCCGTAAGTCCTTTGCCAGATAATGTTCGGATTAAAATACCTAATCAACAGAAATAGAACATTGTGATGTTGTTTCTCCCTGATCCCTAAAAAATGACTGTTCCCCTTCCTATTATCAGACCTAATTGAAAATGGTTACTTGATATTCAGCTTGTTTTGTTTGAAAAGGTTTTCATTCAGAATTATCTGTTCACAGCTCAGATTGGAACTGCTCCTCCTACGACATGCTGATTGGTTCAAAATTATTTTGACAACTGGGTGCTTGTTCTTCCCTATACATTAAAACAGCAAAACATTTTATCAAGCTGACAGCTTCAGAACAGATTGTATACAAGACACCGGTTTTATAATCTTTGAACAAATACAAAAGCTATCATAAGAATGTGAAATTAGACTTGCTATGAATTTAGGGCAAATTGAAATATGTCTGACACCAACAACAACAAAAGATAAATAATGAACTATAGCTTTACTAATCCTATATTTCCTAAAAACTTTAAGACCAGAACGGAAATGTCAATGTTAGGGTGAAAACCTAGAGTAGTAGGGTAGGCAGGCAGAAAGCACTTAAACACATTTAAGAATTAAATGATTGCTAAAATCTTGCAAAAAAACAATTAACATAGCAACTTCTGAAATTAGGCAGAAAACTTCAAAACTTTATAATAAAAAATGCAACACAGAGATGGTGAGTTAGTGCTTGACTCACTCTAATGATTCTTAAATCAAACCTTTTTAACTGAAACAGGAATACCGTTTTATCTAGTATACTACATTTTGGAACTTACATCTTGGATACTCATCAGCAAATTTCAGTCCTATCACCTAGCTGTGGCTAATCAAACATTACATTATGTATTTTTTCTTGGTGGCAAAAGAGAACTACATTGGCTCCTAGTTTTCTTCAGGGGCAATTTACAATGAGGGTTATTCCTTTTCATCTTTAAAATCTTATATAGCATGGGATCAGGTTATTTGTGGAACTCGGGACATCTGTTCTTTCCATCAGATTGGTTAGGATAGACATGCTCTAGATCTCATTCCTTAAATGTTTCCATTTTGTGAGACCTAAGCAGGATCTTTTCTTGACTGCAGGTTGTGACGGAATGTAGTGGGCTAGATTCCCAGGGAAGGGTGGGGAGGTACATTCCAGAGAATAAGAGGCAGCTCAGTCAAGATATTTTGTGTAAGAGAAAGAGGGTAAGGACAGTTCCTTCCCTAACAGTTCTCAAGAATAGATCAATGCAAATAGTAGAGTGCTTAGTCTGGCAAGATTCTGTCTATAGGCATGGAAACAATAAAGAACTCAGCTTAGAAGTATCACCATGTGTCATTCTTGTGTTTTGGGTCTGACAGGTGTTTTGGGCCCCTGTCCTATGGAGCATCCTTCCTCTTGAGATCCAGCAGGTGTCTTTTCATTTTCTGGAAAACAAAAATAACCTGGCCTTTTGGGTCTTCTAACATTGCCACTGTAATAGAGTATTATATCTACTTTGCTGCTGGTCTTTGTCTTCTGCTTTTTCCTTTCCCTGAGCCTTTACCAAGACGTAGGTCTTTATATAATTTGAGTCTGCACTATAATTACAGTCCTTCATATATTAACTGATTCCAAAATTGGGGTATATAATTTGAAAGCATATTCATATCTCTAAATTGTCTTGATTTCTGTAACAACACATTGACAAATAAATAGATATTAAACTGAAATGGAATAATGGTTGGATAAGTTCATGATGTTCTCGCCATCATTTTGACTTCCAATATAACAAAGGTGACAGTCAACCCTTTTCCAACATCCTCTGAAGTGTCCGATAAATGTGGGAAAAGAACATTTTGTTGAATGAGTCTCATTTTACTAAGAAAAGTACTGAATATATTTTAAAGCCCTTAATGATGCATTTTTAATATGGTATATCTCTATTATTTATTCCAAATAATTAATATTCACCCTAACAGTGCTTTTAATTGCCATTCAAAAAAAGGTTGTACATTTGAAATAGCCTAAAAGACATTTCAGTGCCAAGAATAATTTAGAAGGCTTAGATGTTGCTAATGCATCTGGACAAAATTGTGAAATCAGAATGTACTTAGTGGACTGTTGCCATTAAAGTGGATAAAGTGCTATGTGGGACAGTTTAAGACTATCCAGATTCCTCTTGCAACAACTCAGAAGCTTGATCAGTAATTAGCTGATCTGTGTTAACACAATTAGCCCATAAATTCTTACATATTCCACTCTCCCCCCAAAAAAACCCTACATGTTTCACACTGGATTTATCCCAAAGTATGAATTTAAAATGTGAACAAAGGTGAATATTCTTCTTTTGTCCCAAAATCATTTAAATGTGTCTCTATTGTAGGCTGATGTCATAGTATTTTTTAAAAAAAATTCTATAACTGTTTTGGGAGTTCATTGCTTGAATTCCATAGAGAAAAAGAAGTTAAAATATACTTATGCATATATATATATATATATGAGATGTATACATTTCACAAAAGTATGTCCAACAATAAAGCAAAAAGTTCAGAAAGTTAACAATAGCACAATCACATGATGACTGATTTAACAGATTCAATGGTTTATCTTCAGATTATATGCATCAGATAAAATAAATCTAAATCTAAAATTATTAAATATTTTTAAGAAAATAATTTGTCAATCTGCTAGAATTATTTCAAAGATATTAATATGGGAATTCATCTGGGTACATATAAGCATCTTGAAACTAATACTCATTTCCATTTTTTAATCTTTTGCCATAAGCTAATTGGTGCTTCTAACTTCTTATTTATTCAATATCACTTTGAAATATTTACTACTATATTTTCCTTTGGAATAAATATTCCAAGATACTTAAAAGATTTCAAATACCAAGTGAAGTTTCCATTTTTATAGATACATCAGAGTCTCTATCATATGAGGCTTATTCTAATTATTAGTTACCTAACATTTTACCAAACAGTGGTATTTTATCAATATATTTTGGCACAGAATATTAATAATTATTTATATGTCATTATACAGGTAGTCCTCGACTTACAACAGTTCATTTAGTGACCGCTCAAAGTTACAATGGCATTGAAAAAAGTGACATGCAATTATTTTTCACAATTACAATCTTTGTAGCATCCCCATGATCCTGTGATCAAAATTCAAATGCTTGGCAACTGATTCATACATGACCATTGCTGTGTCCCAGGGTCAGGTGATCACTTTTGTGACCTTCTAATAAGCAAAGCTAATGGGGAGGCCAGATTACTTAACAAGCAGGTTACTAACTTATCAACTGCAATGATTCACTTAACAACTGTGGCAAGAAAGGATGTAAAATTGGGCAAAACTCACTTAACAGATGTCTCACTTAACAACAGAAATTTTGGGCTCAGTTGTGGTTGTAAGTCAAGGACCAACTGTATTTCAGCATATAAGGATAAGTTAAATTCAGCGCCACTTGAATTTTGTGTCCAAAGTGCCTTTTGATTCTTTGACTGTTCCTGTATTAAACATAAGATGAAATAAAGAAATCTTCAGTAAGATATCTTGATAAATGTGGAAATAATTCCATTTGTACAAAGGCTGATAGAGACTATGAACAGCACATTTTAATCCAATTAATAAACAAATTCATATTCAGCCAAATTTTTCTCCATGAATTTGAACTGTTCTATATGAAAGACTCTTTCCACAAAAATCACTTCTGTAATGATTCCTGTTTTTATGAATATACATTCATTTAACATCCTTAATTCTAAATTGGGTGGCACATCCCAGACAAACCTGGTCTGCAACTTGGGGTTCTCCTGGACTCACAGCACCTACTTGAAAAGCAGCTGGCAGTTTTGGCTAAGAGAGCCTTTGCATAAATTTGGGTTATGCACCAGTTGCAGCCTCTTCTGGATCAGGAGTTCCTGTGCTCTGTCAGTCTGGACTATTACAGTGCACTCTACATGGGGCTACCTTGAAGAGCATTCAGAAGCTACAACCAGTGCAGCATGGAGTGGCTGGGCAGGTTTTGGAACATCTTGCCCACTAAGGTGAGATTGGCTCCCATTCTCCTAACCTTCTGTAAGGGCCTGAAGATCTGGCTCTGAAAGTTGGCTCAGGGTCCCAATGGGGATGTATCACACAGGAGTAGTGGATGGATCAATAGCAGATCTCGTCTCTTCCCCCATACATTCTGCTCTCTCTCTCCCCATATTTTAGTCATAACTTGCATTTTTATTGTGATTAGTAATATGCATTTTAATGATTTTATTGCCTTTAATGTTGTAAGCCACCCAGAGTCACCTCGTGGTGAGATGGGCAGCAAGAAAGTTTAATAAAGAAATGATAAAATAAAAAATAAAATAAAATGCCAATTACTAACCTCACATCCCCCAAGATTTTTTCCTCTTTATAAAACCAGATTGCACAGGATGGAGTCACAAAGGTAATATTTTCTCTAGCTTATGTGCTAGGGGCACTGTCACAATCTTGGCATCAACATTGAGAAAGAAATTAGGTGACAAACTTTCACGATCAGCAGAAACTGTGCCAGCCTTCAAAATATGTAATGTATATACTGATTTTTATTCTTACTGTATTGGAGGCTTTAAATTATGCTTTTCTGAATAAATCCAGCAACACTAAAATCCTGACTTGAAAAATTGCACTTGGGGGGCGCGGGGGGGGGGGGAAACCAATTGTTTTTAAAATAAAAATATACCCAGTTTCTGTGATTTAACCTTCAGACCTTACCTGGATGATTAAGAATCTTCATCAACATTTTTCTGAATAAAATTTTTTCAGTTACCTTTAATCAAATTTCCAATACTACAGAAATAAAAACACAATATACATTTAATTATTTGCTTCCTTATGTACTTACTTGCAGGGGCATGCATAAATAAATTGATAACATACTGTAAGGAAGTAAATTAAACATGCTTAGTTTAAAAATAATGGCATAGACCCAGCATGCTATGGATACCAACAGCAGATAGCATAAAGTACAGCAACTTATTTGGTTATCTTCTTAGATTTTAGTAGCCTGGAAGGAACAAATTAAACCAATGCATGGAAAGGCATACAAAAGTGTTGTGTGCATCAGGGGTGGGTTCCTCCCGGTTCGCACTGGTTTGCACGAACCGGATCGTTAGTGAACCCGGAAGTAATTAACTTCCGGAACGCCGGTACCACTCTTGGTCCCTGTCACTGGGTGCCTGCAGGGTTTTTCTTTTTAAAAAACACCTCTCCGGATGATCTTGAAAACCTGCAAGGTTGCTTTGGAAGGGGACAGATGGGCAGCATTTCCCCCTGCCCCCCTCCCTGGGAACCTGCAGCCTTAAAGCAAGCCTTTGCACAGTAAAGAAAATCTCACAAGCGAGAGAAGTTCTTAATTGCCTTTACTGTGCAAGTTGCGGAAGCTTCCGAGGCTGCAGGCAACCAGGGATGCGGTGGGGGAATGCTGCCTGTCTCCCCCCCTCCCAAAGCAACCTCTTCCAAAGCAACCTCTTCCAAAGCAACCTCTTCCAAAGCAACCTCTTCCAAAGCAACCTCTTCCAAAGCAACCTCTTCCAAAGCAACCTCTTCCAAAGCAACCTCTTCCAAAGCAACCTTGCAGGTTTTCAAGATCATCCGGAGAAGCGTTTTTTAAAAAGAAAATCCTGAAAAGGATTTGGAGAGATGGGCAGCTGGTATTTTTTGGGGGGGAATCCCCAGAACCAGGAGCACAACCCGCCGGCTCCTCTGAGTGCAGCCCATTCCTGCTCCCAAGAAGACCGTTTTCTTTTCAAAAACGCCTCTGCAGAAGCTTCTCTGCGGAAGCTTCCGAGGCTGCAGGCAACCAGGGATGGGGTGGGGGAATGCTGCCTGTCTTCCCCCTCCCAAAGCAACCTCTTCCAAAGCAACCTCTTCCAAAGCAACCTCTTCCAAAGCAACCTCTTCCAAAGCAACCTCTTCCAAAGCAACCTCTTCCAAAGCAACCTCTTCCAAAGCAACCTCTTCCAAAGCAACCTCTTCCAAAGCAACCTCTTCCAAAGCAACCTCTTCCAAAGCAACCTCTTCCAAAGCAACCTCTTCCAAAGCAACCTCTTCCAAAGCAACTTTGCAGGTTTTCAAGATCATCCGGAGAGGCGTTTTTTAAAAAGAAAATCCTGAAAAGGATTTGGAGAGATGGGCAGCTGGTCTTTTGGGGGGGGAATCCCCAGAACCAGGAGCGCAACCTGCCGGCTCCTCTGAGTGCAGCCCATTCCCCCTCCCAAGAAGACCGTTTTCTTTTTAAAAACGCCTCTGCAGAAAATCCTGAAAAGGATTTGGAGAGATGGGCAGCTGGTCTTTTTTGGGGGAGGGAATCCCCAGAACCAGGAGCGCAACCCGCTGGCTCCTCTGAGTGCAGCCCATTCCCCCTCCCAAGAAGACGGTTTTCTTTTTAAAAACGCCTCTGCAGAAGCTTCTCTGCAGAAGCTTCCGAGGCTGCAGGCAACCAGGGATGGGGTGGGGGAATGCTGCCTCGCAGGTTTTCAAGATCGTCTGCAGAGGTGTTTTTAAAAAGAAAATGGTGTTCTTGGGAGGGGGAATGGGCTTCACTCAGAGGATCCGGCGCTTGGGGCGCCATGAAACAACGCATCCTCGCCACCTCGTTCTACTCAGCAAGCGGGGACATCCCGTCTGTGCCCACTTCTGCTGCCGCCACCTCCGCTCCCAAACGCAACTGTCAGCTGTGAGCAGGTGCCTGAAGCTGCTGCTTGCAGTCATTTACAGCTGCAGATAGATTGTGCCTGTAGCGGGAAGCTCTTCGCCCTGTGAGAGCTCCTCTCCAGCACTCCTAGTTTGGTAAATTCATCAGTGCTAGAAGGGAGTGGGGTTGTGGGGGAAGGAGGAGAAAGTTAGGACAAAAAAGAAAAAGATAAGGAGGGAGAGGACTGTGAGGTCCTTTGGTGTTCTCTGAACGTGGTAGTTTTTAATTATTTTAGGGAATTTTTATTTATTTATTGTTTATAGAATGTTTATTACAAGAAATGTTATTCCTTTTTGCAAATGTTTTATTTGTGGTGCAATATGTTGCTTTTAAGTGTTTAGACCAGGTTTATGTGTCTCAAAGTGGCTGCTTTTCTATGAGCAGGGCAGGTTTGTTGCAAGGCAGTGTGTTTCACCCTCCTTGTTTAGATAATTCTGAGGTGATTGATGGTTCTGTGAGCGCCTGTCCTTTATAATTTTCCACATTGCCTTGATGGTTTTTATTCCAGTGACTTTGTCTTTCCTGTCCTTAGGCTTAGGGAAAAAAAACTGGTTTCATTGGCAGTCTTTTGTGGGGGGGGAATCTTATTTTTTTGGTGTTTTCCTAGCACTGTCATAGTTTGTGTGGGTGGGTGTGGGTGGGTGTGTAATGTCCCGCAGTTATCTACGCATTAATAATGATCTAGTAATATTAATAATATTTAGTAATTAGTAATATCTAGTAATAACATCGTCTTGGCCACCCCCACCAGGTCACATGGGTGGCAGGCCACTCCCATCCGGTCACATGGGTGGCAAGACACTCCCATCCGGTCACATGGGCAGCAAGACACTCCCATAAAGGAGGCCACGCCCACAGAGTAGGTTCGAACAATTTTTGAAACCCACCCCTGGTGTGCACCCTATTTTCTTTTCTTTTTATGACTCTTTAAATTCTTGTTTCGGGGTGGAATCGGGCAACTGATTGGAGATGAGGATTTACTGGCCGGATGGTCCTTCCTGATGCCTATATGGAGTTTGCAGCAGATATTTTCTCTTTGTGCCCTGATAGAGAAATATCTGCTGCTGCCTAGGATTGAACTCTGAACATTCTGAGTGGAAGGTGAAGGGCTTCATCTTTAGGCCACCACACCACTCTCTTATGTGTATCCTAATAGGTTTTGTATAACAGAGAGGACAACTGTATATCAATTTTTGTATGAACTTTAAGGAAAATTAATCAGACATATAATATGTGGCTTTCAAGCATATATATGCACTATCAGGGAACAATTTAGCTTATTTTGAGAGACATCTTCCAGTTTTCTAGATGTATTTTGAATGCACCCATATCTCTGGAAACAAAGATGCTGTCTTTAGAGGTGCAAGCTTGAAGGCACACACTGGCTAGCGACATTTTCCCTTTTGGCAGAGACAAGCCTTCTTAATCAGATTCTTTTTCCCTTCTGGTATTTTGTTGGCATTGGTATTTCAAAATTATATCTCAGCTTTGGGGGGGGGGCACAGAATGGTATTTTCAAAAGTGTGATATTTCAAGTCAATTTTGTAATGTTGCTGGGATTTAATAGAAGAAAGCCAAAAATCAAACACTGAATATTTGATATTGAAAGGATCCTGCCATAACCCATAGATACTGAAAGCTAGATGGTGAATGGAATACTCATTTTTTGCAAGGCATTTGTGAAATCCAGCTTGCATACTGTATCAAACAACTTTTTCCTTGGCTCAATTTAATATCCAATATTACCTATTTAATATGCTATCCTGAGAAACCCAGAATCCTTGCGAGTTGGGTACCATACAAGTTTAATAAATTATGGTTGGTCATATAGTAAGCCAGATATTTAGACTGTACGTGACATTTTATTCTAGCTTTGAGTCCTTGGAAAGGACTATGATGATACCTTTAATATTAAACATTATTATTCGCCTATCCTAGGTCCTTGGATAGGCAGATAATGATGTTTAATATCGTCACAGGGTGTAAACCGTTCCAAGTAAAGTTGCCTTTTGCAATTGACTGGTAGTGATTTTGTCAATGCTGATAATGTTCAGGTGATGCTCCAGAAGTTTTGGGATTGCATCCAAAGAGCCTTTGCTATTGGTGCTATCTTTGCGTTCTTTCAGTCATTCTAATTATATTTGCAGGTCTTTATATTTTGTTAAGTTCTCCTGTTCTTTCTTTTCTATTTCTATCTCCAACCATAGCAATGTCCACTATCTGGCCTTTTATATATATATTTTTTTCTTACCCCACAATTATGTCCGGGGGAGGGGAGTGAAAAAATCCCTCCTGTACCTTAGTTTCAGTTACAGTATAAATATTTCTAGCAATGTGATATATTGACATCACCAATCATTGCATATTTCTCTGTGGCAGCTTGGATTTTATGGCATAAATTTCTATTGGATTTGAAGCAGCAGCCAATTTACAGGGGAGTTCAAATCATATTTATTTCCATTGGCCTTTTAATACTAATGCTTACCTTTTACAGAGTGTATCAGTTACATTTTATTGTTCTTTGAAAGCCACCCAAAGCTATTAAGGAGAATGAGAGAAATAATCAAAATATTGTTGCTTTTATTAGCCTAAAAGTGGCATTTGATTCAATTCTCAAAGATAGGTTTTGGGTAGAAGTGAAGTGTTCTGTATCA
Source organism: Thamnophis sirtalis (assembly GCF_051295495.1). Taxonomy (NCBI): domain Eukaryota; kingdom Metazoa; phylum Chordata; class Lepidosauria; order Squamata; family Natricidae; genus Thamnophis; species Thamnophis sirtalis. The sequence goes on from NW_028261387.1 coordinate 24,751,860, forward strand.
GTCAAAGTGCAATACTTTGGATTATGAAACTGCATAATAATATTTCAGTGCAAGTCCTGTCTGCCTCAGGCTGTCTCTCTGCAACAATTCGTAAAATTCCTTATTTTCAACATTTACATTAACTCTTTAACTCAAGCTATTAAAAATAATGAAAAATAATGAATTTCATCCCCCTAAGCCAGCAAGCATTCCTGTTTCAATTCTTCTTTATGTCACATATTCATCCAATCTTTCCACCAAGCAAAAAAGCTAACGGTGGAGTCTCCAAATCTTTGCCTTGGTCTATGAAATGGTAAAACTCTGCATCAATCCTTTCAAGACAAAAGTAGCATTTTTTTACTAAAAGGCTTAGTGGATGTAATTATCATGTAAAAATAAATTAGATCAACATAAAATAAATCAAGGATTTAAAATATCTTACAATTATTTTTCATTTTTACGCTGCTTGGAAGAAATAAATAAGAAATGTCACTTATTGGGCCCCTAGCACTGCCAACAAAATTCTGCATTTTGCTGGCAGCAATCATAAGCTCATAGCTATGCACATTTTAAAAGCTAAGGTGATTAGTCTTCTGCTGTGGTTTCATGAAACTGCATTTACAAAGATTCAAAACTCCTTAAAATGGTCAAATTCAAATGTTTTAAAGCTTTGCTCAGTTCTTCAGAGTGTGTCCAACATTTTATTATGCTTACAATCTGGACGAGTTCCTTTAAAGGTTTAGATGAAGCTTTTCCACTTCGAATTCTGATCAAAACTCACCTTCAGCAAGAGGTATTTGGCCTTAGTTTGCAGTCACTATGGAAAAAAAGCACTGAACAAAACCCCAGATACTGGGATCATCCAGATCAATATTTAATCCCACTTGGACATGTGAGAGAAATTTTCTAACAGAAGCAAGTTATCTCAGAATGATAGTAGTAAAATCTCTCCTTATTGTGTAGCTATGAAATTTGAAGATCTTTCATTCCAGCTAACTATTATCAAACACCCACACATGCCCCATTTCTCCCTGCTTCAGTGTATTCCCATCTGACCTAATGAAAGGAGATATAACAACATCCCTATACAACATTGATTAAAACCCTACCCAATGGGGAAGCTAAATCTGTCATGCATGTCTTGTTGTGCTGCTCATACCATAATTCTAAGAGTGTAGAATTAATAACCTCTTTGCTACAAAATTGCCTTGGTTAGTTTTGATGGAATGGGAGCAACTAAGATGATTAAAGGCCTGGAGATAAAAACATATGAAGAATGTTTGCAGGCATTGGGTATGGCTAGTCTAGAGAGAAGAACTAAGGATGACATGATAGCAGTATTCCAGTATTTGAGGGGCCACAATGAAGAGAGGGTCAACTTATTTTCCAAAGCATCAGAAGGTAAGACAAGAAACAATGGATGGAAACTAACCAAGGAGAGAAGTAACCTGGAATTAAGGAGAAGCTTCCTAACAGTGAACAATTAATCAGTGGAAAAAGTTTGCCTTTGGAAGTTGTAGGTGCTTCTTCATTGGGGGTTTTTAAGAAAAGACTGGACAGTCACCTGTTTGAAATGGTATAGGGTCTCCTGCTTGAGCAGGGGGTTGGACTAGAAGATCTCCACATTCCTTCAATTGGAAGCAAAATGGTCACTAACCAAACATGTGACTTGGAGAAAGAGACTGCAAAGATCACAGGTTGCTGCAGACTCAGATAAAGTGCTCTCATTGAGTGCCCTATGCCTTTTTAATTGTTTTGCCCCCTCACAGAGTAGAGAGGCCGCCTAAACAAGCTCTCTTCTTGAGCTGCTTTTCTCATGGTACAAGGCTTTCCTAAAAAGAGCTAATATCTGTGACCTTAATTAGTTGATTAGAATCTTCCTGCCATCTGAGGCAGCATCTTGAAACTGACCAGATCTTAAACTGTTTCACCTTGAAGACTTTTATCGTCAAGAACATAAAATTTAGTTGTAAATATGTGCATTGTGACCCCCAAGGTCATAGACAGGATTATGGGGAGACTCAGTGCTGCCACTTGTGCGCTGGACCCGTGTCCCTCTTGGTTAGTCTCGGCTTCCCAGGAGGTGACACAAGGCTGGCTCCAGGCGATTACCAATGCTTCGTTGAGAGAGGGGTTCTTTCCCACCACCTTGAAGGAGGCGGTGGTGAGGCCGCTCCTTAAGAAGCCTTCTGGTCTCCAACCTTCACTTTGTAGCGAAGGTTGTCGAGAGTGCAGTAGCACGTCAGTTTCCCCAGTACCTGGATGAAGCTGTCTACCTGGATCCATTTCAGTTGGGTTTCAGGCCTGGATGTAGCACGGAGACAGCATTGGTCACGTTGGTCGATGATCTCTGGCGGGCCCGGGACAGGGGCTGCTCCTCTGTCCTGGTCCTATTAGACCTCTCAGCGGCTTTTGATACCATCGACCATGGTATCCTACTGCGATGACACGGGGGGTTGGGAGTGGGGGGCACCATTTTATGGTGGTTCTCCTACCTGTTGGATCGGTTGCAGTTTGTGTTTACTGGAGGGCAGGGGTCGACCCCGAGGTGAGTCACTTGTGGGGTGCCCTAGGGTCGGTTCTCTCACCCCTCCTGTTCAACATATATATGAAACCACTGGGTGAGATCATCCGTGGTTTTGGGGTACAGTATCATCAATATGCTGATGATACCCAACTTTTCATCTCTACCCCAAACCACCCAAACATGTCCTCGACGTGATGTCCCGATGCCTGGAGGCTGTGCGGATCTGATTGGGGAGGAACAGGCTCAAGCTCAATCCCTCCAAGACGGAGTGGCTGTGGTTTCTGTCATCCTGATTTGTGCATCTTGTTCCATCTTTGATGATAGGGGGAGAAATTCTAGCCCCCTCAGAGAGGGCAATCTGGGTGTCCTCCTGGATACGCGGCTTAGTTTAGAAGAACACCTGACAGCCATGACCAGGGGGGCCTTTTACCAGGTTCGCCTGGTACGTCAGTTGCACCCCTTCCTGGATCGGGATGCTCTGTGCACAATCACTCATGCCCTCGTCCTTTCTCACCTGGACTACTGTAACACTCTCTACATGGGGCTGCCTTTGAAGAGCACCCGGAGGCTTCAGCTGGTCCAGAATGCGGCTGCGCGGGTTATCATGGGGGCACCTAGGTGCTCCCATGTTACACCCCTTTTAGGCGGCCTGCACTGGTTGCCAGTTGTCTTCCGGGTGCGATTCAAGTTACTAATTATGACCTTTAAAGCGCTCCATGACTTAGGCCCAGGATACCTGCGAGATCACCTATTGCCACCGGTAGCCTCCCACCATCCAGTGCGATCCCACAGAGTTGGCCTCCTCAGGGTGCCATCGGCCAGACAGTGTCAGCTAGTGACCCCCAGGGGGAAAGCCTTCTCTGTGGGAGCACCTTCCCTCTGGAATGAGCTGCCCCCAGAGCTTCATATAATCCCTCACCTCCGATCCTTCCGACATGCCCTAAAAAGTTGGCTTTTCCAGCAAGCCAGCCTGGCCTGAACAAAACAAAATAAATTATTGATCATTGTTAATTTGAATTTGAATTTTTTTTAAAAAAATATATGTTATTGTCAATTCTAATTGGGTTTGTTTGGGATATTCTATTTAATTTTTTTTAACTTTTGTATTATGTGTTTCTTTTAATGTTGTACGTCACCCTGAGTCCTTGGGAGAAGGGCGGCATATAAATCTAATAAACCAAACCAAACCATTGATCAGAAAATGATTTATTATTACTACCGGTATTACATTTATATTTGTGACTTACAAGGTAGCCACTAAACAAGGAATGACTGTAATGCAGATAGAATGCCAAGCTTGCATCCTGCCGCAGCCTTTTCTTCTATGGCTATGCAAACCCTTCTGTAAATAGCTGTTCCAGCAAGGTTGGACGTATACTCCAAAAAGCTTTAAAGAACCCTTTAACTATCTTTAAGAAAGTCATGCCCCAGGAATAAAAGTACCACAAAAAACTCAGGAGGGAGGATAGGAGGACTCCAGAGAAAGTCTGGGCTTCAGGCTTACAATGTAACAAGCTTAACCCAGAGGAAGTTTCTGAAAACACTTAAAGCAGCAGGGCAATTAAGATAAGGATTAGGCTAGAAATACAGGCATACCAGAATGTTTCCTTCCTGCCTCCCTTGCAGGATTTATTTATTCCAACAACTGGTTCTCCAAACTGCTTCAGAAAATTAACATCTGGTTCTGAAGAAATGGTGCAAACTGGTAGCAGCCCACTTCTGCATCAAGGTATTTACAGGAGGATCAAAACATCCAAAACACAGCTCTGTAGCCCATTTGATTTTTTAAGTCCATGTAAAATGTCTTTGTTGGTGCAGTCATGACTACCATCTTGACTTTTTTTGCCATTTGCCCCTGAGATACCCCTGTCCTCCATTTTCTTTTCACAAAACCAAACTCGTTGTTCTTTCCATCTGTCTTTTTATGACCTGGTTTCTAGTCTTCTGGTTATTATTCTTGCCATTCTCTGAACCAGTTCCACTTTGTCCAAATCCCATTTGGACAGAGTATTCAAGGTCAAAACTGAATGGAAGTAATATTATTCATATTATTTGAAAACTATACTTTTTATGTAGCTTTTTGGAATCCTGTCACTTGCTGTCACTAGACTAGAACTATACTTTGAGTCTTACTTCCCCTTTTTCTTATATTCCAGTAAATCATTGAAGCATTTGCTTGAGCAGCTTGTTGCCAGATATCTTGCTTTCCCAGGATTTAAATCCTGCAAGCACTCACTTTGTCTAAGTAGCAATTCAATATTTTGCAAGGCTATCTACCTTTCTTCCCGCACAATTTACCTGATTGATAACCTATATATTTTTGTTTTGGGGATGTGTTTTAGTTCTGAAGTTCTTGTTGCTACTTTTCCATTTAATGGTGCTGACCAAGATTTTTTAAATCTCTCAGAATGTCAGTTCCTCATGAAGTTATTATAATCTCAGCTTGTTAGCCTTTTCAGAAATCGAGAAGAGCAAGTATCCTAAGATGATTGTTTTTTTAGTGTTGCTCAAAATGGCTCCAGAAGGCTGCACATATGCTTGTTTTGTGCTGTTTTAAAAGTAGTGACAACTATGATAACAAATAATAGTATCAAAGCAGAAGAGAGGAAGAAAGTTTAAATCAAAACCAGAGAAGAATGTCAATATAAGAAAAAGTGGAAAGAACTAGAGATAGAGGCAAATAGAAAGCAGACAGGGAAAGGGGACAGTGGTTAAGGCAGAAGTGATGAAAGCTGGAACTGATTAAACTGACCAACTGACTTAGCCGTGCTACTGTTAGGTTGAATTGTATGCAGGTAGGCTCAGGGAGAGGAGATGATTAGGGTGAACACCTAGAACATAAAAGAAAAAGATCAAACTACTTATTCTCTAAGTGAGTTAGAAATTTGAGGAAAATTTCTCACTTCACTGCCTGAAGTGAGAAAACAAATCCAGTTAAAGTTCTTTTTGTTAAACTGCTAAAATTGTAAGATTGTCCTAAATCCTAAAATTGGAGGATTTGCAATCACGTAGTTATTATGTATGAGAAAATGTCCTGTCTTTTAATAATGGAAACTCCCTATAAAATATTGTGATAAATATTTTAAGGCCTAAACTCTGCTATATACAAATAGAAGGCAATACACTGGTGTTGACTTATCCATAAACTACTTGACTTTTAATGTAGTAACCCAAATTAGCTGACTGTCTGAATAAACATATGTAGACTCAAGTTATATCTCCCACTCTTCAGGCTATTACTTATTACATGTGTACATAAACCATGCAGAAAGGATAAATACACTAATTATCCTCAGCAATTATACTAAATGTGTACAGTCCCAAATCAGCTTATGGAATCAATACGAAAGTGATTTATTTTAAAATAAAAAATCAAGAAAGAAAATCTTTCTCATACCAATAATGACTTTATATTTTGGTCGTGATCCTTAAGAATAGACTAGATTTATTTTTAAAAACTCTTTAAGATCACTTTGAATTACTATTAACAAATATGCCTTTAAATTAAGATTTTCAACACTAAAATGTTTTGGACTATCTGCACTCTAGAAGTCAAATTGTCAGTATAATGACAGGGCATAGTACAAAATTGGTGCATTTTATATTCCTTGCTTACAAAGTATAGGAGGTTTGGTTGATTCTTTCCTTATAATACTAATGGCAGAGTAATTGGATGCTTCTCCCAGAAGGTACATTCTATGAAAGCACATTATTTGGATAAAATTAGTTACAAGATTTTTCTTTCTGTCACTTAGTTTATTGTACCATATAAAAAGGATTAGCAACAATGAGTCAAACCAAAAGAAAGAAAAGAAAACTTCATATAAACAGATGCTATATCTTCTTAGCACAATGCACTTTAAAAGTCAAATGATAATGATAACCCTGCCAACTTAACTAAAAAGCGTGATTTCAACAAATTACAGATAAACTGGCACTAGTTCCCCCACCTCCACATAAAAAAACAAAAATGGAATTTTGGGAAATTCCATTTAACAGATGTTTCTATTCTGTACAAAAATATCACATTTTGGTATAAACAACTCTTTACAACCAATATGGTAAAATGCTGTTGAGTTTGGATCCACCTTGGGAAATCTCAATTCACTAATTGGATGGGCAAGTCAACATGTTCTCAGTTCTCCTTATCTGCTCTATATATATATATATTCGTTTTCGTAGATTTTCACGGGTATAGGTATGCAGGTCTTGGCATATTCGGGTCTTTTCCCATGTAAGATTGACAATATCTTGGCAACGTTTCGACGAGGTCACACTCATCATCAGCAGGCTGGTGCCTTTGGCTTTGTGCTTGTGTGAGCAAAGCGTGATCGGAGCTGCCGTTTTTCTATAAATATAGGTGGGTGGGTGTGGAATCCTGGGAGGTTGCAGCACAGGACTCAGGATATCACTACACTAGAGCTCAGGATGTCATCACACAGCCCATTACCCAGGTCATTACAACACAAAAGACTTTGCCTAGTACGCCAGTTGCGCCCCTTCCTGGATCAGGATGCCCTGTGCACAGTCACTCACGCCCTCGTCCTTTCTTGCATGGACTACTGTAATGCTCTCTACATGGGGATGCCCTTGAAGAGCACCCGGAGAATTCAGCTGGTCCAGAATGCGGCCACGCGGGTTGCTATGGGGGTACCTAGGTGCTTCCATGTTACACCCCTTTTAGGTGGCCTGCACTGGTTGCCGGTTGTTTTCTGGGTGCGATTCAAGGTGTTAATTATGATCTTCAAAGTGTTCCATGGCTTAGGCCCAGGGTACTTGCGAGACCACCTATTGCCACCGGTAGCCTCCCACCGTCCATTACGATCCCACAGAGTTGGCCTCCTCAGGGTGCCATCGGCCAGGCAGTGTCAGCTGGCGACCCCCAGGGGGAGAGCCTTCTCTGTGGGAGCACCTTCCCTTTGGAATGAGCTGCCCCCGGAGCTTTGCATAATTCCTGACCTCCAGTCCTTCTGGCGTGCCCTAAAAAGTTGGCTTTTCCAGCAAGCCAGCCTGGCCTGAATAAAATAAATTATTATTTATAATAAAATATGTGTTTTTATGTTGTACGCCGCCCTGACTCCTTTGGGAGAAGGGCGGCATGTAAGTCAATAAACCTAAACCTAAACTAATGGGCACACAGCTAGTATCTCAGCCACACAGGATGTTACAAAACGGCCAACTAATCTGCATACATCAACTCCATCAACTAATCAAGATGTAACAACACAGCTAAGCAACCTGCTTACAGCAACAAAGCCAGCACCCCATACACCCCCACCAATATTTATAGAAAGATGGCAGCTCTGATCATGCTTTGCTCGCACAAGCATGAAGCCGAAGGCACCAGCCTGAAGATGGCGAGTGGGACCTCGTCGAAACATTGCCAAGATACTCTCATCTTATATGGGAAAGGACCCGAATACACCAAGACCTGCATATCTGTACCCATGAAGATCTACGAATACATACATACATACATACATACATACATACATACATACATACATACATACATACATACATAGGATTATACTCTGAATAAACTAATTAAAATACTGGTTATATTTTTTAATTCATTCATAGCATTTATATCACATCTCTGAAACTCAAGGCATCCTACATGGTTTGTCTCTTAATTTAATCACCATTCATTCCTATGGGATAGGTAGATCTGAGGCAGACTAAATTTATCCAACAAGCTCAGTTTTTCATTGGGGACTTGACCAAGGTCTTCTTAGTTCAAGTCCAATACTCTAATTATATCAATCTGCCAAATCTCTGTACCACAGTAATTTGAGAGCAAATGTATTTCACATGTTATTCCTAAGGTATTCCAAGGTTATGGACCTTTTTTTAAATATGTGGTGAATAGGCAACCAATGTTTGTTGTGGGAAATTGGGTATCTGGTATCTTGTGATTGTGTTCTGCTCGCAATCTTAGGTTATTCAGACCAGTTCTACTTACAGATCCTTCTCTCATGTCCTGGTTTCTTCATCTCCAGTAGCAGACAACACTCCCAAGAAAAAAATCTATTTTGTTTTTAAGTTTTGAGTTTGGGATCAAGTCGCTAGATACTTTAAAAGGCATCATTGTGCCACCAAACTAGATGTTTTTTGTTACAATGGACCAAGTCATTGTACAAATGTGCAAACAATGTTACAAAGTCCCTCTCAAAAATCCATTGAAGTTTTAATCCAGACAAAGAAAAATGTTGATTGATGCAGAGAAAAAAGAAGCATAAACAACATGCTCCTAATGCAGTACACTGTTGGTGAAGGAGGAAGGCTATTTGTGGAATAAGTGGCACCTGTTTCTTATATTTTATGAGAAAGAATTCTCCCATTCTTCTCTTCCCAGTTGTTGGTAACATCAGCTATTTCACAGATGAATTCTTCCAGAAGCTAACCTCTAAGATGTTCTTTTAAAAAGGCAGATATTTTGGAAACTGTCCTCATGTTTTACTTGAAATTTGTAAGATGATCTATTAACCAGAAAACACAGAATGTGATTTAAATTCTATGATTTAGTGAAAATAACACTTGAATATTCAAATGGAAAATTTAAATGTATTTTCATTCCTTCAACTACGGTGCTATATTCCATAACAAACAATAGATTTGGGATTTTAAATTGTTTATATGTAAATTATCACATGCGGCATTGAATGTCTCTGAAGTCTTTCCAAAAACTAAAATGATTAGCAATTATAAGGAGTCATCATGGTACTTTAGTGAATAGCAGGCTGATACAGAAAAAAAATGCAAAGTATTTGTTCCACATTTATGTTTTTTAAAAGTACTATATTTAAGCCAAAGGCAACTATTTAAATATTTCAACTATATTTACCAGTAGTAGTAATGATCAGTTCTAAGTATTTTAACTTTAATGCTGGATCTTTAATTCAGGGCCTCCAAAAAGCAAAAAAAAAAAAAAACACCTTCAAGCCAGCATATTGTTTTCCAGGACCTCCATAAATGGGGTTAAAGACCATCAAATACTTTTGGGGGGACACCCTACACTGCTGTTAGTTAGTGTGTGTGTGTGTGTGTGTGTGTGTGTGTGTGTGTGTGTGTATATGTTTATATGTATATATGTATAATATATATATTATATATTATAATATATATATGTATAATATAATATATTATATATATTATATATATATATATATATATATATATATATATATATATATATATATATATATATATATATATATTATACAAATAATTAATTACATCAAGTATACTCTTGTACAGCACATTAGATAAAATGAATGATAAAATATGATGTATTTTATGAACCATAAAGCAAGCTGTAGTTAAAATAATTGTAGTTGATTCCTCATTGAGAACTTCTTCAGTATTTAAATCTAGTCAGTTTAGTATATTTATCAAAAATATTTAACAGTTGCTCTATTATTCATGGGTAATCACAGTTGGCAAAATGAGATGTGAACTGCTTTAGCAATATTCTTCTGAAGTGCGCAGATGGATATTTTATTAATGATTTCAAAACCCAAGAAATCTTTCTACAGAGAAGTATGTAGAAAAACTTGAATAATTGGGAAGTTCCATTATTCCACCAAAAGTAAGGGCAAATAGCCAGTTCATTGATACTCAGTTTTTACAGTTATATTGATCCTTGACCACTTCAGGCTAATACCTTGTGATATCATTATTCAATAATGAATAACAAATGAAACAGCTTTGACATATGTACAAGATGCAAGCACACAAATTAAGAATCTTATGGACAATTTATTGGATTCAGCTTATTTTGTTATTGCCAATAAACAACTCTCTGATATTATGTTTTCTTAATAATTTTGGCTACATGTAGATTTCAGGCAGTGTTCCAGAAGAAATGATTATTTTAAATCCTGAATATCTTTTATAATACTTTACTGCAATGAAACAGTGTATGTTGATCTCAGTTTTTAGTCAATAAAGCTTTTAGAAAATTGGACTAAGATACTAATATGTAACCTAGCCTAAGCAGTCAAATGAGGAAAGGTCAGCTTCTATAAGATTAAAATATAAGATAAACACTTAATAGGCAGAGTAGGCTAAATTGCATGAACTCTTAAAACTTCAAAAAAATGCATAAAATATCTTTCAGCTGCATTCTTAAAGTATGTAAGAAGAAACCAATACATATTTCTTTCAATTCTGTTATATATAGTCCAGATAGATAAATACTTGGCCATCATCTGCTCTTTATAAATATTTTCACTGACAGAGGTTTTAGCATTGAAAATGGCATTAAAATGCAATTCTGACCAAAGTAAGATACTTTGTTTTAAATTGATATACCATTTTCTTATATTAGATAACATAATTGAACCATTTTAACTGGTTTTTTTGGATGAGGCTATTATTTACTAAAATTACTAAAATTAATGTTCTAAAATGCTTGGTTCTTAGAAAGCTATCATTTGATTCAAACCTAGGAATATCAATATACTTTTCCCCACTAAACTGGGGAAATATTTTAACTTAGGACTTTTTCAGAACATTCTTCTTTTTTAATCATAATCCTAAATATGGTTAGTCCTATTTTAGAATTTTGTACGCTGAAAATATTGCAGTTTTTTCAACAGCCTCAAATTCTCTTGCTAATTGGTGCTGCTGATGCTGTTCTCCCACTTTTAGATACTTTTCAAGCTGCCCTACTTTACTTGAGCAGAGAATATGCAATAGTAATACAGTAATAGTAAACTATTTATAGCCACTTACATGAGAGTAACTTCCATTGGTTTACTTCTGAATATACAAGACCATGTTATAATTAATCATATTTTTATGATTCTGCATTCTAAGATATTTATGTTTTCTGCTAATTGAACCTGGACTATGACGTTGAACAAGTCATGAGGAACACTAAACACTAAATCATATTGTTTACACTCCAATATTCAAGTAATATCTATGGAGCTTAAGTTGTTGTGTAAACCTAGTTACTATCATCTGTAGCATCATTTAGAACACGGGTGGCAAAGTCGCAGCATCACATTGCCATCATGTGACATTCTGCCACATTTTTTCCCTTCACGGAACTGGGATGGACATGGCCTGCATGTGACACATCTGGCCCATGGGTCACCAGTTTGACATCCCTGATTTAGAATTTAACTTGCTGCATGACTAAAACCAAGTGTGGCATTTTTAATAGATAAGACTTTATTGTCTTCTTATACCACAGCAATCAATGAAAACATAAAATCTGTAAAATCTGTCAATATACATTATATTTCATAGGTAATAACCAACCACACATATGCATATTTTTTATTGGCTATTATAAAAATTGGAAAAAAATAAATGCAATCTCTCCTAGTCTAAATAATCTTGTGAGGGATTGATATGGCAATTACATCAGATATTCTGACATTTTAAGAAATCCTTATTGATGTATCTATGAGCAGGAAACAAACAATCTTTGTCATTTAGGTTTCTGCAATAAAAGCAACATAATTGAATCATTATGTCAAGGTAAGTAAAAAGGGTAGAGGAGAATAATGTGGCCTACAGATTCAGTTTTCTCTATGAAACATAAACAGAGATGTTTCTGCAAAGGAGAACTGAATGTATAATCTAACTAGGCTAATGACCAAATGTCATCTCCAGCTAGGATAAAGTTTTCCTTGTGTTCTGGGCATAGATGAAGTCTATTGAGTTAAATGAAGTGGTAAGACACTAGGCTAGAGATTATCCTTCTGAATATCTATAAAACACCTACCATTTCTTTTCCATACAGGTTCTTTGATTCTAACCAAGGTTAGATATTGAACAGAAGTCTTCAAAGTCTCTTAGAATTACATTTATTCTGATTATCTATATGAATAAAGAGTTGCAATGGACAGTTACAGACTCTCCTAATATAGCAATTCGAGCTTATATTTTAAGTGTCAAAGGCACCTTCATGCCTCAAATAAAATTAGGCCCATCTGTAGTCTGACAGATAATTAGAAAATCAATGGGATGTGCCTAACAATGCACTTAGAAATTTTGTTTGAACAGTTTCAAAGGGGGCCTTAGAGCTAGAGCAACATACTTCTATGGGCAGCAGATATTTGAGAAAAATTCCCTCAGACAGCTTTATATGATAAAAGCATGATTAAGTAAGCCATGTCTTGGAACATTGTAGAAACAATGCTACCCAATGCTACCCGTATGCTACCCATTACAGAATTATGGATTTATTTGGTATATAAAATAAAATTTAAGGTCACATACAGTAACATTTTGAACATTAAAAAAATAATTTTTATATCTGCAACCTCCCCCCCCCCCGCCCACCAAAATAAAACTCATCTTTCCCAAAACAAAATGCAGAGGATAGCTGCATTTATAAAATAAGAAAGTTTGTTGTTGTAACCACGGATTGTAACATAGGGGTCTGTATAAAAATAGTGAATATTTTGAACCAGTGGTTATTAATACATAATCCACCTGCATTGGCTATGATGAGCTACAATCATTACAAAAGATAATCGTTGTATAGGGCTTAGGTGAATCATAAATATAAAAATTATGTGCAACTGAAATCAAAGATATTTAAAAACTATAACAGCAACAGATGAAAGCTAAATATAGACAGCCAAAATACTCCTCAATATATTTTCAGTTGAAATTACATTACTGGTAACCACAAACAGCATAAATTAACTTCTTGTCAGTTTATCTCAGTACAAACTAACTCAAATACATTAGATTGAAACACAACTAAATGCATGTAATTCTGTCAGCTGCTAATTAGGATACACTAAATTATTCATACACTATTAGGTGTGTACAGAGGCCTTGCAATCCAGTTTGGACTCAATCTATTCTGGGCTGTTCTGGAAGTAACCCAAACTTATTTGATATCAAAGTCAAAATAAATTTTAGAAAAACAGTCTTCCAATACTTGAAGCATGAAAAAAAGACTAATGCCATTTTGCCCCAGCCGAATGAAATAAAGTTTGTAGACAAACTACAGCTTTATGACTTAATAAATTCTGCAATATTAATTGATATGGGATTTTTAAAAGATCTATGTCCCTTTAAATTTTTTTCTCAGTACCCATTTGATATTTAGAGACATTTGGGAGATTGTAAAAAATGCAAGTGTAAAATATCTGTGTCAAATTTCATGCAGATAAATTGAGATACAGTTATATCCAAAAATATATTGGTGAAACTGGTACAACCACAACCTGGTATGAAATTCAAATATGATATCTTCAAAATTGAATGTATATTTACTGTGTGCAGTTTTTTACATAGTAAAAATTTAAAAATGGTTTTTACAGTAGGTGCAAATCTTTGTACACTGTTTTAATAAGTACTTTATAAAACCCTTGGCAGAAATAACAGTTTTCAAACATTTCCTATATCTAGCTAAGAATTTTTCCATGCTGCAAAAGTCTTTCTTTCTGTTCCTTGCAAAAGTCTTCTAACTTAAGTACATTCTTATGTCTTTGTGTTTATTTTATGTTCGAGATCTCCCTACAGATTTTCAGTAATATTCAAATATAGAACCTGTAAACATCATTCCAAAAGCTTTCTCTTTCTCCCCTATTAAGTATTTCATAGTTAACTTGGAGAAAAAGTGTTTTAGGCAAAGAGGAATGATAATGCCTCTTTCTGTAGGCAGTACAATTCATTTTTTTTCTTTTTTTCTATCCTAACTTTCTTATTTTTATAAATAACTCAACACAGCAAATGTACCTAATACACCTTCCTTCTCTTATTTTCCCCATAACATTTCTGACTGGCTCAACCCCCCCCCCCCCGGTGACTTTCATACTGTTGAATATTAATGAGCTGTGACCAGGGGTGGATTTCAAAAACATTTACTACCATTTTGGTGGGCATGGCTAGATGGGGGCATGTGACTGAGTGGGCGTGGCCAACTTGATATCACTCACACACACTCAGTAACATGTCCCCCCTCACCAAGCCATGCCTACCGAAACGCTAGTGAAATGTTTTGACCGGGGGTGTGTGTGTGTCCTCCAGCATGGCCGGAGCTAAGGGAGCACCTGCAAACTACCCAGTAAGAAAAAAAGGTTTTGTCCTCCCCATCCCCCAGGAACACTCTGCAGGCTTCAGCAGGGCTGGGGGAAGACAAAAATGCCCCCATTTTTACAAAAACTGGGCAGAAAAACTGGGCATTTTTCACAAAAACTGGGTCATTTTTCCTTTCCCCCAACCCTGCTGAATCCTGCAAAGTGCTTCTGGAGGCTGGGGGAAGGCAAAAATGCCTTCTTTTTTTGCAAAAAACAGCCCATCTCTGGGACCTCTCTGGGATTGGCATGAGCACACCATTAAAAAAGGGAGAAAATACATTTTTCAATGAAGATTATTCTGCGCAGAACAGAAAATAAAGATGGCAGTGCCCAGGATAGAACCAATACAGTCATGTGTCCGGCTGAGTTACTACCTATTTGGTCGAACTGGTAGGAACACACTTCTGGCTGTGATGTATACCTTTTCTCTCATTGGTCCATTCTCCAAGGCAGGAGAATGAAATGATGTCAGTGGCTGAAACGCCAGACATCTCCGTGTATAATAGGAGCTGCCAGTGCCACAGCCGCTGTTCTTTTTAACGGAAGGAATAAAACCCTTTATGTTTACAATGCTGTGTGCCCTGCCTCCTGACCTCAACACTGGTGACGAGGATGGGATACTAGAGGATAACAAAGGACCAGTACCACAGCCAAGGTCAAATGTTAGTGCCAGCCATCAAAATGATGACCCACGCTCCACCCGAACCATTCAACCCAAGCCAGCACGATTGGCTCACGTATATGGGACAATTCAGGATGTTCCTAGAAGCAAATACTCTGCAAGGAGCACGAGACGAAAGGAAGAGAGCCCTGTTCCTCAGCTATTGCGGAAACCATTTGTATTAGATGGCTCAAACCCTAGGCGCACCAAAAAATATTGAAACCATGGACTGGGGAAAGCTCCAAGAAATGTTGCAGGAACATTATGCCCCAAAATCCCAAAATCACCCTGGGCCTCATACATATCGACCTTGATGGCCCTGTACGAGGCCAAACCTTTCTCCTAGTGGTAGATGTGTACTCCAAAAGGCTCAAAGTGGCTATCATGAAAAGCACCACAGCTTAAGCAGTCATTAGGGTTTTGAGGAGACTATTTGCCACCCATGGTATACCAGATCGGCCCCAATTCACAGTCAACCAATTTGAAATGTTCCTAGCCCACCAGGGGATAAGACATGCACTGCCAGCACCAGCACATCCGGCAGCCAACGGACAGGCTGAACGTATGGTAAGATCAACAAAAGAAACACTGGCCCGCATGGGCCCAGGAGACTGGCAAGAAAAAATAGATAAGCTCCTGTTAGTCCAACACCTTAGGCCAAACGTGAACACACACAAAAGCCCAGCCAAAT
This sequence comes from Thamnophis sirtalis, assembly GCF_051295495.1. NCBI lineage: Eukaryota > Metazoa > Chordata > Lepidosauria > Squamata > Natricidae > Thamnophis > Thamnophis sirtalis. The sequence continues at coordinate 24,767,774 of NW_028261387.1, forward strand.
TAATAATGGGCCAGAAAATAAGGTCCCAGCTGGACAGGCTGCACTCAAATTACAGTGCAGAGATACCCGTAGATTCAACCAGCAAATGCCAATCATTCCAAGTGGGGAGCGCAGTGTATGCCCATAATTACATTGGAGACCCAAAGTGGGTACTGCCAGTAATAACTCAGATCACCATACCCAGATCATACAGACTAGAATTAAATGATGGCAAGATCTCGAATAGACATATCGACCAACTCCGGACCTGGAAACAATTCAAAAATACACAACAGATAATCCCAGAAACCAACAACCGTAACCAAGGACAAATCAAGCTACAGCCCAGCCTCACAGGGGGAGGGATAGAGTCAACAGACACCTAACTAAAAAATCAGTAAATAAACACAATCACTTATCTGTAGAAAGGGGAGTCCAATGAAGATTCTCCAAGGAGACCAGGCCCACAGAGCCAGCCATGCCTCCAGTGCTGTTCAAGGCATTTCCAAGAGCTGACCCCGGAGCAATCATAGGCTCGACTGCTCAAATCACTGCTATGGAGTCAAATGGACTGCACAGATCTAGTCGCACCCACCGAAGACCTGCCTGCCTACGCAACCACGTGTCCTAAGATTGGTTAGACTTTACCAGGAGGGGACGGGTATTGAATATTAATGAGCTATGATGTATACCTTTCCTCTCATTGGTCCATTCTCCAAGGCAGGAAAATGAAATGTCAGTGGCTGAAATGCCGGACAGCACCCTGTATAATAGGAGCTGCCGGCTCCACAGCCACTGTTCTTTTTAACGGAACGAATGAAAGCCTTTACGTTTACAATGCTGTGTGTCCTACCTCCTTGCTCTGACCCAACCGCAGGACTAGAACTCATAGTTTTCAGTCTTACTGTAATTTCCAATTAATTTAATTTTAATTCCATTTAATAATAGTTTTCAGCCTAATGCTAGATGGTCAAATTTGATAATATTTTATACACAATAAATCAGTGTAATGCCAAATATTTGTACCTGATAAATCTATTACCAGTGCATCACTACCTAAAATGAGAGTTACAAAAAGCAGAACCATATAGAAGATACTTTTCAATTCCAAGTTGTTTATCCAAGACATTGTGTTTAAGGCAATTATAATGAAAGGGTTGCAGGAGAAACTCATCCTTAAGGAAATGATAATTATCTGGAATAACTGAGAACTAACATTCAGAATACCTCTAGTTGCCTTTGGATAAGAATGTGATTAAACTATGTAGGTAGGAAGTCTAAATTACAGACAATAAGACATAAATTAAATATATGCCCATATTTTTTTGCATCTGCACTATACAGCAATACAGGCAGCCCTTGACTTATGACCATTTGTATACTAGTTCAAAGTTACAACAGCCTTGGTAAAAGTGACTTGTGATCCATTCTTGAAGTTACAATTGTTGTACCACTCCCTAGTTATGTGGTGATAATTCAGATACTTGGCAATTTATTTGCAGTAAAAATAGTACCAAATAAACCCCTTGGGTCTGTAATGCAGTGACTGCAAACAAAATTCCAGTCTGACTTGTGGAACATAACTTGCTACTTAAGCTATTCATATTAGTGGACATAAGGTAATATGCCAGTAGTTGACATTAGTATGTAGCAGCAGCAGTTTCAGCAATGGCCCTCCACAACAGTCCCAGTTCCTCATGTGTCCCCTTGTAAAAATTAATTGCCAATCTCTGCTTTAGACTAAGAACAACTAAAGTTACAGTAAAAAAGCAGAAGAATATAAGCAGCAATCATTCAGATAGATATATTCTGATTCTTGGCTTACCGCCCTAGAAAAAAACTCCCCTCCCGAAATATGTTTCTTTAGAGTCTGCATCTAAATGGATATAGTGGGATATCACATTAACAACTATTACAAAAAGTAATCTACCATTAGGAACACCATTACACATCATAGCTATTGTTTAACAATTACAACCAAATAATGCTCTACCTAGCTAGAGGTTGCTGATTAAGAGTGTTTCTCTATATATTCATCTAAGTTTATGAATGATAACAGTTTGAATATTATTTTGATGATCAAAATCAATGCTTCCTTGTCCTGTTAAGACTGGGGTGACCAGGCATCCAGCAAAAGACAAGATGTCTTCCTTTTTGTCTTCTTTTCTTCTATCTGGCAGGCTTAGCTTTAAAATCAAATATCATTTAGCTTTTTGAGTATCTTTTTTTAAAAATTGGACTGTTTTCACAACAGTAGTCATTCAAAATTTTGGCTATTATGATCTTATAAATTGTCCGCTTTTTTCTTTGCCTCATAAGTCAAGAGACTTTTGTTATTTAACTCATTTTCTAATTCCAGCAATCAGCTTCAGTCCAGCTCCTTTAAATCTATGTTCGCTGCAATCTGTAGATCACAAGGCTCGTTATATGTTTCTATGGTGAAATTTGAAAAGCACATCATTGTTGATTCTATATTATTGCCAGGATATGTTCTTGAAAATAAATATTCTTAGTGTGACAAGCTCATTATAATATCCCATTGTTGTCATTCTACTTATTACTATAACATTTTTCTTCTTGGCTTATATGGTAGCTTTACATTTTGAGTTTGGTTTATTGTACTTTACACAGTTACTCATCCCACAGTTATCATGTAAGCTCTGAGTGATTGTCATAAAAATTAACATTAAAGTCACAAAATATATATTGCAAACAGGCAGAAAGTATGGAACAAGCACAAATGCTAGAATTAACTCATTGCCTGTCTGCTATTATTAAACTCATGTTCTTTCATGTCCATGCCACTCCATCCCAAAATAATGACAAATGATATATATTAATATTTATTCTTAACCTTTTCATAGTAGAAATTATAACTGTATGAAAGTATGAAGCAGTGTATGGATGTATCAGTAGAACCATAGTTTGCAAGGACAGAAAGAAATGGAGAAATACAGTGAATAGTATGAGCAAAAACTAAATTTATCTATATTCCCTTCTTATTCTCATGTCTTTACCGTATTTTTTCGACTATAAGCTTCACTGGAGTATAAGATGCACCATGATTTTGAATCAAGTTTTTGCAAGCCTCTGAAAGCCTCCCAAACCCTTTGCACAAATAATTTTTTCCAAAAAAATAGGGGGGGGGGATGCAGAGCTTGGGAGGCTTGTAAAGTTGCTCCTGAGGGAAGGGGGAGCAAAAATGGATCTGTTTTTTGCAAAAGAAAGATAGAAAAAAAGGCATGCAGAGCTTTGGGATGCGCTTAGAGTGCTCCTGGGGGCTGGAGGAGGGTAAAAACGAGCAAAAAACAGGCCAGTTAATGCAAAAAATAAGGGCATGCAGAGGCTTTGGGAGGCTTGTAGAGTGCTCCTGGGGCTGGAGGGGGCCCATTTTTTGCTCAATTTTGCCGTCCCCAGCCCCCAGGAGCACTTTGCAAGCCTCCCAAACTCTCCGCGCATCCATTTTTGCAAAGGGGGCAGGATTTCAGTAGGCCAAAAATGCTGTAATCAGTGTATAAGACGCACCCAGATTTTCACCCTCTTTTGGGAGTGGGAAGGTGCATCGTATACTCCGTAGTTCCTGCGGTACTTCCTTTGGCTTATTATTTCTTATTATTTTTCTATATTCTGCATAATTTTTTCCACTCCTGGAAGAAAATAACTTCATGGGTATATGTGCATGTAATATATTCTTGCAACGAAGTACTTGAAGCTTATCTAAAAGGCATATGGCCTTAAATAACCCCTTTCCAGTATTGTTGGCATATTCTCATGGTTCAATGGACAAACAAACCAGTCTTTAAATAAATGCACAAACAACAAAAAAACAATGCAGTTAGTTAATCCTCAGTAGTTTAGTGAGCTGGGCTCTAAAATTCTGTAAGGCTCTTAAACCTTTCGTACAAAATGTTAGTAATATCATACCAAAATGTAAGCAAATAAAAAGATCACTTTCTAGATGAAATCTTGAAGACTATATACAGCTCCCAAACAATTCAGCATTCATGACATCTAGCTGGTTGTCAAGGAAACTTGTGTTTAATCATAGTAATTCTCTTTTCCAAACTAAGCTATCATTTATATTGCCCAGAAACAGTAGATTGTAATTAAAAACTATTTTCCTATAGACTATATTGGATGTTATAAACAGCTCTGGTCTCTTTTTAACCTTTGTTTTAATGCATGCTTGCTCTGGAGAAAAGGGTTATAAATATTAAGGGCAAGATTGATGAATAAGTAAAAATATTAAACCTTTGTTATTATACTTTTATAAAATATACCTTATATAATATAGACTAATAATATTCTAATGTGATCATGGAAACAATACAGATTGAATAATTTTATTAAAATGTATTTTATTTATTAAATTTCTATACCACCCATCTCACTCATACAGCAACTCTGGGCAGCTTACAATATAATAAAAAGTTTAAAAGTGTTAAACAACAATGAAAATTAGAATAAAAAATATTAAAAATTAAGAACCAAGATGATTGGTCGCCTGGGTGTGAGACTCTTCTCTACCTCATCAGCAACCCCAATGTAGCAGGCCCCTATTGGGGCCCCAGGCCAAGGGGTGGAACCAAGTTTTTAGGTTCTTTCAGAAGGCTAGGAATGTGGTGGCTGACCTCACCTCTGCTAGGGCAAAGGGCAAGGGATCACAGCAGAAAAGAATCTTCTCATCAATACCACCATCTGAAATTCTTTGGTTGATGGGATGCAAAGTAGCTCCTTTCTGCTGGAATGAGCGAGGTGGGTTAGTTCCATCAGGGAAAGGCAGTTCCTCAGATACCATAGACCCATGTCATAAAGGGCTTTAAAGGTGATGATAAACACCTTGAATTGTACCTGAAAGCAAACTGGCAGACAGTGCAGCTCACATAACAGCAAGTATGTCACCCAAAGGGCTTCTAGAATTGTCTGTATCACTGCATTCTGTACCAATCGTAGCTTCCAAATACACTTTAAGGGTATTTAGATCTCCCATATAGTAATCCAACCAGGAGATGACCAGGGCATCAGTAACTGTGTACAGGGTCTCACGATTCGGGAAAACATGCAACACTAACCACAACTGTCACCTGCTCTTTGAACAGGAGACTGGTTAATTCAGACCTTTGAAGAAAGAAGCTGAACCAGTGCTACATCTTACAGACTGTCCAAAAGGATACCACTTCTTCCTTTATGCACTATATACTAATATATTTTTCCTACTACACTCCAATGTATTATAAATGAAACTGAACATTTAAAATAATATGACTTTAATTGATATAAACTTTGGTCGAGCTTCCTTATTGCCCCATGTAACTCAGGGTGCACCACAGAATGCACCTGAAATCTTTTTTCTTCATGCACCATTTATTCAGGGGATTTAATATTATATATTAAAAATAAGCTAATGGGATATTTCTTTTAAAAAAATCTTTTGCTAATTGAAAATTTAACAAATGTAGCACTACCAGATCTGAACTGCAACTATAAATTTGCAGCAAAGCACCTTGAAAAATTCTAATGCTTTCCTGACCGTTAGGGATTGTTTTGCTTTTTTTCCCAGCCCATCTTAGTTAGCCAAAGTTAATGATAGTACAAAAATAACTCCAAGGACAAGGAAAAACATATTTTAGAATTATGATGTGAGAACAAATGACCTGTCATGACTTTAGTTAGAAGTCACATTTCAAAGCTTACAGTCATGATTCAAAACATGACTAATTGGTAGGTTTCTGAAGATGTCAGTGATTAATGAGTCATTTTGATGTAAATTTTAAAACTTACCTGTATAAAAAATAGAAATTAAAAAGTTTTAAGAAGTAGTTAATGATTCTTACAGTCCATATGCAAGAGGTTTTTAAATTTCATTTTCTTTTTGACACTCTTGAATCTTATAGAAAGGCAAGTCAATTTCATTCTGCATCATCTCTCAATATCACAAGATGAAATAGCCAAGAGCTATTTTTCTCTTTCTTCCATCAGATAAAAAACAAAAATATATAAACGTAATTATGCATATTCATTTTAAAATCATTGATTAATTAAGAAATAGTGTTTACAGATGTCAATTCAGGTTGTTTCTCATATATTGTATAAGCTCAGTATATTCAGTATATAATAAAATAGTTAATATAAATTTCTTGCTGTATGCCACTCAGAATCATTTGTTTTGTGAGATGAATGGATATGAACATTGGATAAATAAATAATTTTTTTCTATGTCTACTGGATAAAAATGGGGGGGTAAAAATATTGAATCATTTATTTCATTGTTTTTTTGTAGAATTTAAAAAAATAGAAAAAGAACTATGGACATTTCTAGAGTGTTTTTAAGGTAAGATGAAAAGGCCTTTAATGAAAAGGTCTAGAAACCTGGAGATTTTGAGTTCTAGTCTTGCCTTAGGCATGTAAATTAGCTGGTCGACTTTTATCCAGGCTCTTTCAGTCCAATCTACCTTACAACATTACCCTGTGGGGAAAAAATAGGAGGAAGGAGTATTGTGTGTGTTCACCACCTTGAGCTATTTATAAAAATAATAAAGGTGGGATTAAAATCCAATAATAAATAAAATCAGGTTAAAAATAGCTGGTATTATAAAATTGTTACTAAAAAATATTAACTGAACAATGTTGAACTTTAATTTCTTTTGTTGGCTCTTTAGATTCATAGAACAAAAGAAAAAGGCAACTGAAAGAAATAATGGTATACTATTTGCATGAAATATACTGTATGTATTTTGGATATAACATATCAAAATGTTGTTTAAGAATGATACTTTAATATCTAACTTTCCACATAATATTTTATGAGCAAAACATATTTATATGATCCTAAAATAATAAGCATACTTTAGATCAATAAAGAAAGTTAAAATGTTCCATATCCTTTACTGATCTAAAATATGCTTATTATTTAAGCACTTTAGATCCAAATTACACAGATTTTTTTTCTGCACAAAAAAATCAAACACACATATCAAAAATCGGAGGGGGACAGGGTAAACTTGATTCAAATTTTCTAGAATTTTTCATGTCATTTATTTATTTGTTCAGTCTGTACAGACATTTCTTCAACATACAACTCTGTATTCTTCTGTGTCTCCCCCAAATCCAAATATATTCAATTCTGTATATATTTTACATCTCATCATATAAATAATATTGGATTCAAGATCTAACTGAAAATGTGTTTTATACTACAATGGTTTTCATTTCCTTTATGGCAATTTTTTCCTCTTATTTTACTAAGTTATTTCATTTACATTGATAGCACTTTCTTCCTTACATTTCTTTTATTTTAATGTTTTATTTATTTTATTTTTATAACATATAAAAATTCAATTTCCATCAGTGCGTAGTCTGGGTACAATTGTTTTTTAAGCAGTCATAATCCAAATGTTTACAGTAGTATTCATCACAATAACATTGATAATATAATAAAAATAATATTTAACATTATTTGCTTTAACAACTCTCCACTTCAGCATTTCCTCTTTTTAAGTCTCCCCATTTCTAACTTCTGTTTCTGTTGTCTAACCATTGATAAAATAAGTCCCATATTAAAAAAAAATTTCAGTTTCTTCTTTATCCTTAATAGTAAGCGCTAGTCTATCCATTTCCGCACATTCTAATATTTTCTTAATTACACTCTCATCTGTTGGGATCTCATCATTCTTCCATTGTTGTGCAAATACAATTCTGGCTGCAGTTAGTACATGTAAAATCAAATATATAGTCCTTTTATCATATTTTTCTGGTAAAACGCCCAATAAAAATATTTCTGGTTTCAAGTCTATGTGTTGTTTTATCATTTTTTCCAACCAAGTATGTATTTTCATCCAATATTTTTTAACTTTTGGGCATGTCCATCATATATGGAAATATGAACAAGACAGGGACGTGCAGTCACTAGAGGCAAAAGAGGCGGGGCCTCACCAGTCTCCTGAGGAAAAGGAAAGAATTTTAAAGAATTTTTTAAATTAATAATTAAAGCCAAGGTAGTTGCTGCCAGACTCCAAGTCACAGTGACTTGGATTCTGCTTAGTGTTAACTATAGGAGGAGGTGAGAGAATTATGGCCCTCCTTTGCATAAGGAATTTTTCGCCTTTTAAGAGTTAAGCAAAGGTTAAAAAGCGAAAAAATTTATATGTAAAGGAGGCACGTGATTCTCCCGCCTCCTGATCTGGGAGCAGTGAATCATGCCTTGCAGTTGAGCACGCTTACGTTGGGTGGGTTATTTCGGAGGGCACGCTTCAGAGGAGAGAGGAGTGTGGGAGAAGGAGGAGGCTCGCTCTTGTCAGAAGAGGCCACACGAGAGCCGAGTCTGGGAGGAGCCAATTCTTCGAGCAAACTTCAGGCTCGAGGGATCGCCTTCCCTCCCGCCGCTTGGTTTATTTTTTTGCAAAGGAGCCGGCGGTCCTGGAGGCTTCAGAGCAACAGGGCTTTGACTCTTGAGGCTGAAAACACGGTGTCCTCCCCACTGCCTGAGCGGAAGGTAAGTGGAGCGCTAGCCGGAGGGAACGGCGTGCTGCCTTTATGGTCCTCAGGCGCGTGTCAAGTCACGGGTGGCCCTCTGTAGGCACTCGGATGGTGTGGCTGCCTACCGCGAGGGGCAGGGAGGAAGGGAGGGGCTGCCTGCCTGCCTGCCTGCCTGCCTGCCTGCCTGCCTGCCTGCCTGCGTGGAGTGCAAAAGCGAGAAACTGGGATGACTGAGGGTGGCCAGAGGTGCACGCCTGTATTATTTGGGTGCGCTCAGTGTGTGTGTGTGTGAGGGAATGAGTGTGTAAGTGAGTGAGTGCGGGTGGAGGAGAGCCCAGAGTGGCAGTCACCCACCTACCCTTCTCCCTGCCCCCACCCTGCGCAGCTGGAGGGCCATGCTAGGGAAGAGGCCATGCTTCCCAAACTTCCTGCCCCTCTAGCTCAGCCAATGGGTGCCAAGAGCTGCCGCCGTGACCACCGCCGAGCAAGCGCTTCCTCAGCCAGGGGACCACAGGAGCCGCTGCAGCCGCTCCCCAGGGAGGACCTGAGCAGTCGTTCTCTCCTCCCTCACGGAGCATGCGCACACCGATCAGCGAGATGAGCAGGCCTCCACTTCAGGGCCCTGACAGCAGGACTTTAAATTCCCAACCCGGTTCCGCTCTATGGCGGACCCTGCCAGGGCACTGCTGCCACTTTAAAACCCTGGCAGCAGGGCTTTAAAGTCCCGGCGCCACATCCACCAGAGTGGGTCCCAGTCCCACTCTATGGCGGATGCGGCGCTAGGGCTTTGGCGGGGCTTTCGCACTTGCCTCACCGGCCATGAAGCTCACCGCACGTCTCTGGAACAAGATGTTTGATTGTACTTCCAACATTTAGCAGATCTATCTTTAAACATTTTTGCCAATCTTGCCAGTCTGAAATGACATTTTACATAAATTTTCTTTATACGTAGTTGACACAGTCAATTTAACATTTCTATCCCAGATTTTCTGCCATTTATCTAATTCTATTGTGTATCCAAAATTTTCAGCCCGGACAATCATTGTCTCCTTTACCTTATCACTTTATTTCTTATGTTTCAAGTGCTATGAAAAAAACAAAAACTTTATTTTGAGTAGAATAAAAGGATAGGTTTTGCACTATTTACCAAAAAAAAGTGAAATTTATCCTTAACTTGGCAGATCACCTTCTTGAGCCTGTCCTTTCAGAGAACTTCTAATTCATCTAATGCTCCAGACAAGTTGGGGGTATGTATTTCTTTAATTACAAATTAAGGAGGAGAAATGCATATATCTCCCAGATCAGTATACTGAATCCTATAATCCTTTTCATCCGTTTTTCCTTAATCTATTAAGCCACTATTTGCTAAAGGTAGAACTTCCTTCCACAGCATTTGTGTGTTTGGCTTTAAGAGCTGAATGAGCTCTCCTTGCCCACTTTTTCTTTGCCTACCATTAGCAAAATATTCCAAGGTTAACATTTGAAATATGCTCTGCAACTTTAATTTCTTTTCTACCAAGTAATTACTGTGTTAGATTGGCGTGAAAGAAGCAGGCAAGAGGTATGAGTGAGTTTCAGCACTTTTCTATTAGCAATGCTGGATAATACGCTCTGCCAGCTGGACTGCTGGAGCTCACCCTTTAAGGAGCTCCAGCTGACCAGCTGGCCAATGACAGCAGTTTAAATTTCTTGGCTTCTTCGACCACATCCTTAAATGAGACCCCTCTCCTGATCAGCAGTTTCTTTTGTAGGGAAAGGTCTCTCATGCCCAAGATGATGTGGTCTTTCATCGTCTTCTCAGGGTTTATGAATTTGCATCTGGTGGCGATTTCCCTAAGGCTGGCAACAAAGTCGTTGATGGTTTCACCCTCCATTTTGCACCAGTGGTAGAACTCATTCTGGCTCACCATGGTGTTGGCGGATGGTGCATAGTGGTCCTCTAAGGGGCGTTGTACAGTTGTTCACAGACAGTTTCCACGTCTGCTGGGGTAATCAGTGTCTGTGCCATCTTGTAGATTTTGGTGCTGCAATACGTTAGGAACAACACTGGCTTTCTGTTGTCTGGCCAGTCCTGGTAATCGTTGGCTTCCAGGAACATTCTAAATCACCCCAGATATTTGTGCTAATCCTCTGCTTGCGGATCAAAGATCACCGGTGCTGGGAATGCTTGCGATGCCATTTCGTGCTGGGGGTTTGGGGTTCTTTGCCCTTGGTGTAAAAATGGCTGTGTGGTCCACGAGGAGGTTCTCAGGTCCCTTTGTCCTTTGTCATCAGTGTTAGAGCAGCATGAAACCAGCAGACGAGAGGTGCAAGTGAGTTTCAGCACTTTTTTTATTAGCAAGGCTAGGTAATATGCTCTGCCGGCTGTGCTGCCGGAGCTTGCCCTTTAAGAAGCTCCGGCAGACCAACTAGCCAATAACAGTGGTTGAAACTTCCTGCGGCTTGGGCAACCAATCTGCAGGGAGCATGCAAATTTAACAACGTACATCCGTACATAACATACTGAACCCTTTTTTAGTTCTTCATTTTAAAAATGAATTATTTCACCATGGAATTCTGCAAGTTTGATTTACAGCCTTTAGAACAGGGGAGTCAAACTGGTGGCCCATCAGCCAGATGCATCACCCAATGGCCACTCTCACTATGGCTCCACAAAGGCAAAAAAATCATGATACATCACGTGATGTCATGTGATGCAATCGAGTTTGACATTCATGCTTTAGAATAATCCATTTTGTTCTAAAACCATTTTTAAAAACAAGGTGGAATTTCTGTTAGAATATTCCCAGTCATTAGAAATTCCACCTTGTTTTTAAAAATGGTGTTTTAAAAATGCACCAATAAGAATAAAAAAAATATGCAAACCGGGTTCAAAGAACTGATATGCTTTGAGTTAGGGTAAAGGGCAAGGGAAAAGTAAGTGGAAAAAGGAACTAGAGTGTGGGACAATTACAGGTGAAACTCAAAAAATTAGAATATCATGCAAAAGTTCATTTATTTCAGTAATGCAACTTGAGGAGTAGATCTCCTCTTGTTTGTGGCAGTTCCTCAAATACTGAAGAACAATTATAATAAATATATAGACAGAATTAATTGATGTTGTGACACACACACACCCATGTTTTAGAATGGCACAACTGTGTTCATAAAACACCCACTTAACCAATCCCATGCTGAGAAATCTAAAGAAATGGAATTCAGTTTTTTTTCCTCTAAAACCTTCTGCCATGCAATCCCATTTACGCCGATGACAACCAGGTTGGCCTTTTATTATTCCACCAAATAAGGAAGGTTTAGCCCTAGATCATTTCTGATTTGCTGGCTAGACTCAGGCCATGAAAAACAGAATATTTTTCTTGTTTGCAAAGGAACGTTCTATCTCTGCATCCAATGAAAGCAAGGATCCTGCTAGAGAACCAGGAAGAGCTATCTACCAACATTTACAAGGAACAACCTGAGTATTTCTCTGCAACCATCTTCTCTGAAGTGTTCTTAAAACAAATATTGAAAGATAAGATCACAGATTTTTTGTAACTGTGGTAACTATAGCTTCTTTATTTGAAATTCTATATCTTTGTTGATTTTCTCTTTTTTCTCTTTTTTTCTCTTTTTTTAATTTTTTTTTTAAAAAATACAGAGGCTTCATTGACTTAATAAAGGAATTTCTCATATAAACCTTTCTCATATATGGTTGGTTACATCACTGACATAAGGTTTCTAAGTATTATATTTATATGAGGATACAAGGGATTTTCCCTTCTATTTTGTAGGGCTTGGCTGAAGGGAGAAGCTATTGGTAAAAGAGCTAAGAACTCCCCAATTAAAAAAGCTAAGAGGGATATTATGAGATTCAGCCAATAGGGCATCTTACCATAATTATCTTTTATTGGAAATTTTAAACTATCACCATTGTTTGCAAGAAGCAAATATAGCAAAATAATCATAAAATAAAAAGTGAAAATATGAATAATAATAAACTGACTTTCGTGTTGCACTGAAAAGTTTCCTTTATCTATGAAGAACTAAACAACTTTCACTACCCGAAATTAATTCCTTCCTTCGTAAATTTTAAAAGAAGTTGCTATCATTCTTTTGTTTTGTTATTTTAAAAAATTGCATGTTTCAAATAATAAATCGCCAAATAAAATTGGAGATTAAAATGTTCAAAATCAGAGAATTTCACCTATTGCATATTTGTCTCAACAATCTGAAGTGTAATTTGAAACTGAAATATTACTTAAGAGAGCCTTATTTGTTCAAGACCACTTCTACGTTGCCAAGTTCAATTCCCAAAGTCTCTTGCAGAAGCTGTTCATTTTGCCCTGCAATTATCCTCATTGTTGCCATCCTTACAATATTTAGTATGAGTTTTTCACCATCTCATCTCCAGCAACGTGAAAGCATCATGATTAGTATCTCTGTTTTCATTCTCTTCATTTCCCACTTAGTATTTCTCTATGCAAAGCAGTCACTCAGTTTAAAAAACAAGGTGAAATTGGATAAGATGTCAAGCCCTTTTATTTTGCCAAGATGAGAAAAAAGAATCTAGAAGCAGCACAAATTGAGAACTGGTGGAAAACTATCAATCTCCCAACTCCAGTTTTAACAACCTAAACAAGTATTTTGGGCAGCATCACAGCTAAACCAAAAGATAATTGAAAACTTCAGAAAGGCCTTATGCTGTAAGAAAAAGGCATGGTGCTTATCCTGGACTAGTACAAATGCTACATGTGAAAAGGTTCTTATGTTTAAATGTGTCTTTTATCCTTTTGTATGAATTCAACCAAAAATCAGATTTCCCCCCATCTTTTCTTCACTTTTTATAACACCCAACTCCCAGTATTATATATATTTGATCTCAAAAAAGCAAGTAATGCCTAATTAGAACATTTATTTTTTTTCCCCTTATCGATCAGGATAATGATTTTGTTATTAAAACATTGCAGTATAATAGTATATACATTTATACTAAGTACAACATCTAACATTAAATTCAAACATGCTTTAAAAAGATGGCTTCATAAACATTTTATACATCATGACTATAATCTATGGAACAAATATTTTATTAAGAACAATACCATTTTACCACATACAAAAAAAGAAGCACCAATGCCCTCTTGTGTTGTAAAGCAGTAAATTTTTATCTCAAATAATCTCACATTTCACAATAAAACTATTTTAAGATACAAATAGGGGTGGGGGTTGTATTGCATCTTTAAAAAGAGAAATTATGTTAAAAATTAACATAATTTCTATCTATAGTGTATAGATAAATAATCACTCAAGCAGGAAAACTGTTTTGTGTTGGATCTTCCTGATCAGCTATCTGCAATCTCAGCTCTTCCAGATCAATTGGGACTGAAACTTTCAAAATTCTCAGATAACATTCCCAGTTTACATGGTCTGTCCAGTGAAAGTGGCTGCTCAGTTAAAAGTTGTTTTAAGAATAGCAATGGTTAAGTAGTATCATTTCTGAGAGGCAAGGTCCCATATGTTCAGCAATACATTCATTTTTATCTACATTTACATTGAAATAGCTCCATACTATACTTGAACAAAGGGAGGAAATTAATGATTTGATGGTTGAATTATTTAATCTATAATAATTGTGTTATGAATAAACTAGCCACTATATTTATTGTTATAATAACAAATATGGTGGCTAGTTTCTTTATAATACAAAGAGGAATTTATTTATATAGCAATAACTGTTTGATACAATTGAATAAATTATTACCAAACTGCATATTTAACATTACTTACATAAACCCAGGTTTCCTTTGTCAATTTGCCCACTCTGCAATCAAACATTTGACAAAAGAAAACTACGAAGTAAAAATAAACATTTGATGGAATGTTTATGAACATTCATAACATTAAAAAAAAAATCCCTTTTTACAACCCTGTAATCCCTTAATTCAGGGTAGAATCAGCAACTAAATTGAGCTGAGCATTTACTAGCCGGATGAACATTCATAACACTATGAGCTAATAAACTGAAAAGAAAACAATAAACAAAGTGCATACAAGGAAATGTGCTGAAAGGCAGTCATGTCAAATTATTGAGAAAATGGGCATTGGTCTTACGTAAGACGCCTGTTCTATGGGCGGTGGAGATAGCATCCAGGAATGGGTTAACTCTGTCATCCAATCAGACTGGGTCTGCAATCTGTGATGACACACCTTCTCTGGTAGCTCCTCACAGGTTTTGACGAAGGTGTCACTGCAGACTGATATGTGATGGTGAAGATAGCATTCAGGAATGGGACATACCAAAGCCTAGCTTGTCCTTATGGGTGGGTCACTGTCTGGGCCGAAGTCTCCTGAGGAGTGTGTACTTTCTGTAGAACCCGCCTGCCAAAGGCAGCCTCCACCGAGGTGTAACTGTCCAACTTGTAATGGCGGCTAAACAGGGACGGAGAGGCCCATGTGGCGGCTTGACTGACCTCTTTTATTGATGCCTGCATTGCCCATGCCACAGTCATGGTCGCACTCCTGGTAGAGTGGACAGTAATATTTCTTGGCAGTAGTAATGTAGTAGGCAGTAGTAGTATTTCTTCGCAATGCAGGCCCTGATCCAACAACTCAGAGAAGATGGGGTTACCTTATTGCTTATCGTGGCTGGCTGAAAGGAGACAAACAAGGATACTGTGCGTCTCAGCAAAAAGGTCCTCCTGATGTAGATGCAGAGCACTTTCCGCACATCCAGCATGTGCCAGATGATGGACTGGTTCAAGGCAGAAGTTGGGCAGCACAAGCTTCTGGGCTCTATGAAACCATGTATTTACATTCAGGACAAAGGATGAGTCCAGCCACAACACCACCCTCTCTTAATCAAACACACAGAGATCTTGCCTCACCGATAAGGCTGTCAGTTCCGATACCTGCCTGGCCGATGTGATGGCCACCAGGAATGCCACCTTGAGGGAAAGGTAGCATAGACAGGTAGTCTGCAAGACTTTAAAGTGCTCCCCAGTAAGGGAGTTCAGCACCTCGGTCTAGTCCCAAGTTGGATATCTGTAGACAACCAAAGGTCTGTGGTTGATGGCACCCCTTAAGAACCATCAGACCAAAGGGTTGTGGACCAGGGATTCTAGATAGCCACACATTAGAACAGTAGAGAGGGCCACTACCTGTCTCCTTAGAGTATTAGGAGACAAGCCAAATCCTTCCTGAAGAAATTTCAAGACTCGAGGGATGGAAGCCTCGGAGGGTATGAGGCCCTTGGTTGAGCACCAGCAGCTGAAAGCCCTCCAGGTGGCATCGTATATACAGTTGGTCGAAGATTGTCTTGATTCCTGGACTGTCCTGATGACACTTGTGGATTTGATTGCCCGTGCTCCGGACCCTCTGCTCAATATCCAGGCAGTCAACTGGAGCCCCTGAGGGTCTGATGGATGAGAGACCTCTGGCTGAGCAAAATCTTGGTTGATGGGATCCTCCAGGGGAAAGCAACGGAAAGGTTCCCACCAGTGGGGCACCAGGAGTAGGAGCTCTGCCTCCTTCTCCAGCATCTTCCTGATGATCCTCTGGATGAGTGGAAGAGGAGGGAAGGCATACAACAGGCCTGGAGGCCATGGGCAGTGGAGGGCGTCCACTTCCTCTGTCCCTGGAACTGTGTACCTAGTGTAGTACCTGGGCAGCTGGCTGATGTCTGGGGTGGCAAAGAGATCGAGTACTGAAAGTCCGTACCATTCGGTCAAGTCCTGGAACAGGTTTGGGTGCAGGTGCCACTCTGCATGATCCACTGGAGTTTAGCTGAGCCAGTCCACCTGTACATTTGCCACCCCCAAGATGTGCTCTGCCCACATGGACAGTAGATGTGTCTCTGCCCAGAGGCCCAGTTGTTCGGCCTCATGCATGAGGCATCCGCCCCTTGTGGCTGTGTTGTCTGTGAGGACCAAGATGTGTTCGTTGGAAGTGGATGAGAGCCAGATGGACTGCCTGAAGTTCCAGCCAATTTATGTTGTGGCTCAGGTCTGGCTGGAACCACTGGCCTTGAGCATCATTGATTGTAAGTATGCTCCCCAAAGAAGCTGGCATCTATTGTCAATGTGAGGCAGTCCAGCTCCCTGAATTGTGAATCCCTGGAGGTGGTTGGGGGACAACCACTCCCTCACCCCAGAGATCCGATTACCTCTGGTGGTACCTGCATTCTGACTAATGAGCAGCTCCTGCTGACCTCTGATGCAGGAGAAGAAACCACTTGAGGCGTCTGCTGTGGATCCGAGCCCATGGTACAATGGAGAAATAGGACACCATCTTCCCCAGCAGTTGGGAGAGTAGGAGCAGCAGGACCCACTTTTGTCTCCTTACATGGTCTGCTAGGTCCTGAAGACTAGACTGGTGCTCTTGGGAGAGATAGACCATGCCTCTGAGGTGTCTATGATTGCCCCCAGTTGGCGGAGGTGAGTCATCGGGTTGAGGTGGTTTTTGCCCAGATTTATGGAAAACCCCTGGTCTTGTAGAACCTGAAGGGTGATTCTCACGTCTCTGTCTCTGCCTGGGTTGCTAATCTGGACTGGAGTCAGATGTCGTCCAGATAGCACTGGATTCTGACTGGTCTGGTATGGAGATGGGCTGCTAATGCTGGGAGCAGCTTGGTGAACACCCTGGGGGACGATGAGAGGTCAAAGGAAGGGCTCTGTCCTGAAAATGCTTCCCCCAAAGAAGAAGAAGCATCCTTCTGTGGGCAGGAAGGATGGGTACATGCAAGTATGCCTGTGAGATCCACCAATGTAACGAAGTCACCCCTCTTGACATCCTCAAGGATGGTCTGGAGCAAGTGCATCTTGAACCACTGGTAGACAATGTGGCAGTTTAGACATTTGAGGTCTAGAATTTCCCACCAACCCCCCAAGGTCTTTGGGACAATGAACAGGAGGGAGTAGAATCCCTGGCCCTATTGCTCTTCTGGATCCGGCTGGATTACCTTGGCCTCCAATGGGAAGGTTGTCTAGGCAGTTACTTTTGACGCCAAAAGAGGCAACCTCCCCCATTCCTGAAGGATCTCTTGGGTAGGAAGCACTGGCCACTTCTTCCTGTCCTATCCTGCTGCTGACCCTACCTGGAAGGGAGTTGTTTCTGTGGACAGAGGAGGCTGAATCCCCCATCTGATCCTCAAAAGGGTGAGCAGCGAAAGTAGGAAGGAGGTCAAGCCTCAGCATGTCGATAGAGGGATGGCAGAATCTTGCATTTATCCCTGGACTCAATCAGCAGTAGCTCTAGGGAGTCCCCAAACAATTGATCCCCTGTGAAGGGGTGGATGCAACTCTCCACTTATGTCTGGCATCCACTTGCCACTGGCGAAGCCATAGGATATGTCTAGTCGCTATAGACGAGGCAATGGATTTGGATACAAATCTTGCTGAATTCAGAGATGCATCTGCAGAGAACTCCATTGCCCCCTTTATTTTATTAAGATCCTGGTGTGATCTAGTGTCCCCAAGAGGAATCCTGTCCTGAAGTTGCTTCAGCCAAAGTAATGAAGCTCTATTGAAAAAGGAGGCCACTGTGGACACCCTTACTGCCCAGGTGGTGGCCTGGTGGCTCTTCACTATGGTCTGCTCTGACAGTTTATCCTTCAGAGAAGGGCTTTCCCTGGAACCCCTCATAACCGATGACACTGACAATGCTGCCACAGGGGTGTCGACTATGGGGGCCTCTATGGAGGCTTTAGATAGATTCAGGGCCTATGTTGTAGAGCTGTTTGTCCTGATTGTTGGGAAGGGGTTCCAGCCCTGGGAAGGTCAACTGCCTTTGCATTACATCCAGGAATAACCTGGGGGATGGAGCACCTCTCTCTCTACTGCAGGCTCAGAGAAGAGAGGGCCTGCCTGGTATGCTGAGCCTGGCGCTTCAGTCTCCTGCCTTGCTTGGCTGGCTCCCATATTGGCAATATTCCTGGCCTTGAACAGGAGTGACCTGAATAAGGAAAGTCAAAGGCAGGTTGATCGGGGGCTAAGCCCTTGTCATCCAACAGCTTCAATCTCTATGTGCTTCTTCTCCTGACAACGAAGCCTGATTGGGAGGCACAGAAGGAAAAGGCTCTGGGTGAGCATGAGCCCCTCGGGCTCTAAGATTTCCCTGTTGGCGTGGGGCCTGTGTATGTCTATTTCTTTAAAGTTTTTTATTTTTAAATAATCATAAAACAAGCAAACATAGACACAGACAAAGTATAAAAACCATCCTTGAATTTCCTACAGTGTATTGATTGGTTACCAAGCTTTTGTGCCTCCTCACAATAGTCTTCACTTGCAATTTAGATAAAGTCTCATATCATCAATCTAATATATATGTATACAATTATTATGATTATTAAACATTCATTGACTATAGCTATTATTACATCCTTTTTATGTGAAATATTCTAAATTTAAAATAAATTTATATTATGGCATTATGGCACATCATCCTGAAATCATCCAGTAATATTACATCTTTATATTCTATTCTACATAGAATTATTTATCATTTATAACAAAGCTTTTCAACATCATGTCCATAGTCCTCACTTACAATTTATGTAAAATTTCATATTATCAATCTAGTGCTATCTCCACCACTATGGAGAATTATTTACCTGTTGTTCAAGAACGACATTTTTAAAAAGTCAATAATTGCATCTTCCAGAAAGCCCTATGAGCAACTGAATATTTTACTGCCAGGATAGCAACAAAAGACTGACTGAACAGGCTGTCCAAAGCCAATGACTGTATACAATTATTGATATATATTTCTGTTTCAATCAGTTGAAATAAATTAATAGAGGCAAGAAAAGATTTTAAATGTAGAACTAATTAAGGAGCTGACCATACACTTAAGTGTATATAATCTCAAGGGGAATTTGAGATTAATCTAATTCACTAATTTTTTTCTACCTTAAAATCTAAATGATATAAACACAGATTATATGATATCTGTTTTTTAAACTTGGATTGACCCTACACTGTATTGTGGAACAGAACATGAAACAGATCTAATACCAAACATAATATTCCGAGAACAACCTCATACTGTTATTACTCTTGCTTGCCCCCTTCTTCAAAATAGTTTGAAGATAGTCTGTAATCAAAACTGCTGAAACACGGAATAAAAATCACTGTCTCACTTGTTCTACTCCAGGTCCTGACATAACAAAAAAAAATTCTCTCTCAGCAGCCTCCATAGGCTGGGGAAGGTCAAAGCATAAAAATATCATTTGCAACTGCATGAACACAATGCTGCTTCATTGTATGATATTTAAACATGTGGAAAACATGCAAGGCTTCAATTGTGTGGCCACAGTTGCTATGCTGATATTTTGAGACCTTCTGCAGGCACCCCTGCAGTTTGTCTACTCTAATATTCTTGCTTAGGGGTGTATGCATTTGTCTAATTGTGTGACTATTGGTTCCTATGAAAAGGAGCTACGAATGTTTCAAACTGTATTATCTCCTGAAGTCTAGGAGCAAGGAGGCATAGTGCACAGAGGCAAAGATTCTGCCAGTGGAAAACTGACCACCCATAAGCGCCACAGATGTTCAGAATTTAAAAAACAGTGTAGTTCTAGTTTTAAATACCCTGCAGCAGACACTAAAATAAATTGTAGAGCTCTTGAACATATTGTCATCATATAATCACAGAAGACCATAGTTGCCTTAAAGCAAGTACACAGTCTTTGTGGTGAAAAGATGCAAATGCAAATTACCCCAGAAATAAGCACATCCCAATGTCTTTCTTAGGCCCCAAAATTACCACAACATAGCAATTTCATTGAATGACATGCTATTATTTCTGCACTTATTCACATTTCAGAATCTACACATCAGAAATTCAAACATCAATCCCTTAGTGCTAAACAGTCTGGTTATTTATATTCTGGGGAGAAGGAAACAGAAATAGAATTATCCATATGTGCTTAAGGAGATGCTTTATGTATTACTGTCCTCTGAACATAAACTCAATATAGAAGCTAAAGTCAGCATAATTTCAACTAGCCAGTTAGATAAATGCACCTCTCTTGATGTGTTCCAGCTAATTGCAGTAGCTTCACTTCATTTCAGAGAAGGAGGGGTCTAAAAATTAAGTTCTGAAGAAATATCGTTGGAAATGTCTATATGTTATCTAGAAAAGAAGACCCGAGAGAAAATAAGAAAGCAGTAATGAAAAATGTCACATGAAAGGACAAAACATCCTGGCCATAAGACCAGAGCAAAGATATATTATAATTAATTTCAGTTACAGGATGGCAGTTTCCAATTGAATGGATTCCAATGGATTTTCAAACTGAAAAATAAATACCACACACGCTTTTTCTAAAAGTGAGAATAGTTGGACACTAGAGCCAATCACTATCTGGATATGTTCAAGTGGAGACTAAAGAACCACATGTTATGGATGTGTTATTTTGGATACCAGTGCTGAGCAAGGGTTTCAGCTTGGTGACCTAATTGGTCCCTTCTAACTCTATGAATATAATCAAACCATATGGTGCTTGTTAGGCTAGTCATTCTCTCTCAGCCCTAAGGAGCCCTAAGAAAGAGACAATGGCAAAGTACTTCCAAACTCTTACCAACACCCACACACCTACACACAATCCCCTCCATCTCTCTCTCTCGTAGCAAATTTAAAGGTCAAATTATTTTCCTATAGAGTCGGATTATGCAGATATAGATATTATAAGCTGTTAGAGACAGAAAATAATTTTACAGTTTCATATTGTTTTGTAAAGCATATATTCTTTCCCAGAATAATGAATGGGAAATTTTGTATGTAGGAAATTACCCTTCAAATACCATCTTGGAATGGTATTTGACACCTTATTTGACACCTCTAAAAAGTTGAAATCTGTTACAGTCCAATTATTTTTGCAAATATGGAATTTTCAATATTTTATATTAGCTACTAGACAGATGGGCTGTGTAATAGCATGCTAATTCAGATTTGAACTTTATGATCATGTTAGTGTCTTGAATATCTAGATAAAAATGTTCAGCTAGCTGCTGAAGATATCATCTTCAACATCTTAACACTGATTCATATAATGTGCCTTTGTGATATAGTGCATACATTTGAATAGTTATTGTACAGATTAATTTTGGTCTGCAAGATTAATTGAGTTGACAAATGTTAATGAACTTTCATTGACAAATAGTTTTAAAACTAGCAGAAAGACAATTGAATTGGATACTATATTGCACATTCAGTTACTAATCTTCAGATTAGTATTGTATCAGTCTTGTTGTCAGGGCTGCTTCGCTCAGTAACCAAGAAAGAAACCACTCAACTCCATTTTGCAGAATTAAGAGTACTTTTACTGGTCATGAGTAGATAGTAGCTAGGCAAAGCAAGGTCTGAGGCAAAAGCGCGTGTAATCATAGATATCAATATGTGACCCAACCCCCTCCCCCTGGTAACCCCAGCCCATAGTCCAATCAGTACACCCCACAGATGTCATGTGGGAGACATCTTCAAAAAGCATCATCAGGCTGGTATGCTGGACAGTTGGCCTTGGCGGCAAATCCTTTATCTGTAGCATGCACAGTAGATGGTGAGAACACCTCCCTTTTACAGTCACTCCTGTGCTGACACTTCCCCACCCACATACAATGTCCCCCCCCCCAGTTTCAATGGCAGCTGAAACAAGCAGCAAAACAGAGGCTGACAATTGTATTGTATTAGTATTTAGATCAAATTGTATTTGATCTAAATATTTCTTTTGCATTTGAACCAGTGGTGGGTTCCTACCAGTTTGGACCAGTTCGGCCGAACTGGTAGTACCTTGGCAGCCTGGGTTGCTGGAACCAGCAGTGACCCAGTCCTGCCATGCCCTGAACCAGTTCTCTCAGCGGCGCCATAGATGCCACCATCTTGTTTTTTGCTTCTACGCATGCGCAGAGCAATTTTAGTTATACTATTAATGCACGCACACAGGGTGCCCCCCCCCAAGGAAATTGGCAGTAGTCTCTGCCAGAACCCACCACTGATTTGAACAAGTATTTTACAAATTCAAATTGATAAGCCTAGCTGAAGACAATTTAAAAACGTGAACTGCATATCTCATCATATAAATTCCCCTTCTCTGATTGTTAAATAAATGACTTAAACATTAATAGTTGAATTGGGTAAAATGAGTATATGTAATATTAGCTTTGATTTATATATGAATATTTTCATTTTGGCACTTTTCCCTTTTTTCTCTTTTTTCCTTTTTCAGATAAGTACAAAAATATGTTTAAAAAACAACTTGAAAATTCTTTTGCATATGGTTATGTCCCCAAAAATCTGTTCATAATGATGATGAAGCAATTATATATAAAGCTCAGTTTTTATTAAAATAATGTGTTTTTCAAAAATGTATCAAAATCTGAACTTTTTGTCTAATTTCCTATAACCTAAGATTCCTGGAAATTAACACCAAATGTTACCATAAAAGAAATTCATCATAAAATTTAGACTAGAATTCATTATATCTATATTTCTAACACAGAGGCTGTTAAAAACATATTTATCCACCCACATGAGACATATGGAATTTTGTAAGTACTTTTGTTAATTTTTACTGCCTGGATGGTATATGCCTTTAAGTTGAATATGTTTTGAGTTTTTAAAATGTATACACAGAAGTATTGTGTTTAAAGACCATTTCACAGAATAACAGAAACCTATAAAGATTAAAGAGTAAAATGGAGACAATCTGTTCAATCATAATCTGTTAGAAAATGTAAGTTAAAATGCACAATTTTGTTGTTATTTATTTTGAAGTTGTAAGAACAAATAAATATGGGATTTTCTATTCCTTTTTTGTAACAAGAAATCAATTTCATTTAATAGAAATCATTTTAAGTCATCTAATAAAAATATTAGTTCATACCATCAAAGATATAATGGACATTTTGACACAAACCTATTTTCAGGTTATAGACAGTAAGAGATATCCAAGCATAAAAACATTGAAGTTTGAATATTTTTGGGGATATAGAGTATTACTGGAATAATAAATTGAAATAAAGTTTTCATTTTACATGTTGAAAAGTGGTCAAAAACTGAACAACATCATAAAAAAATAAAGAGGGTGTAAGGTATCTATATTTCAAACTCTCTTGAGTTTTTCCTTCTGCCTTTTCCCCGGATTACTGAAAACTCTCCTATACATATTATTAACTATATGAAAAAAAAACCTGTCAAAAGGGTACTAAAGAAATTCAGGGAAAATTGCAAACTGACTGCTTTTGTACAAACTAGTTCACTGCCCTGGAAATGTGCTAATGTTTCTCTCCTAAGTAGGAGTGAGAAACTTTTTCTCAGTCAAGAAGCAGACAAACCACTTTGATATATGTCAAAGATGTTTACATAACAAGATCTCAAAAGTTTATTTTTACCTTGAATTTACTTGTTAAAATTTAACACAGAGGTAGATTTACAGTGATCTGCAGCCTTTACATTTTAACCGATTCTCAGATATCACCTTAAAAAGTATATGACCATATGAAATTGAAACGTTGTGGCTAGTAGGGAACAGAAGTTGAGGAAACACAGGGCCTGATCACGTGGCTGGCTGCAGGTTGTGCATCCCTGCCATAAGAACATTTTAAACTTCTTATGCACAATCAGTTCCAAAGTCTTAAGATGACAAACTCAAAATATGTTCCCATGTGCCTACTGCAAAGGAACAAATTACATCAATAGTTACAGAATGTATATTCATGGATTTGTATTATCCTCATACTGTACACGGGCACCTGGGATAAATAACGTGCACGACGATGTAATCACATACATTCTGTGACTTATGTATTTGCATTAAACATCATGTTATTATTTTGGCATAATTGTAGTTTGCTATCGCTGTTGCTGTACCCATATGGTGTTTTATATTTGAAGGAATGTTTCTAGAACCATCAGGATGATCAGGTTCAAGGCAATTAGGAATGACTGTGTCTGTCTCATCAGATACAGCACAAAATATGCTAATTCCTGATGAGTTCAGGTGACCATGACATGTGATATACATTTAAAATTAAAGATGGAATCTGACCACAAAGTCCTGGGAAATTGTAACTGGTCCACAATAAAGGAATAAAGATCTACTGAGGCAATAATCTACATCACAACACCAGGACTTTTTGCCATATGATTTCTTCACATTCACAATGTTATTAATCATTCTTATATATTTCACTGGAATCAAATAATGATTTAATCAATGTGCCACAGTTTATCATGAGATACTATTTAATTATTTTTACTTTCTTGCTTTTTTCTCTGCATTGTTTTATATAATTACACATTCATAATATGTTTATATTATTCCTTAAAACATACAAGCAAATGTTTGAACTTCAATGTTATTGTGTACAAGAAGCAATAATTTCTCTTTCTCTTCATGCACACATATGCATTCACACAATGCAGTGCTTGTTAGTATTTGCCAATCTCCTGTGCTTTAATAGGCTCAGAACAATTGGGGTACGGGCAGGGGTGGGTTCCGGCAGGCTGGTTCACTCATGGGCACAGCATGCAATTCAAATTGTTCTGCACATGCGCAGAAGCAAAAAACAAGATAGCAGTGCCTATGGCACCACCCAAAGAACCGGTTTGGGGGTGTGGCGGTTTTAATGACCCAGGCCGTTAAACCACTACCAGTTTGGCCGGAGCCCACCACTGGGTGGGGGTAGAAAAGAGGACTGCAGGTAGAAGAATTAGTAAAATTGCCATCATTTGTGAGCAGAAAAAAAAAAGATAAAAAGAAATAATTCTTCCACCTTTTGTGAATCAAAATAAATCTAACTTATTGAGCTAAGAAGAAGCAACTTTATACTTATTAATATTCTGCTTGTGGCCTTTGTACACATCAGACACTCTATTCAGCATGACTTTTATGAGAAAGAAATAATCTTATTTTTGTTTTAAAAAACATGTAAGAGGGTAACATGCTGCAAAAATAAATTAATAGTCTCTAGAATCTTCTTTATTAGATGTCTCTAGACCCAATAAAGAGAAATGAGCCCAGCTAATCAGAAAGACAAAAGAGAAAGAGAACTGTAAAATAGAGACATCCTAGAAGGCTATAAAAATGTCATTGACAGATTGATAAATTAACGTTGAGGTCCATGGCTAGGCAAAACCTATTTGTGGTAGCCATTTTGTGATCATATGCTCAAAAAACTATACTTACCACACTGAAAAATGTATTTCCCATCATGATTAGTTCAATATTAGGAAAATTATTATTTGTTTAAAATAAATGTGTATAGTAGAGTAGCCCCTATTAAATATATCTACAACTTCAGTACTAGGAAGAGAGCTCTACAATTAACTCTTAAACATGCAACTTACCTATCCTGATAAGTAGTGATGGCAATACTAGGAAGAATCAATAAAGGCAAAGTTGTGGGTCTAGAAATGTTATCTGGTGTTCTTGCTTTTTCACTCTGTCGTTGAGATAATGGTGGTAATAATAAATTAGCAGAGCAGCACCTTCTTCCCCTCCAGAGATCTATGCCAAGGGTGTTGTTGGATGCACTATAAGACTTGCTGAGATGACATTCTAAATAATCTTTAGCAATCTAAAAGAACAAATAGAAAACTGAATTATATAAGAAACAATTTCATAAAGCTAAATATAAAAATTTAGAATTGCAGTACAACTTAATTACTAAATTGAATGCACACAGTTCCTATAAAAGAGATTCTTAAAATAAGCATTAAATTTCATACTAAAAAGAAAAGTTACAAATGAAGAAAAATGAAATGGCAATTCAGCCATTAGTCTGAATGCAAACGTTAAACTCTTATATTACATTAACTCTTATATATGACCCAATAGATTGCAGTGTTAATTTTATAATAAATTGTTTTCTTTCTTCACAAAGCATTAATTTATTCCATGTCCTCCCAAAATTTCATTTCAACTTTTGCAAATCCCATTGATTTTGAACTCTATTCAGATACTAAATGAAATTTGTACTACTGGGATGTAAGAATTATCGTTGTCTACACACACATACACCTCTCTTTCCATGTAATGGCCAGGATATTGAAATTGAATATGGTTGTAATGTTGAAATTATTAGAAACAGTATTTCAGCTAAATATAAGTAAAGAGGTACATTGGAATGGAGGCAATAACCCTTCAACAACAGTAAGAAAGTAATGTTGACTAAAAGGGCTTGAAAAAAGACAAGAAAAATTTGCCCAAATTGAGGTAACAGACAACCAAATTGGAAGCATTGAATATAGTATATCTAAAAAGATATACACTGGGCAAAAACAAAATTTTAATTTCACTTACATACAAATCAGAAAAAAAGTTTGGATAGGGTGCTAAGTTAAGTGAAATTGTTGACATTATGTACAGACACTGTTAAAAGCCAAATTCTTTGTTATTGGTCATTAAGGAGAAAAAATTGGAAATAAAAATGCCAAGATCTTATGGATAACCATATTTCAAAGTTCAAACACTTCACCTGCTTCTTCTTTTAAACAATATTGTAGAGCTAGAAAATATGCCACAAAATTACCTAAAATTATCAAGGATAGAACAATACCCTGAATAGAATACGTCAGTGTTTGGGCTTTTATAAAAAAAAAAGGATTAGAACATTGATCAACATCAGACATATTAGGGTTGCCGCTTATATTTGAAGATTATTCTAGTTGACACAATAGACTATTTATATAAATAACATTTATAGATACTGTTTATTTTTATACAAATATTTATTAAAAGATTTACAAAGAACATAAAAATTAGCACAAACTAAGCAGAAAAAGACAAAAAAGAAAGGAAAAAAATACAAAAATGCAGAAAGAAAAAACAAAAATAAAATGAAGGTGGTTCCTATGTCCTTTGCAGCAAAAATAAATAGTTACAAAATTATATCTTATTTTATGATTAGAAGAGAAAGCCAATTACTTTCTATTATCCAGTATTTTTCAGTTCATCAAAGCCACAAATGGTAAGTGCATTTTGCCCATTGGATGCAAACAGTATATAAGGGATTTCCAGTCAGCCATAAATATATTGTTTTCTCTCTATGTAAAAAAGTTTCTTTAGCCCTCTCTGAAAGTGTCATTATTTTCAATCACCATTTTATAATAACAAAGCATTAATTTCTTCATTAACACTTTCTTCATAAAGCATTTATTTATTCAATGAATTTATACGTGGACAATGTTCTGCATCAGAAGCACTGTAAGACATTACATACAAGTTAAAAGCCATCAATATAATCTGCATTAAAGCCTTAATACAGGTAGTCCTCAACTTACAACCACAATTGAGCCCAAAATTTATGTTGTTAAAATATAAGAAATATGAGAAATTTGTTAAGTGAGTTTTGCCCCGTTTTACGACTTTTCTTGCAACATTTGTTAAGTGAATCACTGTAGCTGTTAAATTAGTAACATGGTTGTTAAGTGAATCTGGTTTCCTCATTGACTTTACTTGTCAGAAGGTCACAAAAGGTGATCACCTAACCTCAGAATACTGCAACTGTCATAAATGTGAGTCAGTTTTCAAGCATCCAAATGTAAATCACTTGACTATGGGATGAATAACAGTCACAAGTGTGAAAAACAGTCATAAGTTACTTTTTTCAGTGATGTTGTAACTTCAAATGGTCACTAAGTGAGCTATTCTAAGTCAAGAACTACCTGTATCTAACAACAATACAGGGTTATATTTTTTCTGAAACACAGATGGATAGACATATGTGTGTTTATACTTACACCTTCTGTAGGGACAGTCATTACACTCCTACTTTTCTTCATGATGGTATTAGAAAATCACTTCAATTATAACAACCTTTTCAATTGTGCTTCTGCCTAACCAATAAACCTGGTCAAAAAAGAAGAAGAAAACCATATTTCAGTGTTTGACTTCAAATGTAAGCATGGAAACAAGGTCTGGCTTGTACATTACCAAGAATGGTAGAAATGTTTGACAAATTATTCATTAACATATTTTCCCTACCAGGTAAATATTGTCTAATTGGAAAATATTCCTCGGAAATCCTTCGCCAAGATGACTGCTGAACAGTGGGAGAATATTTCTCTCCTGCCAATGATCTGCTGATTTTGCTGCCAACGTTTTTTTGGCAGTGCTACTTTCTGGATTCAAACAGGAACCCTTAAGAATGACCCAATACAACTTTCAGATAACTGTGAAAACACAATGCATTTTTGGATAATGAAAAATATCCTGACTTCATTTACATTTATATTGCACTTTCACTATAGGGATTTTGCATTTTATTAATTTGCAAAGTTTGGAGCTTATTTTTTAAATTTTTCTTTTAATTGTGGATCAAAATACTCCCCAAATTTCTTCCTTGTTTCTTGATCCATTTTTTTTAACTCTGAAGAAATTACATGAATGTTCTTTGTTCCCGACCTTGAAAAGCTTTCTTATCTTCAGTTGCCAGCTTACAAGATAGCAAATAATATATCAGTTTACAGAAAAGATACTGTAAATGACATTTGAGAAAATACTGTTTTTTAAAGCCAATCTGAAAATATTTATAAAAAGTTTGACAATATAATAATGGCTACAAAGAATGCCCAGATCCAAGTAACTGCAGTTAAATCAGATTTACAAAGAAACTTGGTTTGAAATTGGTGGATTCGGTGGAGAAGACTGAAAGAAATATGGACATTACAGACTTAGAACTGACTGAGTGGATAAGTGATAAATGGTTTCCTTTAAGAAGACTAGAAGACTGGGAAATGGTTTTATTATATTCAACTGCAAAAGAGTTTCATCTCTGGGAAAATAGATAGATTTTGGAGAATGGATCTATTATATTTAATGTTCTTACTCCTCCTTTTAGATTATTTTAGACTTCTCTTTTTATATCTACTTTCTGTTTTAATACCTTCTAACTTTTTATAATATTTTAGACTGTCATGTATTTTCTATGTTTTATAATTGACTATATCCCACTTTCCCTATATTGATTTATGACAGTAATTAAGATTGATTTAATGAGAAATTATTCATAAAACTAAAGTTTTTCCCTATCCAGTTGCTTCCAATTCTAGGTTTAACCGAGGGAGCAAGTATCATCCAAAGACATTTCCATAGTCACGTGGCCAGTGACTTGCGCTGAGGTTTATGGCTGGTGAGGCACTGACGTCATCACAATCTTTTTATTAAAATGCCTTTGTAATACAGGGCATTTTAATAAAAGGATCCATGCTGTTTTGTCCTACCCTTGCGCATTTCGAAGGGGTGGCGGGCAAGAGCGTATCGCCGAGGACCATATGCAGTGACCACCAGTGGCCAACACCAACAACAAAAAAGTTTTTTGGGGGGGAGCAAGGAGCCGAGGAGTTCCTTGTTGTGTTTTCCACAAGGGACGACAGTCCCTCCGAGGTGGGGGAGGAGAGAGAGAGAGATGATGATGATGATGACAATTATCAAAAGCCTTTTGAGTTTGACAATATAATACGTTATCCAAAATTATAAAAAATCTTATTTTCAGATGCATTTTTTTGCCATCTCGGTTATTTTCTTTTTAAAAAATCAGACTTGCTTCAAATTTGTGCCTTCTGGCAAACTGCAGTTTTCTTGGCAAGAGATCTAGCTTGCCATTGCTTTCATAATAGGTCTGGGAAAGTTTCTTTCTTTCTTTTCTCTTCCTTTCTTTCCCCCTGATTTGTTTCCATCTCTTTTCTCTCTCTCTCATTCTCTCCTTCCAGCTCTTTCATTTCTCTCTCTCTATATATATAAATATCTTTCTCACTTTTTCTCCTTCATCTATTTCTTGCACGTGCAAGCAAAATACCCTTCTGGGCTGGGATCACGGCGTGAGGACAGCGACTCCTTTCGCTGCCGCCACTTAGAAGTGAGTACCTGGCTGCACTGCAGAAGAGAGCCACCCTGTGCAAGAGACTCCTCAGCGCCAAACTCAGGTCAGTGCCAGCCACGGTCCCTTTCATGTTGGCTTTGTGTTCCCTGCCTGCACCCAACCAGCTGCTGCTGCTGCTCCCCATTCCCTTCCTCCTAAGCCAACATGAAGGGGACCGTGGCTCCCGCTGACCTGAGTCTAGTGGAGGAGTCTCCTGCATAGTGTGGCTCTCCTCTGCAGTGCAGCCAAGTACTCAATTCTCAGTGGCGGCAGCGGAAGGAATCGCTGTCCCACCGCCATGATCCTGGCCCAGGAGGATATTTTGCTTGTGTGTGCGTGCACACAAGAGATAAGTGCAAGAAAAGGGCTGGAGTCACATCCCCAATCCTCCCAGAGCTGTTTTCTCCTTTGACACCCGTTGGCGCTTTTGCCCAGAGCTAAAAGCCACCCCATCCTCCCTCCCTTCCTCTCCACAACCTTCCCCCAAAAGCTTTTTCCCAAATAATACCAGCAGCCATTTCATCTCCACCAAAGTAGATACATACACACACACACACGCATGTGCACATACATACATGCAAGCACACTAAACAAAAAAATAATAAAATAAAAAATGGAGAAAGAAGTGAGACCTCCATAAAATAAAAGAAGCAGGAAGCTGGCTCATCCCGTAAAAAGGGAAATCAATGAAGAGATGAAGGTATGTCTCTGCACTCCCCCTTTATTGTCACTGTATCACAAGCAAGAAGGGAAGAAAAAGGGAAGAGGGGTAACGGCGGTGCCATTGAGTCACAGGACGAATGAGCGGCCTCTATTCTGAGGCAGGAGAACTGCATGCCTCATCTACCTTGGGACTTTTTAGGCTTTTAAGCCTCGCTTAACTCTGCTTGAGCAATCATAAAACGCCTAAAAAGTCAGACTAGATGAGGCACGCAGTTCTCCTGCCTCATAGTAGAGGGCGCTTTTTAGATGCTTTTTTAAACAGTTAGGCAGTCATCCACAGTGAGGCAGCAGCTAGCTAGCCTCACCTCAGCACTCGCCTTTTTCCTTTTACATTTTTTTTCTTTTCATGATGAGAGCAGTGAGGCTGTGCCTCACCTGCCACACCTGACTGCACATCACTGACACCAAGACACATGGAAAGCTATTATCTTTCCACCAAAGTGGTACCTATTTATTTACTTGTATTTGCATGCTTTCAAACTGCTAGGTGGGGTAGGAGCTAGGGAAAGTAATGGGAGCTCACCCCATTGTGTAGCATTTGGGTCTCAAACCTGGGATGGCAGCTTTCCAGCTGACAAGCTCAGCGTTTTTAACTGCTGAGCCACCATATTCATACAGGTTTACAAATACATCAGGTTAGGGTTTCTATTAGTTCTATCCCATCTTGAACATTGTAATGCATCTCAGGCCACCTGAGAAAAAAATCTAGAAGTTACAAGTGGTGTAAATATGGTAGCTACACTTGGTAGCTACAACTGTTCAACATACTAGGATTATTTGATGCTTGTCCTGGAAGAGCTGCACTGGATGTCAGTTGCTTACAATCTAAGCAACAATCAATCTAAGTTGTTGATATTAACCTTTACAGCTTTTAATGGATTATGATCTGACTATTGAGGGACCTTGTTTTCCAAAACCAACTGTGTAGGCATTAAGATCTTCAGAATAAATCATTCTGAAGATGTTCCTGGTCTAATGCCAGACTTACTTATCTAGGAAATAAATATACAGGAAAGAATGTTCTTCTACTATGCTCACAGATGATCTGCTTGAAGAATTTCACTTGGATCTACTGTCTCTCAGTATTTAATACATCTAGCTTTTAATTATCAGTTCATTTTATTGTTACTTATTTATTCATTTACTTGGGCTTTTATACACCTTCAGTAGATAGAGAGCACATAAATTGTTAAGCAGTTAACAATTAATTAATTTTAACACAAACACACTTTTTTGTACTTTTTCAAGGAAATTATCTTTTGACTATTTTAGTATAAAGATAATACAAATTGAATTTTTAAAAGGAGTATAGTAACAAGCTGTTTATCAGCAGTTCCTTGAGAAGCATTGCAGTTTAGACATTCACTCCCATTCTCTAAATCTAGTAAGGAAAAGACAAACTGTATTGAAGGATTTATTTGTATTCTTAAATAACTTTCTAAAAATAAACTGAATAGTATTATATACATGATATTTAACCAGATTTACTTAGTCAAGATGGAACCTCCTATATAAAAGCAATTACATAAAATTTTGTACTACGCCATCCTAAAATATGATCATTATCATGTCAAAATTTTAGTTTTATGATTCTATAATTATGTAAATTAGTATATTTCTTGTTCTTTAAAATAATTGTGGCACTCATCTAATCACTGTAGGCTTCACATAGATGGCAAATGGCTATTAAAGAATAATGTGAGTTGGAAAAACTGAACTGGATTAGGCAGTATTGTACTGCTGAAAAGAATTGAATTTCAATCAAATCTCCCAGATTCCATACATGTAGCCCATGACAATCGTATGTTGAAGTTTTGCCTAGATATATAAATAAAGAGAAAACAATTTTAACTTTTGGCATTGGATGTTTCATGTGAAAGGATAAGATGTAAAGGAAGGAAAAAGGAAAGTCCCCACATTTTCCACCTCAGCAATGTTAGTTCTATATTGTACTAATTGTAACTGTACAATTTTACACATAAAAACTTCTTAAAATATGATTTTCTATAAACTTATTAAAAGTATGAATACTGTACAATATACTTGCATTTTGTAATTTGTATTCTAAAATGTGCCAGTTCATACACTGATTCAGCAAGTGTGAATTTGTACAATTTTCATAAAAATACAAAATGAACCAAACTGCTTTTTGTTTTCACCAATTTTTCCTAAAGATAAAACATGTAACAAATCTGATAAGATACTTGGTCTCAACTAATTTATTGGATTATCCAAAAATATAAATTATTCAACCAACTCAAATCAGTGCAATTATTTCTTTCAACCTTTAAAAAGATAGTTATGATTTATCTTATTAGAGATCAGTAAGAACCGGATGATCCACAGCTCATAAATCATATCCATGAAAAATCCTATTTCATTAATTCCATCAGATATTCAATTAGTCCTAAAAGAGTGGATTTTAGAAACTTTAACAAGACAAACACTTGAGAAAATTATTATATACATATAAATGTAGTATTGGTAAATACAATCAGTTGGCAATTATGCAATTATGCTGGCTGAATAATGTGGGAATTGAAATCCAGCACATCAGGAGAGTGTTGCAAAAGGCTGTATTGAGATATTCTCTACAATGATTTTATAGTGGTTAAAGGGATTGCATAAGCCAAGATATAATATTTTATGCATTCCAGTAATTCTGATCTCTTACAGAAGGTATAATTATACTGTCACCAGTTTTAATTTCCTTCAACTATGATGAGAAAATCAATACTAATGCAACCACATTATATTACTTCTCTTTGCATACCCTGTTTCCATGCAAATAAGACCTCCCTGGATAATAAGCCCAGTTGGGCTTTTGAGCACATGCGCTACAATAAGCCCTCTCCCTAAAATAAGCCCTTCCCAAAATATTGCAACACAGCAGCAGCCATGAGGTGACTATTCTCACTACCTCCTGCACCTCAAAAATAATAAGAGCTCCTTGAAAATAAGGCCAAGTGCTTATTTTGGGAGTCAAAAGAAAATAAGACCCTGTCTTATTTTGGGGAAAACATGGTAGTTTAAACTCAAGTGCAGAGTTAAGCTGAAAAGAAAAAATAATTCAGCCACTCCATTGGTGAGAATTAAACTGTGTGCATAGTTCTCAATACTAGAATGATGAAAAATATGCTTTTCCCAAACAAAATGTTTAAATATTATGTTATATGATTGTTAGACTGTCTAAAATATTGATGTTTCAGAAGTTAAAATAGATAATAATGAAGTTATGCTGGAACCTTACCACAGTCTCTATTCTGATTTTTTTCAAAAAAAAATCTTAATTAAAAAAATAGTGAGCTGTTCTGACCCCCTCTTCGGTCAAGTAACGAATTCCGAAACAAGCTTAAATGGAATTCCATAGCACTTTATTAGCAGGAAACCAAAACCTCAGTGGCTTAATGGCAAGCACAACAAACAGATAAGAACCTTGGCAGCAACTCAGACTTTGACAGAGACAGATAACAGCTTCTCCAGCATTACAAATGAAGTTGAATCCTGCAAAACCAGATTCCTCCCAGTCGCTCCTTAAATACAATCTTGAGAGGAGCCTAATTATGATCACCTGGTCTAATTATCTTTTGTAACTGCATAGCTGTTCTCTCCGTCGATCTGCCCGGCATTGCCGGGCATCCAGGACCACCTCCCTTGTTTCGTCACTACTCCAAGGCATGACATCAGGAGCACACTCCCTTTGGCTTTCACCACTGCTCCATGCATCAGGCACCTCCTGTTGGCCAACCAGCCTCTCTGCGCCCTGCTCGGAGTCTGAACCCTGTCCAGGACCCTCCACCTCTTCCAGAGCTGATTCATAAGACCCTCGCTAGCGGAGTCTGTTTGCAGCTCTAATGGCTCCTGCCTGGCCACAACACTATCCTTCACCGCAGGGCCCTTCCCTCGGGTCTAACGCTCGGGATGTGGCCTCAAGGGATATTGCCCATGATAGACTCGCACCAGAGCAGGGGCATGCACATCCGTCGCATTAGTCCAGGTCCCCCCATCCCACCCCTCGTCCTTCCAGTCTACCAAGTACTGGAACCGTCCCTTTAGCCATCTCGAGTCTTGGATCCGGGCCACTTCATGCAGTGGCCACATGTCCACCTCACACGATGACAGCTGGGGGAAGAGGGTTGGCGAAGAAGACAAGCCGACTGCTCAGGGATCAGGAACGAGCGATGGAACACCGGGCGCACTCGCATCGAGCAAGGTAGGGTCAGGCGATAGGCCACCAGGTTGATGATGGCGTCCACAGGGAATGGCCCAAGATACCGGTGATCCAACTTCTTAGCCAGCCGATGGGATAGAAGATGCCGCGTGGACAGCCACATGCGATCTCCCACAGCCATCACTACATGCCGAGACTTATCTGCCACCCTTTGGTAGTCCTCCTTTGCCTGACCGGGGAGTCCACTGGGATGAGAGGGGGAAAGTGAGGGTGATACCTGAAGCCATGAAGGGTGTCATCCGTGTGGAGGTATGCTGCAAATTGTTAAACGCAAACTCCGCCATGGCCAGGTACTCCACCCAGTTGTTCTGCTGCTGATTCACGAAGCAGCGCAGGTACTGTTCCAGGATCCCAAACACTTTCTCCATACCCCGATCGGTTTCGGGATAGTGCACCAAGGACAAACACACCTGGACATCTAGAGCTGCCATCAGCCCTTTCCAAAACTGGGCCGTGAATTGCATCCCACAGTCCGATACGACCTGGTCAGGTAGGCCGTGCAACTGGAAAACGTGCTGGATGAACATGCGGGCAGTGGCATGGCCTGTCGGCAATCTCTGACAAGGGATGAATTGCACCATCTTGGTGAGCATGTCCACCACTACAAGGACCGTGGTAAACCCTGAAGACGGAGGCAACTCTGTCAAGAAGTCCATGGATACGGCTCCCCAGGGTCTGTTCGGGGTCGGCAAGGGCTGCAATAAACCTGGAGGAGCTCCCATCGCTGACTTGGCCTGTCGACACTGTACACATGACATGACGTACATCTGCACATCGTCTCGTAAGCGGGGCCACCAGAAAGTACGGGAGACCAGGTTGAAAGTCTTGAAAAGGCCAAAATGTCCCACCACTGGATTGTCATGACACTGGGAGAGAACAAGTCCACAGAGGGGCCCAGCAAGCACATAGAGCCAGTCCCGAAACCTCAAAAGGTCATTGTCGAAGGTCCACGGGGAAGCCGGCCCTACCTCTGCCCTCCGTTGCTCCACCCACACTGCTGTGCATCCTGTATCAGAGACTGGAAGTCCATGGGCCCATGAACTGCAGTGAAGGATTCGATGGGTAGAACAATCCGGGGTGGAAGCGAATCTGCAGGGTCAGAGTACTCTGGTTTCCTGGACAGGGCATCCACCCTTTGGTTCTGTGCACTAGGAATGTAAGTCACTTTGAAATTGAACCAAAGAACAGAGACCACTGGAAGCCCGAGATTTCTATGACAAGATTCTGAAGGCGGGACTTCCTGAATCACCCGGACATGGAGAAAGACAAGGAGAAGGAGAAGAGAAACAGCGGAACACGTGGCTACAAGGTGAGAGGCATTGCTTTCCCCCTCCGGAAGGGCAGAAGAGTAGAGAATAAAGACTTAGTTATGCTTCTAAAACATTTGCTTAATTTTTAATTTGAATAATACTTTGTGATTTCTGTCTTGGGTAAAACGGTATAGCCGCATACATACTGAAGAGACATTGAGACTGAAAGAGACTGAAAGAAGTGGCGATGATTTTGGAATATATATCTTTAATTGTTCATGATTTATTCTTTAGGGTGAGGACAGCGGAGATCGTGATCTTCTTGGATTGTGGTTCGGGTTGAATGGAGCTGGGAAGTGTGGGGTAGATGGGAGGGTAGTGAAGGTTTAAGTAGAGTTTATTTTGAGCCAGAAAGTAAGCTGATCTTTGTATAAATTGTTATTTGAATATAATGTTTGGAAAGATATACCCATAGAGTCTGCAGGAAGGTGAAGCAAATATAAGAGGAGTATGGATGAAAATAAAATATATATATGGACACGGGTAAAGGCAGGATGGGAGGAGTTGGAAAAGGAAACCGAGAGAAGTATTTGAATGTTTAAATGGTTTAATAGAGAAGGAGGTAAAAGAGATAAATCAAAGGTTTGGATATTTAGATAAAGAGATAAGGCTCTTAGCTGGAATTCCATTTAATTAACTTACTTGGTTTCAATATAGTTTGAAATCCTGCAAGTAATAAAATAACTGAAATTAGGAATGAGGTACATTGTTTAAGATTTAAAAATGATGGGAAGCTGAGTTTAATGTAGAGAATTTGTTGATTTTTCCCGTTTTTCCTTTTGTGTGTGTGTGTGTGTGTGTGTGTGTGGTTTTTTTCTTTTTTTACTATTTCCTTTTTTTTTGTTTTTCCTTTATCTTTTATTTTTTAATTCTAAAGTTATTTGATTTTAATATACTCCAGACTGTGCTTGATAAAGAGTTATGCCGGGTATGGGACCTGGGAAGTCGAAAGGGGGTTAGGGAGGGGGGTTTATGGGGGGAGGGGGGAGGGTGGAAATACAGTCTCAATTTTCAGAACAATAAGAATGCACTTGTATACTGTTGCTCTCTTTTCTTTTTTTTCTTTTTTTCTTTTATTTTCTCTTTTTTTTCATTTTTCTTAATTTTAGAGTAAAATATAAACTGAATAGATTAATGAATTGTAGAGATACACCAAAGTGAGGAGTAGAGGGAAAGAAGAGGGAGAAGTAAAGAAGGAGTGAGAGGGGAATGTAAGGAGGGTGAGATGGAGGGAAGGGGAGAAAGGAATGTTTGAGGGGGAAGGGAAGTAGAAGAGGGGAATGTTGGAGGGGAGAAATGAAAGTTGGAGGGGGAGAAGAAAGGGTGTATGGGGGATTGAAGTGCTATGTTGGTTTTCTATGGTGGAAGATGAGTTGTGTTCATTGATTTTCCTTTTTTTTTAAATGCACAGTATATAAGTGATTGTATAAAATGAAAATGGAAATGAAATAAACAGTTTTAAAACACAGATGCATCTGCCTCCACCACAAATGGACGATGGGGATCAGGGTGCTTCAGGATTGGCTCCTTCGTGAAGGCGTGCTTCAGGACCATGAATGCCTGTTGCCCCATGGACCCCCAGCAAAATGGCACTTTCTTTTGTAGGAGCCAAGTGAGGGGCGCGGTCAAGAAAGCAAAGCGGGGGATGAAGGTCCGGTAATAGTTGGCAAACCCGAGGAGTCTCTGAACATCCTTCATACGCCAAGGAGGTTGCCAACTGCGCAACACCTCCACCTTGCCCGGCTCCATCGCAATTCCCTCATGGGAGATACGGTGCCCCAGGAACTTGATGGTAGTCTGCCAGAACTGTGGTCTCCTGCAGGATCGGCACCCCACTGGTCTCCTAGGACATGCGGTGAGGCCTCCGCCTCTGCAACCCGGCGTCTATCCGGAGACACAGGTGGACCAACGCGTTGAACATGGGTGGCCTGTCCACCCTCACCAGCTCATCCTGCAGGTCATCTGACAGCCCATCCTGGAAAGCGTCCATGAAGGCTGGGCTCATTCCAAGCTGAGTGCTGACTAAGCAGCCGGAATTCGCTGATATACTCCTGCAAGGAGCCACAGCCCTGCTGCAGCGTCTTAAGTAGTCTGCTGGCTGTTTTCTCCTTAATGGGGTCATCATACATCAGCCTGAGATGGTCACAAAAACCCCGGAAATCATCCAGCAAGGGGATAGCCTGTGACAGCAGCAGAGTAGCCCAATGGACTGCAGTGCCTGAAAGCAAGCTAATAATAGATCCCATCTTTTATATGTCTGACTGGTTGATGCTACTGTTTTTGTGAAAAATGTAATAGTTCTACAGAGGATTATTAGCAATCAGAGCTACAACATAAGATTCGCAGGAAGCTGAGTTTTTTTCTACCCTCTTTATACATCCATTTTACTGCCCTTGTAATCTGTTGGGCAAATGGGGAGTTAACCATAGATGAAAATCCTAGCCAGATTTACATGACTCAGGGAGCCATGATTGAAATAAGTAAACTTTAACAAACTGTGGGTACTCCTTTTCAATTTAAGTTAGCTGTTGATCCAAGTTCACACTGTGTGTTATTCATAACCATACCATGATTTCACACTCTGTAAAAAGTAGCTTGCCCTTACCTATTAAAGAAGATCCATTAATTATGCAGAGTTTCTGACTGTTAAATCATTACTACTCCTGGAAAGGGGGGAAACTCTGAAGAATTGCTCTGCCCACCTGTGTATTCAAAAATAACATTGATTGTTCTTCTGTGTCAATGATGTAAGAGCACATAAGACATCTTCAACTGTTCAGGTCCTCATTTGGATTATTTCTAGCATTAACCCATTAGTTAACTTTAGATCATAAAGTTGCTGTTCAAATTTTATAAAGTTTATGCAGAAGGAATTTGGATTGCTAAAGCATGTAGAATGTCTGAGTGATTTAAAACAATATTGGTTTACCAATTTGATCTAAATGCATTAGCTGTGACTAGTACTCCTGAAATATTATCAATTATAAAATATGCTTTTCTTAATCTGAACATTTTTATGGGTAGCTAAAAATGTTACAAATAAACAAGAATATTTGTAGCTCAAATATGAGCTACATGACATGTGGGGTCCTTGATGCTCTCTGAGATTGCTTGTTTTTTTGCAGATGGGCTAGCACTGATGATGTTACCTAGTTTGGATAATGAAATGTCTGAAAGAAAACAAGCAAGCTTAGAGAGCCCCAAGGATCCCTCAAATATAAATGTTTTAAGGTGGGTCTTATTTGAAAGAAATAAGAAATGTCCATAGTCTGCCCATCATTCTGGTACTTAACCTGATTTAAAAGCATTCTATTTCTATTATTCATAATAAACATTGGAAATTAGACGATACTGAAAAGCCTGAAAAAAATTTATTCAATGTATTTTACAATGTGTTTTATAAGTGAAAGCATTTAAAATTAAACTAAAGGGGACTGAGTCACAGGTAATAAGGCATAAAATTGCAGGTATTCAAATTCTAAGAATGGGCAATATCGAATAGAGTCTATACTGTACTTCTGGAAACAGATTTGCTTTCATTCCTGCAAATATGTGCTCCGTAGCTGCTCAAGAGAAAGGAAAGAAATAAAAAAATCCATTGTACAGGATGTACCCTGAAGTTATTTTGCTTGGCATATGAATGTGATGTACACATATTGCTTTGCCAGATATTGAATTTCGGTCAGGTAGACATATAGCATACAGTTATTTCTTAATAGTCAGAAACTGAGCTAAGAAATTTCATGAACAGATTTTTCAGGATACACAAAGAAATCCTAAAATATTCCATGGATCAAATCAAAACAACACATGGATGGTACAATGTATAAAAAGGTGAAGGAATCCCTGCTGACTTTACTCTGCTAGCTGTAGCCAACTTTAGGGGTGGTGCTTCTCTCCATTTCAAGACCATTGAATCAACACTGCCTGAAGACATTTCCAAGGTCATGTGTGCCACATGACATCATGGAGCACTGTTACGTACCCATTGAAGTGGTACTTATTTATCTATTCGCATCTGCATACTTTCATACTGGTAGATGGGTAGGAGCTGGGGTGAGAACAGGAGCTTACTTCATCACATGGCACCTGGGTCTTGAACCTGGGCTGTTGACAAGTCCAGCATCTTACCACTGAGCCATCAGGCTGCCCAATGTACAGCACAATGATAGCAATTATTTTATTCACCAGTAGTAATTAGTTATTCTATATGATGGGAGTACAGAGCTTTGTTAGTGCTAAAAGTTACTGTACTGAAATTATTCATTGAAAATTATTACTGTATAGGATACAGCTCTCACATAAACACAGCATAGATTTGCTAGCCTGCTTTTTCATGCTTTTATGGAAGCCTGTAAAAGGCTGCTGCTGCTTTAAGAATTGCATTAATTTTAATAACTGGATTTCTTAATGCAGCTACATTTTTATTAGTTGGTTTGAATGTGTGTGGGTGTGAGGGAGGGAGGGAGGGAGGGAGGGAGGGAGAGAGAGAGATTATACATTATAGATTTCTGAAGACCCAAGCATTGTATTGTGTGGAATTCCTTTGAAGATTATAGAGCATAATTTTGCAAGTTTTCATCATCAAATATTCAAAAAAGACTTTTTATCCCATTGGTGACATTACATATTGGAAGTGTAGTACATTCCTGAAAATATAGACTACCTGTAAATATATATCTGATTAACTTTGTTAAATAGGTCGATATTTATAGTTGTAAGGCATGCTGCTTTCAAGGAAATGGCAGGTCTAATCCTTCATACCATCATTACAAAGGATCCTGGGTAGCAGAATGAGAAAGATCTCAGTCTGATACTCTGTAGAATTATTCCCCAGATTGCTTTGTTTGAAACATGATCTAAAATAATTGAAAGGTGCTGTATATACTTATGAGAATGTACTGAAACTTCTCGGGTCCAAACAAGTTAGAAAACCTTACACTAATATAAGAAGTAAATAATACCTAATTTACATAATATGTATTAAAAACTCATATCCCAAATACTAAGCTTATCTACAGTGTCAAGCTAACAAAAATTAAAGATGATGAAGATGAAAGGTCTAATTTGATATTTATAACAATATTTGTATCTACAGTAAGTTGGCTGTGGATGCCTTTCTACTCCAATTACTTGAAGACAGGGAAACAATTTTCATTCTATATTAAATATGACAGAGATGACAGCATTATGATTTTATTATGGACAGGAACAGTCTGTCCTAGAACACTTACAAAACAATATTTTATGTAATGACCCAGATATCTTTGTGTAATAATTGAAAGGTTTCTGGTGCCTTCAAAATTGTTGTGATAACATGGGTTTTAATCTAAAATAGCATGCCAAAAAACATGCCAAGCTTTCAAGAAGCTGGATCCAGGAAAAATAATCCTGATCTACCATAAGTATTCCTCTCAGCAATAAATTTTTGAACACTGTATTTCTTCCTTTTTTATAGTGAATCTCAAATAAACCAGATGGTAACGTTAATCATAATCAACAATGTTTTAAATAATGTAAATATAAGAACACTAAAAGATACCTTTGCCTATTAAGCTGCCAGTTTTGCTTTGCTTCTTTACAATGTTCCTTAAAAGCTATATAATTTATCTGCTATAGCAGACCTCTTCTCCAGTTCCCCACTGCTTTGTTCACAATGCTTTGAACATTCTTTGCAAATCACAATGAGACACAGAAAATATTAAAGTCATGCTTTAATATAGGACCTCCTATACTCTCTCTGTGTGGATACACACACACATGTATGTATGTGTATCCATCCCCTGCTTGAGCAGGGGGGTTGGACTAGAAGACCTCCAAGATTCCTTCCAACCTGTTATTCCAATATACAGGTTTTTTCTGCAGTTTCTAAAAGGATTGTATGGCTGCAGCACTTTGTCAGCTTAAGAAAGGACGATGCCAAATACCATTTTTAGTAATCGGCAATCTGTTTGTAAGTACAAATTCTGACTTAAATAGAAATTTGGGTTAAAGACAGAGTTAGGGAATGAAACTCATTTTTAACCTGCAGACTGCCTGTATTTCTTTTAACAAGGCAAGTGCAAATTTTTGTGCATCCCTAGTCTATGCCTAACAACTATCTCAAGCTGTTTATTTGTTTGTTTATTTATTTATTTGATGGATGGATGACAGAACAAATGATATTGTGCCTCAAAAGTGTATGCTAAGGGGATGTTTACCATCATCATAACCACAGCCCTAAAAATTTGCTACTGTATTTAAGATCAGCTAATTTATTTCCTTGTGTCATAGATGGCTATTCAACACTGCAGCAGCAAATGCATTACTCTTTAAGATGTCAAAGAACAATTATTTTCTCCCTTGCAACAGATTAAAACAAAAGTGATCTTTTTTTTGTTGCTATTGTTTCTTTCCCTCTTTTTGTTAATCAACATTTCATTAATGGAAGAAAGCCTGTTTCACTGATTATTCACTTCATTTGAATAGTAAATGAAAGCAATGTTCTCCCAAGTCACATTTGCTTAAAGAAAAATATCTTTTTGGAAATTTTTAATAATTTGTAATAAACAGAGATAGCCAGAAGAACATAATTGTTGATAATCTACTATGTATGTTTGCAAAAAAAAGAAACCTAAGTGGGCTATCTAATATAGGTAATCCTCATTTTGTGATTATTTTATTCATAAGTAGAATTGAAGTTTCATTTAGCAATCATTCCAGTTAATCACAAATTTGCTAATCCTCATGGTTACTAAATGAGAAGGGGCATTGGTCTTACCTGAGACGCCCATTCTCATAGGAGGGGAGGATCAGCCAGGATTGGGTGTTGCTCTCTTCTTCTGCCTGGACACCGAGCCTGTCATCTTTTTGGTGATGCCCCTTGCTACTGGTTTCCTCCCAGTTTTGGTGATGTGTAGCAATGACAAGGCCTGTGACCTGTGAAAGATACAGGCAGGACCACATGGTCTTTAGGGTGGGGCTGGCTGATCCTCCCCTCCTATGAGAATAGGCATCTCAGGTAGGACCAATGCCCCTTCTCTATAGTGTAGGGGAGGATCAGCCAGGATTGGGGCTTACCAAAGTCAGTCAGTCTTGCAGGTGGGAATCAGTCTTCTGCTACATGGGGACCTTCTGGAGGACTTGCCTGCCAAAGGCTGCCATGGCGTATGCAAAGGTGTCCAGCTTATAATGGTGTATAAACGGAAATGGAAAGGACCAGGTCGCTGCTTGACACACCTCCTCTATAAAGGCCTGTGTGGTCCACCCCACTGTTGTGGCCACACTTCTGGTGGAATGTTCTGTGATGTGCCTCGGCACTGGAAGGGCCTGTGGTTCATAGGCCTTGGTGATACACACCTGAATCGACCATCCCACAGTTTATGGAGTCCAGAGACGAAGGCGGAAAGGAGACAAACAATGCCTCCATCCTCCGGTGAGAGGAAATCCATTTTATAAAGCGAGATAAAAGCGAGCCCTCCTACCATCTAAGGTGTGCCACCTCCTCTCCAAAGCATGAGATGGCCCTGGACAAAAGTTTGCAAGATTAATTCATGGGCCCCATGGAACCAAGAATTCACCTTAGTGATGAAGGAGGCATCCAGTCTGAGTACCACCCTGTCAGGGTGAATGATACATAAGTCCTCCCTCACCAAGAGGGCTGCCAGCTCCGAAATTCATCTGGCTGATGTGATGGCAAC
Organism: Thamnophis sirtalis; assembly: GCF_051295495.1. Taxonomy (NCBI): domain Eukaryota; kingdom Metazoa; phylum Chordata; class Lepidosauria; order Squamata; family Natricidae; genus Thamnophis; species Thamnophis sirtalis. The sequence goes on from NW_028261387.1 coordinate 24,812,007, forward strand.
CAGGAAGGCTACCTTCAGGTCAGGAAACACAGTGTAGCTGACCTCAGCAGTTCAAAGGGACTCCCGTGAGAGCATTTAAAACCTTCGATAAGTTCCAGGTAGGGTACCTGTGTACCATTGGTGGCTTCAAGTGGTTGCGTCCCTGAGAAACCTGCATATGGTTGGATGCTGTGAAACAACTCCCATATGATAAGATCGACGACAATGCAGCCACTTGTCTATGGATGGTGTTAGTTTCAGTCCCATATCCAGTCTGTCCTGAAGGAACTCCAGGATCTGACTGACTAACACCAAATAAGGGTCGAAGTCCTTGCTGGAGCACCAGCTACAAAAGGCAGTCCAGGTTGCATTATATATTATGTCTGTGGAAGGCCTCCTAGAAGCCTGAATTGTCCTAATTACCCTGGAGAAGAAGTTGTCCTGGCTCAGGATCCCTGCTCAAATTCCAGGTGGTCAACTGGAGCCATTGAAGGTCCAGATGAACCAGGGCACCCTCGCTGAGGGAGATTTTGTCCTGAGCGATCCTCCAGGGTCGCTCCACTGACAAGACTCGCAAGGTTGGCGAACCACGGCTTCTGGGCCAATGTAGTGTAAGAAGCAGCAGGTGTGCCCTCTCCTTGATGACTTTCCTGATGACCCCCGGAATCAGGGGAAGAGGGGGGAGGCATACAGGAGTCCCTAGGGCCAAGGACTGTTAAGGGCATCAATCCCTTCTGCCCCTGATGCCAGAAACCTGGTGAAGAACCTGAGCAGTTGTGTGTTGTCTGGGGTGGAAAACAGGTCCAGAACTGGAGACCCAAAGCGATTTGTCAGTTCCTGGAATAAGGCTGGGTGCAGACACCACACTGATTGATCCACTGTGGGCCTACTGAGCCAGTCCACTGTCACGTTGCTCACCCCTGAAATATGTTCTGCCCGCAGGAACAGAAGGTGTCTCTCCGCCTAGAGGCCCTATGACTGTCTCTTGCATGAGGGGTCTTGACTGGGTACCTCCTAGGCAGTTTGTATGAGCCTTAGTGGTAGCATTGTCCATCAGGATCAGAACATGCTATCCCGACACTAACTTCTGGGCCGCAGCCCAGAGGTGGAATTCAGCAGGTTCTGACCAGTTCCACTCGTGTAAGGGCTACGTGTGCGCAGTTGTGTGAAGCCAGTTCACACAAAGGTTGCAAAGGTTGAGAAGCAGTGCAATAGAACATAGAAATGTGAGGTTTCAGTACTTTCTCAAAGCATTGTGCAGCTTCAGCACTTTGTTGACTTAAGAAAGGACAGTGTCATCCACTATTTTTACTAACAAACAGTTCATATCTAGGAGCTGTCCTTAAGTCGGACATTCCTAACCCAGGGATTAAAAGAATTATAGGTGACTTGATAGAAGTCTTCCAATATCTGAGGGGCTGCCACAGAGAAGAGGGAGTCAACCTATTCTACAAAGCACCTGAGACTGGGACAAGAAGTTAACAGTTGGAAACTTATCAAGGAAGAATCAACCAAGAACTAAGAATAAATTTCCTGAGAAAATTAATAAGTGGAATGCCTTCCAGAAGTTGTGGGTGCTCCATCACTGGAGGTTTTAAATAAGAGATTGGACAACCATTTGTCCAGAATGGAATAGAGTCTCCTGCTTGAGCAGGGGGTTGGAGTAGAATAAAACCAAGGTCACGTCCAACTCTATAATACTGTTACTGTTAGGCATTGTAAATAAACAGCATTGTGTGAAGTAAATGAAGCTACTGAAACAATATTTTAATAGCTAGAGAAAAACTAATCATTTAGGTAACATGAAGGCATTTACGCAAAATATTTTAATTGCATATTGAATGCAGTAACTCTGAGCAAAAAGTCTCTTCTTAGCTTGTGTCTGAGTTTAATCCATCAAAGGCTCTTCAGAATTTGAAGATAATCTTTTCTTATTCAAGGATCAACAACTGAGTTATTCTAAGGTTGAAGAAGGAAAACATTTTGTCTCTACTTAAATCCTTTTCAAATGAATTACTCTTTACCCATTCATGCACACTATGTTGCACACCAAATCCACTTCAATGTCAGTTGTCTATATAATATTAAGCACTATAGCATTATTGCCAAACAGCATTTCTAAGCTTATAATTCCTAAAATTATATTGTTATCCCAGATAAATTCTGAATCCATTTGAGCAACTGCAAGTAATCACCAGTTCTTCAACTATTGCAGAAAGGGTAGAATAAAAATTTGATGCCAATAAAAATACACTGATGGATTCCTTTTTTCTTGGCTGTGCTTATATACTTACAGTAGGTAAGATAATGTCTCTCCTATAGCACAAAAAGAACACACTGTAGTCAGACTGAACCTTTATATATTATTTTTTTGAAACGCTGGAAAAAGGCTAGTTGCCAGATGATTGAAGAGAGCAAAAGTGGTATCTGTCCTCAAAAGAGGGTAAGAAAAAGAAACCCAAGAACTGTTGGCTTTCTGACATGGATTCCTGGGAAAATTCTAAACAGATAAAACCAATGATCTAGAAGCACCTTGAAAACAGTAAGGTAATTTGACAAGTATAAGTCATCTCATTTTTTAAAACTATGTTATTTCTTTAGCAAATTGTGGAGATGCTATAGATGCATCGTATTTTGATTTCAACAAATTATTTTCATAATATTCTAATTATCAAGTTAGATAAGTGTGGATGAATAACAGGACACAGCTGGCTTGAAAATCATATTCAAAGAGTGCTCATAAATGATTCAACTGAAGAGATATCAAGTAGGTTACTACATGATTGGTCTTGGGTCCTTATTATTATTTTTATTCATGGCTTGGGTGAGGATGTGGAGGAAATCATTATAAATATACAGATATGTAGATAGAAGTGGGATAGCTGATAATCTATAAAATATATTAAAATTCAGTATAGTTAGAAAAAGAAATGGGTTGAAAACAACCAAATGAACTTTAATAGAAATAAATGTAAAGTATGGACACAAAATATACAGGAATTCCTAGCATGGCGATTGTATTTGGGGGTGGGAATGAAATAATACTTGACTTATATTAAATATACATCACTAAATGTGATCTGGCTTCAAAAAATAAAAAATGACATTTTAGCTGCATTTATACAATTATGTTTCTAAATTGCAAGGAATAATAGTTCTACTTTATTCTATTTTATTCAAACCTAGAAGTGTGCCAAGTTCAGAGTATAGGTATAGGTATAAGTATTTTATTTGTATGCCGCCCTTTTCCCTGGGGGGACTCAGGGCGGCTCACAGTTCAGGGGGAAGGGAGGACAAACCAGGTTAAACACATAAGACAATACATCGTTAAAAGCACAACATTCATACAATTCGGGTGGGGTTGAGGTCTTTAGCCCCAGGCCTGTCGGGACAGCCAGGTTTTAAGGGCTATGCGGAAGGTCTGGAGGGTGGTGAGGGTACGAATCTCCATGGGGAGTTCGTTCCATAGGGTCGGAGCTGCCACCGAGAAGGCTCTCCTCCGCGTGGTTGCCAGTCGACATTGACTGGCTGATGGAACTCGGAGGAGGCCTAATCTATGGGATCTGATTGGTCAAGTGGAGGTAATTGGCAGTAGGCGGTCTCTCAAGTACCCAGATCCAATACCATGAAGGGCTTTGTAGGTGACAAGTAGCACCTTGAAGCGTACCCGGAGATCGACAGGTAGCCAGTGCAGCTCGCGGAGGATAGGTGTTGCGTGGGTGAAACGAGGTGCACCCATGATTGCTTGCGCGGCTGCATTCTGGACTAGCTGAAGCCGCCGAATATTCTTCAAGGGCAGCCCCATGTAGAGCACATTGCAGTACTCCATTAAGGAGTCAAACAAGCTAGAAAAGATACAGAGAAGACCAGTGAGGATAATTTGGGACTACAAATTCAAATTTCTCCATTTAAAAAAAAAAATCAAGGAGCAGGATATAGAATTGGTTCTGTCAGCTAGAGGGCTAGACACATGATCATTAATTTAAATTACAAGAAAGTATATTTCTACTTTTTGACGTTATGTCCTAAAACAAATAATATATTGTTGGTGATAAACACTTTCACTTAATGTGTTCAATTAAAACAAACAGCTGTTATTAGTGCTTTGTTTACCTACTGCAGTGAATAGGGAATTGAACATGATGACTTTTCTGACTTTATAATTTCATATTAAAATTATTCTAAAATTCAAGCTTCTTCAAATAATTTTCGATGTAGCATTATCATGATGTATGTCTGAGGGTAAGAACAGGTGCAGTCAAAAACAGAGATTACCTAAGACTAGACAGTTCTGTAACAATATACTGTACCAATTTAAACAGCTCCCCCCCACCCCAAATATGCAGCTAATTCTGCCCTGTTGAGAGACATAGATAAGTAAAAAGAGACACGTACGGTCTGATCTTTGGGACTGGAATGCAAATGGCTTATAGTTTGCACTTGCTCATTTTTTGCTGTGATTATGCTTTTTTTAACATCTGCAATAAAACTGGCTTATCAAGAGCTATGTCCTTGAATTTCCACCTACATGTTTTCTATCTTAAGTATCTGGATGAAGTTTGATAACAAGACATTACTTAAGATATATTTTTAGAAATATCAACAGAAATTTAGAGCTTGAATTCAGGAACAGTTAACTCCACCAAAAACTTCATTCTTATATGTTAATATTTTACTTATACAAGTAGCCCTCGACTTACAACCGTTGATTTAGTGACCGTTCAATGCCATACAATGGCATTGAAAAAAATGATTTATGACAATTTTTCACACCGTTGCAACATCCCCACGATCATATGATCAAAATTCAGGTGCTTGCTAACTGATTCATATTTATGATGGTTGCAGTGTCCTGGGGTCATGTGATCCCCTTTTGCAACCTTCTGACAAGCAAAGTCAATGGGGAAGCCAGGTTCACTTAGTAACCATGTTACTAACTTAATGAGTGCAATGATTTACTTAATAGCAGTGGCAAGAATTTCTTTAAATAATATACATATTATGACATCACTAACAACTAGTGTAGAATTACATTCATTTTTAAAAAGTACATCTTCCACAACAGTTGCTTTAAAATGTGTTTGTATGCATGTTTCTCATGAAGAATGTTTATGCACTATTTAAGACTATGGTCACTCAATTATATTTCTCTAAAATTCCACTTCAGCCCAAAAGCAATCTGAGTTCCTAGGCATGCTAATGTACTTTTTAAAGAATCAGTAGCAAAATAAAAGGTCATGAGATCCTCTGGATGCTGTGAGCATTGCTATTGTTAATCCTATTTACTATACTAATCTCTTCCCACCCCCTGAATTTGGTTTAAATCAATTATTTTAATCATACCACTTCAATGAGTCACCTCATAGGAAACACATTAGGAGATTATTCCAAGATGAATCACAGTCATACCAAATTTTCTACAGATATTTATGTATTTCAATTTTAGAACTATATTTTATATTTATTTTATAGAGCATGTCTTAACTGATGATGTTCCTTGATTTAAAATGAACTTATCTAATTGAGGCAGTTACTAAAATAAATTAATATCTCGATTTTGCAGAACAATCAGGGAAGACAGGTATATCTTAAATCTACATATCCAATAAATCCAAATGTATATAATTGATGTATTTTACTGATATATAATTCATTAACATCAACCTATTCATTTAATTACAGAAAATATGTAACTATTTCACAGAAATTTATACTAATTATGAAACTATGCAGATTATGTAAACTTATGTAAATGGAAAATATTACATCATCTATTTGTAATGTGTTAGAATTAATGGAATTAATTTTGGAAATTTGGAAGTCAAGTCTAAATTAAAACTGTCTGATACATCTGAATACCACTGAACGGACATCCCTAAAATCAAGCATTTATTATAATGCTAGTTATTTTCTTTCTTCATAGGAGTTTTTGTTTATTAAACTCATAATCAGCTGTAGTAATGATTATTTTGGCTGCCCACAAAGTATGTAACAAAATTTAAAATAATCACAATATGTTTAAAATTGCAATAATAACATAAAACCTCTAGTAAAGACAGTAACAGCAAGAAAAATCTCTGGAATCACACATTTTCAATATTTCCCCAAAGACCAAGTAGAAACTATCCTGAATCAGTTTGGATGTTCATTCATTCCAAAACTTTAGCTTGTTCTTTCCCATACAGACTCTTACACCCTCCAGGACACCAGCACAGGAATCAATGGCATTTCCCCTACAGCTTGTGATGGCATGGAACCATCATATGACCTCTTCCTAGCAGTGTCATATGCATGTTAAAAAGCAAGGGAAAGAGAATATATCAAGAGGCACAAGAATGACCTCCTCCCGCCCCCCTCCACCCACTGAGAATGAAACAGAACCACTACAGAACAATGCATGGTCAATAATATTAAAACTTGCAAGAGGTCCAAACCACAAGAAGAGGAACAATGCTTCCATCCAGCTCATTAGATGCCAACTAAGAGAACAACCAATACTGTCTGCTCCATACAGAATCTTGATTGGAACTTGTCAAAATAATGCATTTCTTCTAGGGTACTACAATTTGGCTCCACCCCATTGTCTCAACAACCTTCCCCTAAAAGGGAAATAACTACAAAGAAGTAGGTAATCTAGTTACGATGTTGACCAAGTTGTCTTCTGACATGACTGACCTCTTTAGCAGAGGGCACAACTGCTCATACCGTATTTTTTGGAGTATAAGACACACCCTTTTCCCTCAAAAAAGAGGGTGAAAATCTGGGTGCATATTATACAATGAATACAGCATTTTTGGCCTCCCGAAACTCCACCCCCTTTGCAAAAATGGCCATGCATAGGCTTTAGAAGTCTTCCAGAGTGCTGCTGGGGGCTGGGGAGGGCAAAAATGAACAAAAAATGGACCGTTTTGCTGGTTTTGCCCCCCCCCCCACCAGCTCCCAGGAGTACTCTATAAGCCTCCTAAAGACTATGCATCCCCTTTTTTGGACAAAAAAACGGACCCATTTTTATGAAAAATGAGACATTTTTTGCTCATTTTTGCCCCCACCCCAGAAGCACTCTACAAGCCTCCTAAAGGCTATTCATGCCTTTTTGACAAGGGAGGTTTGCAGAGTGCAAAAACTTTTTTTAAAATTTGCCTCTTCAAAATCTTGGTGTGTCTTATACTCTGGTGCGTATTATACTCTGAAAAATATGGTAATTTCCTTTCTCATAAAGAGGCATTGGCAATATCTCAGAACCAAATAGCTACCTCCTCACCCACTCCCAAGACTAAACAGGACAGGTAGAGTTCCAAAGATTAGGTAGCAAGGACAAACTAGACAGCAACTTTTTTACAACCTTGCAGTTTACAGCGCAAAAATAATCCAGTTAATATTGTAAGACAGTACCCTTATCATGACCAATGCATCTACTAATGTAAAGTCAAGATTCCAGCCATTATAGATATATGTTTACATAAGAAAGTTTCATTTGCGAAGTAACAGATTCTATATTTGTAATATTAGCCATTGACAACTCAATGGACAATATGATGGAACTAAAAGTTAACTTTCTAATAATTGCATGCACCCCACAGTGAGGTTACATGATCTATTGAATAATCTATAACTCACAGTGAGACTTACTAGGGAGGCACAAATTAGAGGAAGCTACTCAAGTATTTAAAGAACAATATAATTACTTAGAGGTGTCCAAGATGAACTACTGAAATTAATAATTCTTGTGTTAAGAACAATTCAATTTACTAAAAACCATTAGTTCTTTGTTTTTCATATGTAAAATGAGTTCATTAAACACAGAATAATACACTCTATTCCAGGGAAACTTTTGCATGGCTTTTAAAACATATTTACATTAATTGTTCATTTTCTGTTGTTATCAGGAAAAGCATCTAATACTTTTATATTAAATATCTTTGGTTTTTTCAGCTGTTTGGAAGGAAGAATATATCTTTCTCAAGAAAAAGCAAAATGGAATTATAATATATATTGTATATGTATGTGTGTGCATATGTGTGTACATAATATGATATTTAGCCAATAATATATAAACTGATTATAAATTACAGAAAAAGCTATAGACTTAGCACATTTTAGAACAGACAATAATTATGGTGTGTCAATTTCCAAACATTAGGGGTGTCTTGGGGATTATAAAGATATTTTGGTAATTTTAATATAATTTAGATTTGTTTGGTAAGTAACTACATAAATATAATAACTTTTTAATGTTTTCTTTGTTTTATTTGTGAGGAGCTAAGAACAGTTTCTATTATTCTAAGTTAGTAATTTCTCTTCAATTTTTTAAAGATCAATATACTTTTGTGAAACTAGGAGCACACTGAAATACAGAAAATGTGATCTCTGAACAATTCTATCACTCCTTGATAGAAAAATATGTATTAGTTAAAAAATACATTAGTCAGTTCTACTTGTCATCTGCTATAAAGATTAGTCACAATGTAAAAATAATTGCATTTTGTATGAGTAATAGATGCTCAATGAAATTTCTCTCTAGTCTTTAACGTTGTTATATTTATGCACAATGAATTCTACAGTTTTCTAATTTGTAGCAAATTATCATACTAGTCTCTGCTATAAATGGTCACACATAATGCACAGAACTATTATAAGCTTTTAATAATAAAAATTCTCCATTTTCATATCAGAATGTTTCACTCATATCCATATATACTGTAGAAAAATGAATTGTAATAAAAGCAGTAAAAATGGTTGTTGAGCGATATTCAAAACTAAATTAAAACACAGAATTTCTGCATTATACAATTACATTAAAAATTAAAAGACTGTTTAAAATTTTTTATGAAACATTCAAAATCTGATTTATAAACAATACATAGAGATGGACAATTAACATTAAAAGTATCATAGAAAGTGATCTTCATTATTTCCTTAAACTAAAATTGAATTTTTCAATAGCTTATTGGGTTTTATGAAAGAAATCAAACTTGTTTAGCTTAAAATGGGAGCAAAAAAGACAATCCGAAAATTAGTTGCTGTATAAAAAGACAAGACAGATAAAACTATCCTGAAACTAAACTACTCATACAACAATGTAGTTTTTCATTACATAAAACAGTGGTTCTGAACCTGTGGGTCGGGACCCCTTTGGGGGTCGAACGACCCTTTCACAGGGGTCGCCTAAGACCATCGGAAAACACATATTTTCGATGGTCTTAGGAACCGAGACACCAATTTTATGGTTGGGGGTCACTACAACATGAGGAACTGTATTAAAGAGTCATGGCATTGGGAAGGTTGAGAACCACTGCCATAAAAGCTAGTTCAGTATCTACTGTTTTCTTTCTCCCGCTAAAAATCTTAGTACTCACATAAATGACTGTCTTGTGTGTGTGCGTGTTTGTTTGTTTGTGTGTGTGTGTGTGTGTGTGTGTGTGTGATATGTATAAGTACATAAAAAATCTTAGGCTAAACAGCCTATATACCTTATAAACAATCAATCTATGCACGGTCGCAGTAGAATAAATAAATAAATAAAAAGCTAACAGGAGGCCCACAGATATATGTCACATCATCCCTAACAATAATGATACTGGAAATCATAAAACTGACTGCAGATAGTAGCCTAGCAGTCATGCCAGGAAAGATTAATAAATGCATATAAATAGCTAAGCAATCACACATTGTCACTTTTGGGAATATATAATACAGCCCTCCATAAACAGTGAAACTATAGCACTTACTTTCTATAAGTTTACTATTCAAATCTACAGGCAGAACATAGCCAGATGCTACCTAGGTAAACCCCAAAATGATGACATACATAGTGATGTCATGATGTAAATGTTATGATTAAGTACACACATTCTGATGCCTGACTCAAGTAAGTCAGTCATAGTGTTTGTGTGATATATCCCACATTTCACTATTCACCATCTCCTCCGGAAGCTCATGAATAAAGCTTATCAGCTTTTGTTCAATTTTGAAATGGAGAGCACATTTTTTCCTTTGGCAGCTTCCGTATATTGTGCACCATCACAGTAGTCAAGATGAGTAGCACCAAGTGGTGCATTTCTATACATGTAGTGCTCAAGTTGTAGCTAGTCATCTAATGACCATTCAAAATTATGACAAGCTTTATTGCCGGTAAAGCACTTCCAACTGTCACATGACTACATTTGGAGCACTTTGCAATTGGTTGTAATTGTAAGCTGGTTGCCAAGTGCCAATCATGTGATCACCACTTGCCATCTTCTCTGCCATCTTCCCCAAAAAGTCAATTGAGAAGCCAGTGGAGGTAACTGATGGTAGTTGAAATCTTGTAGCTCCAGGATTTCGCTTCCATGTATGGTTGTAAATGCGCAAATTGGTCACAAATTTATTTCTCCATCACCATCTTCATTGGCAATAGTCATTGTACAAGGCAGTGACTAAATGAGCCTCACCAGCATTTACTGGCCAATTCAAGTAACTTGAGAGCTAATATGCCTCGTTCACTGATCAAGTTTTAAAAATACAAAATCGTAATAACAAAGACAAAGAATATTAATAATATAGTACCAGAAGAATTACATAAGCAAAAATCATTCCCCTAAAAGCAATGCTCCTCATCCTTGGCAACCCGAAGCTATGTAGACTTCAACTCCCTGAATTTCCAAGCCACTTCAAGTCTACACATCTCCTAGTTGCCAAGGTTGAGAAACACTAAGAAAGGAAACATTCTATCTTTGAGACCCTAAATGCTTGTTGAAACTAACAAATCTTGATTGTGCTACAAAATATCCAAAGTGTAGAGAACAACCTGATTTGTAAAGGAATATTATTACCATAGAACATGGCCAGTGAAGGAGAATGCCCACCTCTGGAGTTCTTGTAGATGACATTCCCTAAATATAGGGCCAAAGGGAGCCCGTTTAAACCATAACAGATAAACAGACAAGAAATATGGAGCATAAATTGATGGGATTGTAGTCATGGATAACCCTGTATTGTTCTTCAGTACCAATAGGCTCATGTTTAGCCCAGCAATTTTATCCTCCAGATATTCAACAAATTTCTCACAGAGGCCTAATAACCATTTGTCTGACTTGTTCTTCCTAGAATGGGTCTGGATCACCTTGCATAGGATCAGTGGTGGCAATTTGCTTTAAGAGCAGAGAAATGTTTCCTTTTATTTAGAAGTTGAATCATGGAAACTGGATTTATTTTCCTGTTGGCTTGAGATATTTCACTGCCCATCCAAGTAGCTTCAGTCTGAAACAAGTTGATTAAGAGAATCTGAGTAGGTAGCGTTGTTGGAATCCTAAAATTCCTAGTGGTATTTCCACACCAACCTCAGGATTTCTTCTCCCAAAGTGACATACTGTCATTATTATGAACATATTGTCTTTTCTTTCACCACACTGTAGGTTCAGATCTACCTCCATGTTTGATCAGATTCAGTCCTTGTCTTCTGTCAGTGTCATTTTAGGTTCTCTTCATCTCTCAGAGCTTTTTATTAAACCAATGAGATTCCTCTATATTGGCATACAGGAAGAGATTATCCAGATGTAATCATATCCAAGGATGCTACTATTGCTATATTATAGGAAGTGACCAAGTTCTTAGCAGAATTGTCTACCATAATGGCAGGGAAAACCCCAAATACTTTCTGGAAACCAATTGATCTATTAGGACTGATCAAATAGAAGTTTATGGTAGGAATTCATAGCACCATTGAACTCCACAGCAATGAAGGAATGATCTGTCCATTTATCCAAATGATAAATGAATACTTGATTTCTCGGTCTGCGCTGCCTAGTAAGGCTGATATTAGTCTTGCAAGTCTGATTATATTGTACTTCTCTCTGTTGCTTATAGTTCAATGAATTAGGAAGCTGCCTGTCTGATTCACTTTTGACTATTATCTGTCTATTGCATATTTTAATTATTTTTCATCCCCCATCATCCTTGCAATGGAGTTTGCATATCTTTGTCAAGGTCATCTTCCTTACTCTACAACTTTCTGAAAATTCAGGTCATCTTCAAGTGCCTACCTTTCTGTAAAGTATTCATTCTGGCAACAAAGTTGGCATCACCAGATTAGGTAACTAAATAGGATCAGGATATCAGGAAACTCCAGGTTGCAGTATGTATAAGAAAGTCAAAGCAATATATCAGAAAAAGGCACAAATCATTTCTATATAGTTCCTAAGAAAAGCTGAATTTGAAGAAGTCACGCTTCTAATGATACATAAAAGTTTCTGATCAAAACATTTTATTGAAGAAGATATCTAGAAATAAATATAATTTACTCTTGCTGTGTTAAAAATGGAAGATGCACTTTTATTCCTTTTGTAGTTTATCATCATTGTGCCATCTTATTCTAATTGGAATGTGAATATATGTTTCAGTAAATTGAAAAAATGAATAATGATATATACCATTAGACTGTGAATGGCTTTCAGCTGTATATGTGAGCAACTTGCACTGGAAAATATCAAGTTTTGAACTTAGTTTAAGGTTATATTTTAACTATCTACTCTAAAATATGCATAAAAATACATAATACCTTTACATATGGAGTTTGAATCAGATTTAGGACTAAAAGCACTTAAAATTTAAGCTGCTCTGTTTTATGTTCATGCCAGTTTAATTCAAAGCCAGCTTAAGAAAATACTATCCAGATTAGGACACTTTAGCAATAACTTGCAAGATATTCAATTTGGAGAAGAGCCTATTATTTTCTCACTGGAAAATCCCCTTGCTGCTATATCTTCCCCCATTTCTTTTCCATTTTTCTTTCTTTTTGTAGGCAAATCTTTCTAAAAATACATATATACCTGTATATGTGTAAGTGTATACATATATAAATATACATGTGCATGCACATACGCACATATATATATACATGTGTTATACATACACATGTATATGTGTATATATGTATATGTATGTATATATATATATATGTGTGTGTGTGTGTATATGTCTGTATGTGTATGTTGTGTGTGTATATATGTATAATATATGTACATAAACACCAGTGGTGGGTTTCAAAAATTGTTGGAACCTACTCTGTGGGTGTGGCCTCCTTTGTGGGAGTGGATTGCCACCCATGCGACTGGATGGGAGTGGCTTGCTGCCCATGTGATCGGATATGAAATTAGTACTTAGGTCAGTCCAAGTAGCTATTCAGAAGTTAGTGGTTAGAAGCAATTGTAAAGCAAGATATGGAATTAAAACCAGAAATATTTTGTTGGCTATTTGAAAGGGAGTATAATATATATTTAATTTTACACATGTTAGCAGCTGCTGGAATTGTGTTTGCACAACAGTGGAAAAACAGAGATATGTAAATGAATAAATATTACAATGTGCAGGAATAAATAAATTGACAATTAAAATCAAGAAGGCTTTGAATACTTTTTCACGTGGGATTGGTTTTAGCAATTGCCAACTAATGGAAACAGAAATTAGAAATCCAAAAGTATGAAATAAAACACCAATTATGTAAGGAATTACACCAATTATGTAAGGAAAGGTCCCTAAAATGTATAAGGAAATATTACTAGATCATTATTAATGCGTAGATAACTGTGGGACATTATACATGCACCAGTAGTGGGTTTCAAAAAAAATTGGAACCTCTTCTGTAGGTGTGGCCTGCTTTCCGGGTCCACTGGTGGAACCTCTTCTAACCGGTTCGGTAGATTTGACAAACCGGTTCTACCGAATAGGTGCGAACTGGTAGGAACCCACCTCTGATACACACACAAACAAAGTTTAAATGAACAAGGTACAAGACAACAATATGTGAATATACAGAAGTATAAAATAACTTCTTATTTTAAATAACTTTAAAATAACATCTTCCCTTTTTCCCACCTTAATAGGTTTGATACAGCCCTTTATTAGTGTTGCTGAAATAGCCTGACCATTCTGTAAAGATAAGCTTCCTGTTATGTTTCAAAAAGGCATCCAAAAATCAGAGTGACTTAACATAGTCATAATCAATTCATCCTATTGTTTTCAATATATTAAACATGACAAAATCTGAATCCAGCACCCTGTAGACCTGCATATTGCCTGGAGAAAAGACAACAAGAAAAGGAAAAGGAAAATCTCAATAGTACATTAAATTTTAAAATGAGGCAGTTCTTAAAGAAACCACCAGGAAATTGAAAAGAGATACTGGTTAAAGATAACCTCAACCTCACTACAGTTGCAATGGGACAGGGGAAAATTTATTAAAACATATATACAGATATATATACACACACACACATACACATACACATACACACACACACACAAATATATCAATTCAAACATCTAAAAAAGCCTAAGTAAAATAGAAGACATGCATAATATTTTAATATATGCAATATCTTACTTCAAAGTCATATTGTCACCAAGTAATTGATGGTTTGTTGATGCTCGTAGTTATTAACCCTAGAATTCATGCTGTTTCAGAGTATACTGTTTTGATTAGGAATACATTAGAAGCTTTCCATTTGTGCTAGAGTCTGGGGACTAGGGAGAAGTCTTTTAAATGTCTCTTGGTGAAATACCCATATGTTGGAGAATTCCAGGCTGGCAAAGGGGAAGGGTAATGCATGGAATTAGACTAGAGTCACAATAAAGTAGCTGGCTTGACTTCTGTACTTGTGAGTCTGTTTGTTCACACCTAACACCATCTCTTAAAATCTTTATCTAGAGCAGTGGTCCCCAACCTTTTTATCGCCGCGGACCAGTCAGCCTTTGATAATTTTACTGTGGCCTGCTGAGCGCGCGCAGGGGTGGGGGGGCGTTGTTCGCGACGACACATTGATTGCGTACCTGCGCGGGGCTCTCTTCCCTGGAGCCTTTGCGCACGGCCCAGGAGCTTTTGCGCACGGCCCAGGAGCCTTTGCGCTGCAGCGATCATGGCCCCCGGCGGCTGCAGCAATCATGGCCCCCGGCTGCGCGGCCCGGTGCCAGGTACTCCACGGCCCGGCACCGGTCTGCGGACCGGGGGTTGGGGACCACTGATCTAGAGCACAGGAGGGAACCCTTCCAATGGGAATGAAAAGTGGTGAGGAGGAAGAGGAGTCAGCAATGTTTGCTTCCCCTCAATCAAGGGAGATCTATGCATTGGCACAAAATTAAATGCTTTGAATATTTCTGTGACTATATAACTGTGAATCCAGTAGTTGAATAATAGTATTTATTTGAAGGAAACCATATCAATGCATTGTTATGTGTATGTGTGTGTGTGTGTGTGTGTGTATATATATATATATATATATATATATATATATATATATATATATATATATATATATATATATATATATATATATATATATATATATATATATATATATATATATATACATACATACATACATACATACATACATATATATATATAAAAATAAATATAACAAATGTAACAAAAAGGCAACAGTAAAGTTTCTGTCTGGATGGTCTCTTGTGACGAGCCGAAGGACAGAGAATGGAAGTGTGACCTTCCTGCCATATTTGGGCATACTAGGGGTTGTGACTTTAAATATATATATTTTATATATATATAAAATCAGATGCCCTGGATGCTATAAGCAATACATTGGGGAAATGTAGCATTTCATAAATCACAGTGCAACAGCAAGAGAACGTGAATAATATTTTTCAATACAGGTTCAATTTAAAATGCCATTACCTTTTAGATCAAGCAATATTCCTACATAAAGATTAAAAAATGAACTAAAAACATAGATTTTATGCAATAGATTACTTACATAGATAACCCCTCGATTTAGCTTTGAGGGTGACATTTTAATATTATTGGATTTTTCTTTCTTGTGACCTTCCTATGAAATGACATCATTTGAAGCAGAACTGGATTCAGGATTCAATTCAGAACTCCACAAATGATCTAGAATTCCTCTAGAAGTAGACCAAATTAAATCTAAAGTAAGATTCAGAAAATATATTTTCCCATAATATGTCATGGGAAATCACTCCCTGTCTTTATCAGATTACATTTTCAAAAAAAAATTACAATATACAGTGGGATTTGATTTTTTAAAAATAAAAACCAGTGGAGTAGTTTTAATCTATGCTAATTTGTTATCTAATATAAAAATAATTCCTATAATTTAGACGTTTTGGATATGATGTATTTGGAGATATTCAAATGATGTGTATATGAGTTTATGTGATACAATTTAGAAAGTATAAATTTACTATAGTTCCATTAACATTCTGAGGTATATTATTTTTAGCAAAGATCTAATAAAAGAGTTTATTTTGGGTATCTGTACAACTATTATTACATAGTCAGCAATTTAGTTGATCACACATCATTATTGTTTAGGGGCCGGGAGAATATCTATTGAATTGATCCAAACTTCTAGTATCATTTATTGATTGCCTCTACCATGAACCAATCACACAAAGCAGTAATTATACATATAAAATTGTCCACCTAATAAATCAGCAGATGTAAATCCCCAACTGTTTCCTACATCCAAAGAATATTTCACATTGTGCAAAAAATGAAAGAGTCAACTAGACTTTGTTTATATAACAAGATCCACAACAATGGGGGAAACAGTATTTATTGTACAATAAAATGAAAAAAAATGAAAGCCAATATAGAAATAAAGAGAACAATTTGGGGGCAATATACCATATTCTATTTCACCAAGGTAGATATATTCTATTTCCCTAAATATTGCTGGAGGCAATGCTCAAACCAATGTCATATCTTTCTTTTATAAACTTGTATTAGCAGAAGGATAGAAGAAGGATAGATAGAAGATAGCAGAAGAGATGTTAACTATTGAATAGTTTTCTGGTTCTATTCAAACCAAACCAAAAAACAAAAAACAAAAAAACCTCCTAGTGCATTATTGTGAGGAAATTATGAATATTGCTATGTTTTAAAAGTATATAAATGCAAAACTGAAACTCTCAAAAATAAGATCTATTCCATGATATATTGTGCCATTTTATAAATATATTTTGGCTCCAGCTCAAAGTCTAAACTAAGTTCAGTCATCTGTATCTATATCTATATCTAACTATACACACACACACACACACACAAAACCAGAATTAAATTAAAACCTGCAACATCTGTTATGGTAACCTAGAATATATTAACTAGCAATGTCACAATTCCCCAGTTATTTGCACTCCATTTATAGGTAAAATAAAATATAGGTAAAACACCAGGTGGTTTTTCTAAAAAATAATAATAATAACAGCACTCCCATAGATAGAGCACCATCAAATGCCTCATGTTTACTTTTAAATTGACATTCCAAAATAATCCTTTTTTAAAATTTCCCCTCAGTAGAATTTGTTTCTGCTCCCGGTTTGTACAATTTCACCGTTTGCCTCCACCGTCCCCTTTCAAAGGTCCCCTTTCCCTTTCCAACCCCCGCTTTAATTTAAAAAAGAGAGCGAGAGCTTCGTCCCACCTGTCAGCGCCTGGAAAAGGCAGCCTCCTCCTCTTCCTCTTCTTCTCAGAGGATCCGTGGAAGAGAAAGCGGGGGTCGCTTCGACGCCTCAAAGTTCACCGAGATCTTCTTCCTGCCGGGGCTTCGCTGAAAAAGGCGAGAAAGGAGTTTGCCGCTCGCCAAGAAAGCCCAGGCGGAGAGAAGGCACCCGCCGTTCCAGCCGCCGAGGCACGTTTTCCGCGCAGATGGGGAGGCATTTTTTTCCTCTCTCTCTCTCTTTAATGGATTCAAACAAACCTACCGGTCACTTTTTGGGGGGAGGAAGGGGGGAGAGGGAGGAGAGAAAGGATTCACACAAACGCGAGTTCCTTTTTGGATCGCGTTTTGCGACCTAAACGCTCGCTGGTCACGTCCCCCACCTGACATTTCCCCCGACGAGGTATCTTTTTTTCTCGCCTTCCCTCCCACCTCTGCCCGGAAGGGCTGGCTATTACAGGACCCAACGCGCGGCCATTGCCTCCGTAGACGAAGGCGAAGTGAGGAGGGTACCCCGCGACGTTGCTTTCCCTCAAAGGCAGACACCTGACGGCACCTCCTCCCCCCACTCGGCCGCGGCCCTGGCCCTTGGGGCGCTCTTACCTTTGCCGGTAGCCCGTCAGCGGCGTTTGTTCTTCCTCACCCAAAGGAGGCGCGGGCAACGGGTGGGCTTTTTTCTTCCCCTGATTGCAGCTCTCACCAACCTGTAGCTGCCTGGAGATGGGTTAGCCCACCGTCTCCGCTTGCCTCAGCGCCTTTCCGCCTGCAAAAGCAGCAGCAGGCAGGCAGGCGGCCGGGAGCTCTGCCTCCTGCTCTGAATGACAATGTTGCTTTGACTAAGTGTGTGTGTCTGTGTCTGTGTGTGTATGCCTGCGTCGTCTCTCTGTCTCTGTCTCGTGTTGTGTGTGAGTGAGAGAGAAAAAAAACGCGGGCGACCACCTGTCGATGCTGTCCAGCTAACCCAGGCAACTCCATGCATAAACAGACCCCACGCCAGATGCCCTAGTTAACGGGAAGGCAGCATAAATCTCTAGGGAATGGAGAGGTGGGGAAATAAAGAATATTAATCTCTTGGGGAGTGTGGGGGGAAATGAAAAGATTAAACTTGGAGATCAGTGGAAAAGAAACGACCCACATCAGTCTCTTTTCTTCTACCCCGTCCCCACTCCTCCCATTCTTCTTAAAGAGCCTGAACATCACCATCGCACAAAGGAAGCTATAAAATAGGACCTTTATGATGCTATCCAATATTAACATCTAGCCACGTTGACCTAAACACGTTTGGGTTTTTTAAAAAAGAATTTCTCCACGTTTGAAAGTCTGCTGCTTTTCTATAAAAAAAGCCCCCACAGATAATATTAGCAATAGCATTAAGATTTCCCAGGTCTTCTGTGATTTATCACAATGAAACAGTATTAAACTGGGCTTCTTTTAGAGTATCATCTGAAGAACATCTGCAGACCCTTTTTTTTATATCTAACACTGTTTTATGGCCATTGGGCAGGCTATGGGATTGAAAGCATATTATTTCCTAATTGAATATCTGGTGTAATATGAATTCTCCTAATGTTACATTTAATAAGATACTCTTAAAAAGACATTTTTCAATACAAATGCTGAGACAAAATATTTCTAATAAATGAAATCCTGTAGTTGGGTGTGGAATATGAATATTACTTGTTAGTTTTTTTTTAATCCCATTATACAACTATTCTTAGGGCTTTCATTTGATGAAAAATCACATGAATTTCATAATTGGAGATAAAAATATTTATTTCCAGGAGGAAAAATATTTTTTGGGGGGGATTCATCTTTTAACTATTCTATCAGTCCTGGGGTGAAATTGTCAAATTTGAGTTTTCAGATCAAAAAAATCCATATTCTAAGTTTTATGCTGATATTAAAGGTATATTTGTGAATTATGTCAAAGCAAAATCTAATTTAGTTGTTTTTATCAATGTACAAAAAGAACTAGGCACATTTATCAGTGACATAGGTTTTTTTTAGTATTACTTTGGAATAAAATCAAGGGATTACTTGAAGGTCTTACCTGGATCTGATTTCAAAAGGATATTGCAAAGTGAAGCACCAACTATCAAAATTAGATTTATTTATTGAGCTGTGGTGGCTCAGTGGTTAGAATGTGGTATAGCAGTCTAATTCTGCTGACTGTCAGTAGTTTGAATCTCACCAGCTCAAGGTTAACTCAGCCTTTCATCCTTATGAGGGTGGTAAACTGAGGGCCCAGATTATTGGGGGCAATATGCTGACTCTGAAAACTGCTTAGAGATGTGAAGCAGTATATGTCTAAGGGCTATCGCTATTTATTTATAAGAAACTTCCAGGTTGATCTAGGCTTCATATTCATTTTGATAAAAAAAATTAAAAAATCACACAGGGAAGTTTCTGTCCAGTGCTTTAGGAAATATGATATCTTCCCAAAGGCAAACTGAAGTGGCTGAGACCATGAGGAAGCTAGAAGTGATGATGAGGCTAACTTTCTTTGTTTTCTGATAGTTATTTATTTATTTATTTATCAAATTTAGATGCATTTATCAAATCATATTTTCAGAAAAACTCTGGGCGGTGATGCTTTATGCCTGGCAAGGCGGCTCTATTTCTATATTTTTATGGTGCATGTAATAATATATCTAGCCAAGATATGTTAAAAGTAATATCACATGTAACATGATTTACTGGGAATTAACAAATAATGATTTACTATACTTTAATCTGAGCAAGTCAACTATACAGTACATATTTCCAATCCTATCTATATAGCTGTATACAGTCTTGGCACAAATCTTGGGGCAGCTATTTGAACCAAGCAGTCAACTGGTCTTCCAGTAGTGATGAAAACAGAAAGAAAAAGAACACATGTAGCCTCATCATGATATCACTTTTGGCCCCATCTGTTATTGCTGCACCATAAAAACAATAATTGAAAAATATTCATTTCTATATTCTATCTAATTCAATATTCTATGTTATGCAGTAGCCAATCAAGTTATATTGGGAAAGACACAAGCAAAACAAGAGTTTGCCGCACTGTTGTTAGCCACTATTGAAAATATTGAAAATCAACTGCTAATTCATTTAGGATAATAGGTAATAACTAGAAGACATTGCTGGCTTTATATTCTCTGTTTTTCCTATTCCAATTACCAATATTATTTGCTTGATTGATTATGTATATTTAGTCATTTAAATATGTATTCTCTTCTTTGCTGGTCTTGAATCTCTCTACATTTAGTAACCTATATTTAGTTTCAGTGGCAAAATCTAATATTGTAAAAGCAAGACAATTTTTGAAATATCTTCATTTTCCATGTAATTCCACATATTCATGTTATAATGTTTACTTTATGATATTGGTTACCTTTTTCCAAGTAATCAGAATTACACATGGGAGATATGGTATTCACAAACATACCTGGTGGCCTTTTAATGGTGGCCTGCCATTACTCATCCCAGTCCCATGTAGTGGAGAATTTTTTCCCCATAAGTCTCATAGTTGTGAAGGGAGGATATTTTTTAAAAAAATACTGGTCAGAGATTAAAAAGATTTTTTTTTCCTTTACTGTGCATTGCTTCATCCAATATGAAAGCAATTGTATGTTCCCAAATGTTGGAGTGGAAAGATTATTTCACTGATATACTTCAAATCTTCTTCTGTGACTTTAAGTAATAAAAGATAAAAACAAAGATTTAGCTGCATCATATACATTTAGAGGAACATGTAGTTCAATCTTAATAAGAAATAGAAAACCAGTTAAGGGAAAGTTGTTGAAAACTGTCTGCGTTCAACGTTGACTTCACTCAGCAGTGAAGAAAATGTGCAGCAAGTAACAAGGATCTCAATTTCTAAACTAAAAGAAGATACTGCTTGAAATGCAATACTACCTACTTTCATAGATTGGTGTTATTTGTTTGTTGGTTTGTTTGTTTACATTTATGGGCTGACAATTTCCAGTGAACTCTGGATGACACAATAAACTGAAAGAGGTATAAAAATAGCTAAAATACTAAATCAACAAACAGCCCAAGCTAACATATTCTAGTAAAAGAAAATACACAAACAAGGGCTATTAAACAAATAACAAACACGTTTAACCTTGATTTAAGACCAAAACAAAGCTTTCAAAAGCTTTCTGGTTTCATGGGAGAGCAGATGCCATTTTATTCTGGAAGAATTGGGATGGGGTCTTATATGTATCACATTATACTGGCATGAATATCTGTCTTATCTTACAACACAAGAAGAAGAAAGAAGAAAGGCACAGTCCTTGGAAAGCTCTTCCCAAATTGGTGTCATCTCACCTCACAGAGTAGTTGTGTGGAAAATAAGAGGAAGAAGGAATATTAGGTATGTTCATTGCCTTGATTTATTTATAAAGAATAACAAAGGTGAGATATGAATCAATCAATCAGTCCCAGAGGTGCTGATATAGCAAAGACAGCAATTGAAATTCCTTTTCTTTTTAATTTGTCTTACATCATGGACTCTTCCTTTATAGTGTTCATTATTAGGTCTCCCCCTTTTGCATTCTGAATATAAATGAGGTTGGAGTGATATGGATTTATGAGGAGAAGACTGCTATATCATTTGAATGGTAGATGCAGTGTGTTGTGGTTGGATGCTGAGTTGGACCTGGAAGAAATGCATAACAGAAATTACAGTAGCTTCATCCTAGTGTGTCAGTATTGCTAAAAGAAGGGAATCCATACTTGTGCCAGCCACAGAAGTTTGTTTTTTTTCCCATTGGCATGGCAAACCCTGAACTGCCATAAATGAGTAAAGACAACATCAAGAAGTAGAAGGGAGCTATGGCAAAAAATAAAGTCATCAGATTTTCTGTTACTTTTAAATGTTATTACTGGTAATTCAATGCAAATCATGAAATTGCAAGCATATTCTTTTAATGCTTTGCCTGTTCTCTTATAAAAATTACAACTGAGATGGCAAGTTACACAGGAGATTATGCAGCATACCTAAGTTTGTGGAGAGGGGGAGTGTACAATCTTGCAGTTATAGCTCATGTAGTTTTACTATAGTCCCTTAATTGGATTATGCTCCTTGGTACTTAATATAATTCTTACTTCAAAGTCTTTCTCTCGATATGCATATGTGAAACCTGACTGTGATATTATTAAAGATTATAATTATACTAAAATATTTTCTTATACTGGTCCCATGATTACCCCCTATTACGGCCTAACCAGCCAACATGATTATACACTTCAAATTACCATCAGATTTACTGCCATCAAAATAACTGCAAAACACCATGGTGTTAAATGTGAATAATCAGTCTGATGTTTTATGTTGGCATGAAAACAAGGAAACCTAACTTCCACTCATAATAATATTTTACCAATGTGTGATTTAGCCATAATTCTATTTCATATATTTGTACTTAATGTATTTATCAACAGCAAACTATGACCAGGCCAACATACAAATATTTTAAAAAGCACATGCATATTATTATAAAATCTACGAACTAATTTTCTCCTTGAATATTATAAAATTGGGAGACATCTTTTAAGTCTCACTTATTCAAAACCAGGCCCTCAGTTTATCTCATTAGATATGAATCAAGGAAGTATAACAGGTATAGGTTTAAAGTATAAGTGAAATAAATGTTGAGTTCATTTTGAGTTCATCTAAAATTTATTTAATCATTTGCTGTTTGTGTATACCAATCTGGAGAGGGCCAACTAGATTTTATTTTATTGGTAAATCTAAAAATAGGTCACATTGGGTTAATACTTCAAAACAGAAGACAATCAGAAAAATCTGAGGATTGTGGATTAAACTAGAAATTCACAAGACTTAAGAAGAAATCAATGGCAAATCACTTCAATATTATTACAATGAGAAAAATCTGAACATATCTATGCACTCAAAAGCAGTCACTCAATATGAGAGAGATTATATCTACAATGACATGGATGCAAAAAGGCAAATAAATTATAACAGTGTAGAAAAAGTCACTGAATTAACTTCTTAACTAGTTACAAACATCTTTTTTGTCTCTATAATAATTTAATTGGAAGCTGTGAGACAGATTCTCACTAATTTTCCCAAGTGAAACCCTGCTGTGGTTATCTGGGTTACGTATATCAGTGAATAAGCAAACAAACTGAATCATAATTACAATTCTGGAAGTCATGCTATTAAGAGCAAGTTATGCTCATTTATATTAGCACCAATTAGTCCTGTTGATAAGTAAATGTATTTATATGTTGATAAATACAATAGACCAAATGTTTATTTGAGGATGTCACCTTTTAAAAAAAATACTGTATGTATTTGAAAAATAATTTATTTGCTTTTAGTTTGCTTATAATTTTATATTATACTATTACATTCTATATAATTTGTTGTGCACAGAGAATAACAATACTTTAATTGGTTGTCTTAGTATGCCAGCATGGGCTGTGTATATTTCACCACAGAATTTGATAAAGTAAAAGAATAATATTCCTGCCATTTAAAGTGTTCAAGCTATGGCAGATGAAGTCTTCAAAGACACTGTCTCCAACTTTGGAATATTCCATTTTGCCATTATTCTCTCTCAAGCAGTACCCACCAAATGCATTGTCTCCCAGTCCCACAAACTGAACATCAAATAAAAATTCCCCCCAAAAGAATGTTCCAAAATCTAGTGTTCCGAGAAACAGTACCTTTGATCCTTATGTCTTATTCTACTTTGATTTGTCTAATCTCTTTTAGCGTCATCTAAGCCAGTAACCAGCAAGCCCTTTAGTCTTAACTTATTCCATAAATAAGTTATATTCTTACATATATTCTACAGCAGGAATAACTTTCTCTTGTTAATTTCATCAGGTGGCCTGAATTGTAGTGTTATATCAGCCAGATCGATCTTTCACATAAAACTAAATCCTAGTTTTCTCTTTGTAAGACATAATTTAATTATATGTATATCTTTTTTTATTTAAATTATATAGTATATCATATCGCACATTAATATTGTTAATTGGAAAGTGAACCCATATTTGTATTATTAGGATTTTATGTGAGTTCTGCAATCAATCATTTAATTAGCTTGGCAAAAATTGCACACACTGCAAAAGTGACCTCAGTACAGATTTATATACTGTATGATCCTGGCAACTTTGTTTAACTGCTGATTATCAAATAACCCAGAGTTAGCTAATAATTGCCTGATAAGACATAAAGTATAAACCTTCAGAACAACACATATTTGAATTTCCATTAAAGTACTGAGGTTTAAATAAACTCCAGTTTTGAGAAGTTGTTTAAAAAAAAGTTAAGAGAAACAATCAGACAAATAACACCAAGTAGTAGAGATGCAAAGCTGCAAACTTCACAATGGTACACAGAATAACAGCTGAGAAAGAGAAGAAAGAACATCAAAGCAGAAGGTAGAAGAAGAGAGTCAAAAGCAGAAGGAAACCCAATGTTCCCCAAATGTTACCTGAGCTTCTCAAACCTCCTTGTCCTCTTGTATAACAGAGAATCACATATTGTGTGTCTCAGTCAGTGAAGAGAGAAGAAGTCCAAATAACACTCGTCAAGCATTGCTATCAGACAAAGCTCACTTTAGTGAATTCCTGAGTGCTGGTGAAAACAGTTCTGTACTTATAGAATGGATTGTGCCAGCCAGTCATTCCATTTGAAAAGGACAGTGATAAGAGAAGCTTTTAAAAATCTTATTACATAGGCAGAAGTAAAGTTGGTGTGCAAGTTTAATGATAATGACATCACTATCTCTAACTATAGGCCAAGTCATATTGGGTTTTTTTTCCCAACCAGGGATGGAATTATTAGTTGCAATCATGACTAAAAAGCAAAACCATGCAATTTTTATTTTGTGTCCCAGGTGAAGATAGTCTTCTCTAAAAGGTTTTGGCTCAGCTATTAGATTGTGCTACTTAGCCTTTGACCAGTCAAAACATAACACATACAAAAGTTCATCCAACAGCAGGAGCATCCCATCCATCCTACCCCCACAGTCTGGGAGGACATAAGAGGGGGGGAGAATTATCATAGCATTCAGTAAGAAAAGCAATCTTGCAAAATAGGCTTTCTTTAATATATTACTGAAATAGTAAACTCAAAAATCTCCCAAGGCCCAAAAGCATTCAGATGCAAAGCTGAATGCTGTATTTCAGACCAAGTTCAATCATTTGTTTTGTCAATGTTAAAAATACTGTGTAACACAACCCATCTGTTATTTTAAATGCCAAAGTATTTTCTTTAAGAATACAAATTATTTTAAATATTGGAGTTATGCCGATACTTTATAGGTATGCGCATATATTTGTTTAGCCTGCCTGGAAGGCACCATTTTATGTTTTAGTATGTTTTTATTCTATTTTCGTCCCTGTTGCCTTTTTCTAAATTGCACAGTTCTAGACATGTAAACTTTTCACCACAGAAAATTGCTCTAAACTTGTGATAATTTTGGCTAACTGTTGATTGTTTTTTATCTTTTTTGGTTCTATACGATCTATGTCAAAGCATAATAACAAGAATTATCCACAAGTACTAAAATGTATTATACAGGCCAAGTACTGTATAATAAATTTTCCTTAGATCAGATGATTCTTGATTATTTATCCAATACATTCTGTGCTTCATGCAATAAAAACAATAGTTGTCTAATTTTGTTGTTGATTTTGCTAACTGATTTCTCCTCCAGAAGACTATAATCTATGAAAGAACATTTATGCCAACATTATGTCAAACTTTATTAAATTGGAAGCTCCACTGTAATGAAATTATGGCCCTTCTAACACAACTTATCAAAAACAGATGTTTGAGCCAGGATAGCTTCAAGGGATTTTTAACATGTTCTTTTAGGCAGCATCCGGCCTGTGATGTAGTTTGTAAAGTGGTGTTGGAGAAAAAAGACTATTTTTGTATATCTCTTATATATAAACAGTGATGGGAAGGATGGAATTATTACAATGTCATATGGAAGCTTTCATCCAAGAACTGAGATTCCTAGAAGTGGAAGTCAGTGATGCTAGTAACTGGGAGAGAAAATTCAATTATTAATGTCCAGTTAGTACCTGGGTCAGGGCAAGAGTAAAGAAGGCAAGCCATGCATCAGCAAGCATTAGGTTTTTCAGTACTTTGGATTCAAAGGGGAAAAAAACCTTGCTAAGAATTTGAGTGTCATTTGTGTAACACCTGCCAATTACATTTTTTTTTCCTGAGAAGTCATGGCTAAGCTGCAGACCACTTCCAGGAAAAGGTTCATTGATTTTAAGGAAAGATAAGCTGGAATAGCTCTATTTGCTGCAGTATTCAATTTTTCTTTTTTAGGTTTGCACTACACAACTTAGTTGTCTTTCCCAAACTTAGAAAATTAAAGATGGAGGAACTTCAACTTCCAGAATCTCTCAGCTGGCTGAGGAATTCTGGGAACTGAAGTTCACCCATCTTCAACTTGCCAAAATTGAGAAACCCTGACTCAGAAGAATGGTGGCTTCATTGCTTTCCTCTCTTCAGACAAGTGTCTCTGCTATAACTTTGCCATATTTTGTTAACTTCATACCTTCCCATTTTTTTTCAGTAGACTCATGGGAAAGGAAAATAATGTTTAGTGAATATGCTCTATAACCCTGTTTTAATGTTTCTAGCAATAACAAGCAGATATATTAATTGGCTTACACAAAATAGCATTTAAAGATATTAAATGCTTGAACATTGGGCACTAATAAAATGAAATTCAATGGTGAAAAGAGTAAGGTTCTACATTTAGGCAAGAAAAACAAAATGTAAGCACAGGTACAGTATAGGTGGTACCTTGCTCAATAGTAGTAACTGTGAGAGGGATCTTGGAGTCCTAGTGGACAACCATTTAAATATGAGCCAGCAATGTGCAGCAGCTGCCAAAAAAGCCAACACAGTTCTAGGCTGCATAAACAGAGGGATAGAATCAAGATCACGTAAACTGTTGATACCACTTTATAATGTCTTGGTAAGGCCACATTTGGAATACTGCATTCAGTTTTGGTTGCCACGATGTAGAAAAGATGTGGAGACTCTAGAAAGAGTGCAGAGAAGAGCAACAAAGCTGATTAGGGACTGGAGACTAAAACATATGAAGAACGGTTGCAGGAACTGGGTATGTCTAGTTTAATGAAAAGAAGCACTAGGAGAGACATGATAGCAATGTTCCAATATCTCAGGGGTTGCCACAAAGAAGAGGGAGTCAAACTATTCTCTAAGGTGTGATGATTTGGCATAAAATAAAGGCAGACAGCAAGGAGCTTGAACTAGAGGCTTGTCTTTATTCAGTGGCAGCCATCTCAAAAAACTACCTTCTGCCCCAGATGACATCATTAAAAAAGTTAACTGTTTCCTAACCTTCTTAAAGAGCTAGGCATAACAATTGAACTTGAAATATAGCATAAAACATACACATCATTACATCTCACTACTTAAGGAGCCAAGGTGGCGCAGTGGTTAAATGCAGCACTGCAGGCTACTGCTAAATCAGCAGTTCAGCGGTTCAAATCTCACCGGCTCAGGGTTGACTCAGCCTTCCATCCTTCCGAGGTGGGTAAAATGAGGACCCAGATTGTTGGGGGCAATATGCTGAATCTCTGTAAACCGCTTAGAGAGGGCTGAAAGCCCTATGAAGTGGTATATAAGTCTACTGCTATTAAGTATAAAACAAATATGATACGAAGTCTTTCCATATTTTTGGTTTAATAGGTAGACCATAGTGAGAGAAAGTTACCGCTGTCTGATCATCAGTAAAATTGCTGTCAGGTTGTGAGTCAGTCCCAGGATTGTCACATACTGATATGCTTACATTATCCTTGGTGTTCTTGGTAGGCTGTATATCCGTGTTCAGGAATTCTGTGCCATCATGCGCTTGCACTTTATTTTCCTTCTTTAGTTGGAATTTGCTTTATTTGTATGCCGCCCTTCCAATGTTCTTCCAATGTAGTATCAGCAGCAGCAGGTGGGTGAAAATGACACCTGTTTCTTCTCAATTGCTGTCCACACTTGTTTTCAACTGCATATGATTTTGGTGAATTGCCTTCTCTGACAATTCGAGCAGGTTCTCATGTTCTCCCAGTGACTCTGTGTCTCACAGCTTACCCCGGCACACAGTGGATGAAGAGGCTTGGTAGATTTATCAAAATACAGTTTTTGCTTTGTCATGTTTATGTTCCTCTGGAACGAGGCTGCAATTTATGTGGAGCAGTAGGCACTGTAGTCCGCAGTGTTCTCTCCATTAGCAGCTGCGCCAGTGAGCATAAACCCTCAATGGGTGTTGCACGATAGTTTAATACGCCTAAATACACATCCTGCCCTGACAATTGTGCTTTCTGTATAATGGATTTGGCTATGCCAACATACTTCTCTGCTAGGCCATTGGCCTGTGGGTGATAAGGGCTTGTGGGTTTGTGCTTGATTCCCCATTCACGCAGGAAGCACTGGAATTCAGCACATGAGAATTGTGGCCCATTGTCAGACACAAGTTCTTCGCACACTCCATATCTTGAAAGTATTGTCTTGAAAGCCCATATGACTGTTGACGCTTTTAGATTTCCCAGCTGCACTAGTTCAAAGTATTTGCTGTAGTAGTCTACTATCATCAGGTAATGGATGTCTTCAAAATGAAAAATATCTGTAGCCAATCTCTGCCACACCCATGAAGGAGCATTCCACGGTGTAAGAGGTTCTTTCGCATTTTTTTTAAATGTCTGGCAGGTGTCACGCTTTTTTACAATCAGAGTCCAGATGAGGCAAGTAGACCCCCTCCCGTGCACTGTGCTTACACAGAGTAATGCCCAAATGTCCCTGATGAATTTGTTCCATTACTTCTGCTTGCTGTGACTTAGGAATATGATATCCTCATGAATGGATAGCTCATCTTTCACAGGCCAGAATTCCTGCAGTTCAGGACACAGCTTCTTGCATTTTTCTGGCCAGCCATTGCACATGACATGAGTTAGTTTCTCTAGTACTTTGTCCTGTTTGGTGTCTTATTTTTTGTCTTATTTTCTCCAGCCATACATCTGATATTGGCATGTTCACTAGTACTGTATGTACCTGCTCTTCCAACTCAGATTCATCCCTGGCTTCATGTCCTTCTGGAAACAGCCTTGACAGGCAATCTGCCATTGGAATTTCCTTCCCAGGCTTATACTTCACTGTGAGATCATACTGCTGTAAGTTCATAACCATTTGCTGCAAGTGTGGAGGTGTAGAAGCTAGCGGTTTTTGTAGTATGTACTCCAATGGCTTGTGGTCAGTTTCTACAACTACTGGGTGATCATATATGTATTGGTGAAATTTCTCACATCCATTCACAATGGCCAGCATCTCTTTCTCAATTTGAGCATAATTAGTTTATGTCGTGGTCAGTGCACATGAAGCATATGCCACAGGATGTCCTTGTTGAGTCATTACAGCACCTAGCCCAAACTGGGATGCATCCACTTGAAGCACGGTGTCAGCATTTGTGTCAAAGTATTTCAGTATTGGCCCTGGATGTTTAGTGATCAGTTTCTTCACTTTGTCAAAAGTCCTTTCCATGTTTGCATCCCAACACCAAATGGCATCCTTCTGCAGCAATGCACGTAACGGTGCTGTCTGTTGAGCGAGGCCCTTAGAGAATTTAGATAGATAGTTGAAAATGCCCAATGACGTCTCCAGTTCCTTTCTGGAGGCTGGAGCCTTCATGTTAAGAACTGGTGTAATCTTCTTTGGATCAGGCTTCAAGCCCTCTTTAGTTAGTAGGTGTCCAAAATATGTTACTTCTACCACCACAATTTGCATTTTATTTGGATTGAGTTTAAGATTTCTGTCACAACATCGATTGAGCAAAGCAGTAAGGTTTCTATCATGCTCTACTTGATCCTTTCCATAGACCAACAAATCATCAACTATTACTTCAATACCCTGTAGACCAGCAATCAGTTTGTGTGATTTCTTTTGAAATATCTCCTGTGCCGATGCTATGCTGAAGGGCACCCTTGTGAAGGCCATTGACCCGCAGGGGAGTTGAAAGTAGTGAGGTAACTGCTGGCTTCATCAAGACGCAATTGCCAGTAACTGGACTGGGTATCTAATACACTGAACACTGTTGCTCCTACTAGCTTGTGTGCTATGTCCTCCATGGTGGGGAGTTTGTAGTGTTCTCTCATTATTACTTTGTTCAAATCACGTGGGTCAATGCATATGCGAATTGCACCTGTGTTCTTCTCCACCACAATCATAGAACTGACCCATTCCAATGGTTCAGTGACCTTCTTTACTACTCCCAACTTCTCCATCCTAGTGAGTTCCTGTCTAACTTTATCCACAGAGTTAGATGTATTTTCCTTGGGGCATGGATGACAGGCTGTGCACACTCTTTTATACGTATGTGGCTTATTTCTGGGAGACACCCCAGGCCCTTGAATAGATCACAGTACTCATGTTTAATGTCAGCTTCTGTCAGACCTCTATGCCCACCATCCACACTCATTATGATTTTCACAAGTCCAATCTCTTTACTTGTTTTGAGATCTAGCATGGCTGGGGCTTGCGTTTCTATCACAAACAATTGTGAAACCCTTTCAGATCCCTTGTAGGAGCATTTTACATGACAGCGACCCATTACTTTCAGCTTTTCACCACCATATCCCATTAATTTTGGTAGGTCCAGAGTCTCTAAGGGGGATTCATTCCTGAGATGTTCCAGATATATGTGGCTTGGCACACAATTTACTTGTTCTCCAGTATTTATTTTGACTGTGACTGAAGTTTTGTTGGCCCCTATCTGTAATGCTACATTGGCTTTATGCAAACTGATGTGCTTTCTGTATCGCTGTAAGATATATCGGGGAGCAGTCTGAGTCTGACCCTGCATTGTCATCATTGTCCTTTATGGCGTGTACAGCCCGTGTTTGTGGCCTTCCAGTTTGCGAAGACAGTTTACACACCCTGGCAAAGTGTCCTCTTTTCTTGCATTTGTTGCATATTTGCCCCCTTGCAGGACAGACACTGTTTTTGTGGTGCATATTTCCACAATATCCACAAACTGCTTCGCTGTTACTTGTTCCAGTGCCATAGGTGCCTTTTATTCTTTTGTGTGCCCTTTCTTGATTATATCTACTATTTTGAGTTTCTATAGAAATGATCTGGTGCTGTATTCCTTCCAGTATCTGCATATCCTTTCTTGATATTTCATACGCTCTGGCAATCCTTACAGCTTTCTCAAGATTTAAATCTTCTTCCTGCAGCAGTTTTTACTGAACTTCCTGAAACTTACTGCCCATCAGTATACGGTCTTTAATCATATCTCCAGCATCATAAAAAGCACAGTCTTTGGCAAGCAAGTGCAGCTGGGTCACCCATTCATCCACAGATTCACCTCCACACTGGTTTCTCTCATAAAACAGTTTTCTCTGCACTGTGGAGTTTTTTCTCGGGTTGCAGTATGCTTCAAACTTTGCAAACAGTACTTCTGTTTTCTTTTTGTCCTCTCCAGTGATCTCTCTCGACTTGCTTGCCAGGCTCTGCACACATCTCGCCCTTTCTGTCCCACACATATTAGAAAGTGTGCTGCTTTCTGCTGATTAGTCCTTTGTCTGCATCAGGTTCTGCAAACACAAGCTCTATCAGCTCCCTCCACTTTGACCAGTTTTCAGATATGTTCCCTGACTCCAAATCCAGGGAAGGAATGTTCTTTGTGTTGCTGTTTGCTGCCATGACTCTTCTCACCCCACTCCTGGTACCATGTGATGATTTGGCATAAAATAAAGGCAGACAGCAAGGAGCTTGAACTAGAGGCTTGTCTTTATTCAGCGGCAGCCATCTTTAAAAACTACCTTCTGCCCCAGTGATGTCATTAAAAAAGTTAACTGTTTCCTAACCTTCTTAAAGAGCTAGGCATAACAATTGAACTTGAAATATAGCATAAAACATACACATCATTACACAAGGCATCTGAGTGTGGAACAAGAAGCAATGGGTGGAAACTAATCAAGGAGAGAAGCAACTTAGAACTGCGGAGAAATTTCCTGACAGTTAGAACAATTAATCAGCCTCCAGAAGTTGTGAATGCCCCAACACTGGGCGTCTTTAAGAAGATGTTGGATAGCCATTTGTCTGAAAGAGTATAGGGTTTCCTGCCTAGGCAGGGGGTTGGACTAGAAGACCTCCAAGGTCCCTTCCAACTCTGCTATTGTATTGTAAAGAGATTTTTGCTCTCTCCTTTGGAGCTTCTGCCCTAGACTGGTCTCTTGCAAACACTTTATGGAAAGTAGTGGAAAATGCTGCAAGAACAGATTAAATTATAATTCAAACTGATCAAGCCTAATCACCTTGGTAAAATAAAAAATGCCATAAAGCAAAATTGCATCAGAAAATAAGGTGAACCTTACTTGATCAACACAATAAAGTCTCCTAATCTAATGAAAAGCTGGGAGGCATGTAAACTGAAACAGGATAGATCAATCTTCTAGCAGAAATAATGCCTGGATCTTACTAAAGTAGCATATACATGACTTCGGTGCATTCGGTGATTCTCCATCATCTTTGATAGGTAGCTTTGCACTAACTACTGTAGGTTCTTTGGCAAACTCAATATTTTGTCCCTGCTGATTAAATAATAATACAATTATTCAAAGTACAATTTAATTATTAGCTTTCAGTATTAGGACTTTTTTTCATTGCTGAAATATTATCCAACCATCCTTAAATTCCCAGCAAACAACAGTGGAATTAATTTTTTTATTCCCACTATCTTGTTTAAACCAAATCCCAATGCAGTTGTCAGGAAAAGGTTGTGCTCTAATTAAGAGCTAATTAGGACCCAGCCTTAGCATGAACTCTGCTAGTACAGTTCCCACAGTTGGTTCACATAATATGGTTGACTTTGTGTTAGCATGCAATATTGACCCAACCTTTATAATTTTTAAATCGTAGTGTATCATTAACATACAAATCTGCCAGTATGGCTTAAAATCAGTGTTAAATCAGTGTTATAAAAAGTCGTAGTCTAATGTAAAAGCAGGGCTATTGTATTATCATGGTTGATCACACAGCAACCAATGTGGCATTTTTATCCACCTAAAGTCAGGTGTTGTTGATGGTATTAAAAGTACCATCGTAGCAGAGGTGGGTTGCTGCCAGTTCGGCCCGGTTCGACCAAACCAGTAGTGGAATTCAGGCCTGAGTCGCAGAACTGGCAGCGACAGAGGCCTGCTACACCCCTGAACCAGTTCCCTTGCCTCCACTGATGTTGCCGCCATGTTGGATTTTAGTGACTGCACATGTGCATGCAGTACAATTTCCATTGAATAGTGCATGCACACAGGTGAGTTGTTCAAAGTAAAAGTGACATTTGCAATTGACTGGTGGTGATTCAGTCACTGCAGAGGTATTCAAGTAGTGCTCAGAATATTATTTTGTAATTGCACCCAATGTGCCTATAACTATTAGTACCAGCTTTGGTTTCTTTTGTCATAGATATTTTATTTCTATTTGCAGGTTTGCAGGTTTTTATATTTTGTGAATTTATCTCTCTTCTATTCTGTTATTCCCAGATGCTGCCATGTCCACCATCCAGACATTTTTGTCTTTATTATCAATTGTTGTTAAGTCTAGAGTGTTATGTGACAGATGCTTATCTGTTTGAATTCTATAGTTCCAGAGCACCTTAACTTCTTCATTTTCTATTGCTTTGCAGGCAAATTGTATTTCTTGCACCTTTGTAATGGTTGGTCACAGAGTTAGCCAGATGTTTAGACTGGATTTGGTATTTTTATCCACCTATTGAGTCCTTCCCAAAGACCTGGTATATAGAAGTTAGTATTATTATTATTATGGTTAATCGCATAGTCAGATGTTTAGACTAGATTTGACATATTTTATCATTATGTCTTTGTGCCATTTTTATTCCTGCAGCCACCAACATGCTTTCTGGACTTATTTTCCTGAGGCCAAAACAAATCCCATGGATAGTATTTAAAAACACAAAACCTCCATTACTTTGCTGCAGATAAAAAAGGTTAGGGTACTTGTGGGCTAATTTCCTGAAATCCTCATGGTCCAGTAACATGCTATTTCAGTGATAACTGTAATGAAATCATGTAGGTAACTTGACTTGTGGTTGTTAGTCAAGGCAGCCCAAGGCAGCCCATGGCATCCCCTTCTAGTGATGTGCCATAATAAGAATTAAGAATCTCTTATTTCAGCCCAAAAAACATGATGACACTTGAATGATTTTTATTGAGTTAACAGGCACCCTAAACTGATGCAAGTACCACAAAGAAACAAAAGAGCAACATGCAGTTATAGGATTTTCTTTTATGCTCTCTTTCTCTCCCTTCCTCCCCCTAATTTTAATTAACAATGTATTCTTTGTGATTTGAAATCTTATAAGACTGATGTGTCATATTGACCCTGAAAGTTCACTAGAAATGTGGGTGTTCCTATTCCTAATCTTTGTCTCCCTCCCGCCCCAGTTTTACATGATTCAAAACATTATGCTTTTCCTTTAGCATTTAGATTGTCTTCAACCATTAGATCTAAGCCAAGAAATTAATGCCCTCTTGATGATCTGAAGTTTGACCCATCCTCAAACTCACCTAAAGGCAAGGGAACAAGGAAGAACAGGCCATATTTCTAGAGGATGCCAGAATGCTTGCCTCTGTTCTAAAAACTAAACTAGTAGATAAGCCATCATAAAGACAACCTGACAGGCTTCTTTTTATTCATTGAATATGTCAGTAGTGTCTTATTATAGAATTTGAAAGCAAGTTAATGTATTCAACAGATCAGGATCACTGAGGAACATTTATGAGCTCAAGAACACTATTGTAGCAGGTGACTCAGAGGCAGCTAGGTAGGTGTTGATTCTAGTCTCTTACATTTTGAGGTATATGTGAGTGGGTTATAAAGTAAATGACTAATCTAGGATGAGCCTTCACATAGTTGGTTATTCAATAAAAGCTACAGTGGATTTCTTGATTTTTGGTTTATTTTGACTCTACAGTCACAGCATATGAAATTGTTCAATGGTCTCGAATTATTATCTCCGAGCTTGGCAATTTGGTTGCAAATGTTTCCTCACCATTTGAGAAGACATCTTTACTATGCTTTGGATTGTGCTTGCCTGGGGAAGCACTGGCCTGATTTCTGGTTGTGTGATTGACTGGCTGTAGTTGCTGAAGTATATGACCTGTAGTTGCTCTAGGTCCATGACCATGATGTCATCAGAAGACATCTGAACAACAATACCAGCACTAATTTACATTACATAGACCCGTGATGGCGAATCTATGGCACGTGTGCCATAAGTGGCACACAGAAGCCTCTCTGCAGGCACGGCAGACATTGCCCCAGTCCAGCTCCACCATGTATGCATGCGCGCCTCCCGCCAGCCAGCTGCTCTTCAGGTCTCTGCCGCCCACGTGTGTGGGGCAGGATGCATGCATGTGCGGGGGTGCTTGCTTTGCATTTTGGGGGCTCATGCAGGCACCCCCTGCACCCCATTTTGGATTCCAGGTTGGTGCAGGAGGACTTCCAGGCCCAAAACAGCATGCAGGGGACTACACGCAACCCTCCCGCACACCGTTTTGGGCCTGGAAGGCCTCCTGCATGAACCTGGAAGTCAAAAGGGAGAGGGGGAGGGGGGCGCATGCATGGAGGAGGGCAGTGGGTTGCATGGGGGCAGGGCACACATGGGGGGTTGCATGCACATGCAGGGGGACATGCAGGGGGGTCACATACATTGCATTATGGGTGAGGGGGCGCTGTCGTGTCTGAGCGCGTGCTTTTAGCAGGCAATGACAAAAAGGTTAGCCATCACGGACATAGATGGAACTTAAAACCAAGGAATATGACTCAGCAACTACAGCCAGCCAATCACAAACCAGAAATCAGACGAGGACTCAGCAAGGTATTTAAAGGCCAGTGTTCCCCCCAGACAAGCACAATCCAAAGCACACTGAAGATGTCTCCCTGAATGGGGACAAAATGTTTGCAAATCGCGAAACTCAAGAGTTCAAATCAACAACATAATTAAGGACTCACATATTATGTATTTTTATATTGGAGGTGTTGAATCCAGTGGCACAGACTCTTTAGCCTTTCATGACTTACTGATCATAAGGGAACATTAGAGCCTAAATAAAGAGTTGAGTAATTACTCTGCATCCCCTCTTTGCCTATCACCCAGTGAACTCTTTGTTTAAGAGTGCTAATCTGAGGACTTTCTTCTTCTGCTTTCCCATTCAGGTACATGCACAGTTATTCTTTTTTATTCTTCTCTTGACAGCTAGATACTTAGCTTTGCTTATCACACATTCCATGTAAATAAATGTCATTTCTGTTAGAGTTATAAAATCTGCTTCACTACTGTAATAGAATATGTAGATGGCCTTGAAGGGGAATGATGCTACCTAGGAAACAATCAGACAAGAGTCACAGGAATCCCCAGTAGCTTAGTGGATAGAGAAAGAAACATAAAAAGAACCCACCCTAGTTGATCAAGCAGTTAACACTAGTGGCAAGGAATTTATGCTTTCAGACTTGCAATATTCTGTTAAAACTGTTTTTATGTAAGCCGCCCGGAGTCCTTCGGGATTGGGCGGCATACAAATTCATTAAATCTTGAAATCTGGAAATGTAGCCTTATAATAAAGTAGAATTAGTTTGTCTATTCAGGTTGCCTATCTGGTTTACATTCCTGGGAGAGATAACTAGTAATTATTTTCTGTGAAATTGCTGGTTTCAGGAAAAGAAAGGACTGCTACATTTAGAGAGGCATGGGCCATTTGCACCTCAGTTATCCTTGGAAAGGTGACAAGAGAAGATTACATTCCAAAAGTGATGTTTCATGTAACTCAATATAAGAAAAAGGCTAGAAAGAACATAAAACAATGAATGCAGGAACAAATGGGCCACCAGATGGTGTCTGTTTTGAATCTGCAGAAACTTCTGTTTTTAGTAAAGAGAAAGACAGGTTTGCTGAACAGAATGATTGTAAATCTATCTTTTATTTGGCTAAACAAACAAAAGATCACCTCAACCAGAAGAAGCTCTGTAAAATTCTACCGTTAGGCAAAGAAGAGATGCTCATTTTAAGAATCAAAGATCCTTTATATGTTTCAAATCTGGAATCAGATCTGCCCTCAATAAAATAGATCACTGGGAATAGCTCAACAGTAGTAACTGTGAGAGGGAACTTGGAGTCCTAATGGACAACCATTTAAATATGAGCCAGCAGTGTGCAGCAGCTGCCAAAAAAGCCAACACAGTTCTAGGCTGCATAAACAGAGGGATAGAATCAAGATCACGTGAACTGTTAATACCACTTTATAATGCCTTGGTAAGGCCACACTTGGAGTACTGCATTCAGTTTTGGTCGCCATGATGTAGAAAAGAGGTGGAGACTCTAGAAAGAGTTCAGAGAAGAGCAACAAAGATGATTAGTGGACTGGAGACTAAAACCAGGGACGTGCAGTCACTAGAGGCAGGGGAGGCTGGGCCTCACCAGTCTCCTGAGGAAAAGAAAGAATTTTAAATAATTTTTTTTAAATAATTAAAGCCAGGGTAGTTGCTACCAGATTCAAAGTCACAGTGGCTTGGTGTCTGCTCTCAGTGTTAACTATGGGAGGAGGCGAGAGAACTCGGAGCCTCTTTTGCCTAAGGAATTGTTCGCCTTTTAAAAGTTAAGGCGGAGGTAACAAGTGAACACTTTCATATGCAAAAGAGGCACTGATTCTCCCGCCTCCTGATCGGGGAGCAGCGAATCATGCCTTAAGAGCTTATGTTAGCATGCTTACGTTGGCCGGACAAGAGGAGAGTTGAGAGAGTTTCCACAGCTGGAAAAGGTGGATCAGATGGAGGGAGGGGGGGTTCAAATTTATTGTAATTTAATTTGTAATTTGTAATTTAATAAAAAATTTAATTTTTTATTGTGAGGTTTGTGTGTGTGTGTTTTTTTTCTTTCTTCACAGCGGTGGGATCGGAGGAGGCAGAGGGGCGAGGCGGCGGAGCACGGAAGCGGCAGGGACGTTCTCACCGCTGTGTTTCAACAGGCCAGGCATCTCGCATTTATGTCCGCCATAAACACGAGACACCTGGCCTGTTGGACACAGTGGTGGGGGGAGGAATTGGCTGGGTGGGCTGGATGGCTGGGGAGGGGAGACCCCTTTAAAGCCCAGCACCGAACGGGGAGGAGGAGAGCGGTGAGTCCAGGCAGGGAGCAGGTCGGGCGTGGGTGGGTGGGCTGGCTGCAGGCTGGGGCAGCAGGATTGTTCATATGAGGAGGCGGGGGGGGCAAGGCGGTGGAACACGACGGCAGCGAGAAGCATCTCAGATGGAGCCAGGACACCTGGAAGGCAAGCCAGCACTTAAAGGCATGCCGAAGTTCCGGCTTGCCTTCCGGGTGTCCCGACTCCATCTGAAATGCTTCTCGCTGCCGTCGCGCTCCACCGCCTTGCCCCCTCTGCCTCCTCATACATACAATCCTGATGCCCCGGCCTGCAGCCAGCCCAGCACCGAGCAGGGACAAGGAGGAGGAGGAGGAGGAGGAGGAGGAGACCAGTGAGTCCAGGCAGGGAGCAGGTCAGGCGAGGGGTGGGTGGGCTGGCTGCAGGATTGTTCATCGGAGGAGGCGGGGGGCAAGGCAGTGGAGCACGATGGTGGCGAGAAGCAACACCCCCGCCATTGTGTCCGACAGGCGTCTCACGTTTATGTCCGCCATAAATGCGAGACGCCTGTCGGACACAGTGCCAGGGACGTTGCTTCTCGCCGCTGCTGCAGTCTTGCCTCACCAACGGTAACCGTCACCGCACATCACTGACTAAAACATATGAAGAACAGTTGCAGGAACTGGGTATGTCTTGTTTAATGAAAAGAAGGACTAGGGGAGACATGATAGCAGTGTTCCAATATCTCAGGGGTTGCCACAAAGAAGAGGGAGTCAAACTATTCTCCAAGGCACCTGAGGGTAGAATAAGAAGCAATGGGTAGAAATAATCAAGGAAAGAAGCAACTTAGAACTGAGGAGAAATTTCCTGACAGTTAGAACAATTAATCAGTGGAACAGGTTGCCTCCAGAAGTTGTGAATGCCCCAACACTGGAAGTCTTTAAGAAGATGTTGGATAGCCATTTGTCTGGAACGGTATAGGGTTTCCTGCCTAGGCAGGGGGTTGGACTAGAAGACCTCCAAGATCCTTTCCAACTCTGCTATTGTATTGTATTAAGTCAGCTGTGATTCAAGACTGAATAACAATCATTTTTATACAATCAACAATTGAAAATTGCTCATGAACAGTACTCTTAGATCTATTTGAACTAAATTGTGAGAAGATGCAGCAAGAGCAACAAAGAATTGCAATCAAAAAAACTGTATAACCAAATGCACTAGAGAATGGGGCACAGAGAACCAGATGCATTTTAAAAATTAGAAGTCTTAAAGTTGCAGCCACGCGTGAATTATTCCAAATAATTCATGTTGTATAAAGGCCAAAGGCACTTATTGCTATTTTGCTACCATGTTTTATGGTTAGAGGATGTTGGGAAGTTCAGATTGACTGTTAGAACAGCATGCAAGTCATGGGCCCCATCCTAGTACAAATGCCTAATGCTGGGGCATCAATGATGATGGTTATGTCTTTTGTAATAAATAATAGACACTGTACTCTTACTATAATTGCCAGTTACATTGACTGTGAAGGCTACCTTTTCCAAATTCAGGGTTTTGACATAGTCATTTGTGTGACTCAATCTACAGTGGGATGCTATTGAAAAGAATCTGGAATGTGCATCTTTAGTAAGGAGTCTGGCTATTTTAATTCTTAGATTAGCTGAATTGTGCTCATTGTAAGCATGGATCATTGGTTATATAATACTTTAAATTGCTATAATCTGGGGTATTTACGAGCTCCATTCATGAGCATCTGTGTGGAAAGCAAATATTAAAAAATATGCATCATCGTGCAAATGCTGTGAATTATTACTGGCACTAGGCACTGGGACACAGGTACAAAACTTTTTACTTTACTTTGTATATACTAGCCATTTCAAAAATAATAAATGTAATCAGGAAATCACAAAGCCAGAATTTCATTTTTTTCTGTCTCAAGCCCAAAAGTTAGAAGCAGTTTCCAGATAGAATCAAAGTTGGATATATTCTTTTCTTTGATTAAAACCATTAATTTAATCATCTCTGATAATTCCATTCTTCCATCATAGGAATCAGCATATCTTTTCATTTTTACACATAAAGCTTTCTCGCTGTAGTCAGTATATACAACAACGTTACATAATTTTTTTCAAGATTCTTATCCAATAAACCTAAAAGGAAAGTTTAAATTTTATATTTATTTTAAAAATCTTGAGAATCTTGTACATTAAAATATGAATGTTGCCCCAATATTTTTAACAGCATCTTGTTATCACCTAAAATTCATTTTCATTATTTCTTGAAGTGCAGGCACAAATCTAAAGCTTTTTAGTGGTGCTACCTTACATAATGCTGTTTTCCACTTTATCTCATTGAAAAAGGAATCATTCTTTTTATAAACTTGGTTGTTTGACTGCAATTCTGAATCTCCCGTTTGGCATAATTGTTATTGAGATCAGTTTTCAGGATAAGAATAAGTTAATACAATAGTTCAAGTGATCTACACACTTGAAATGTGTTTCACACAAAAGCTTGCTGCATTGCCTTTTGCAGACCAGAAGAAATTTATTTTCACAGGATTAAAACATGTTCCTGTTTATTTCAGCATAGATGACAATCACATCTTTTAGAGTCCACTAGATGGCAGTCCAGTGTAGAAGAAAAACAGGTAAAAAAGACAAACACACAAACCCTTTTTTTTTTTTTTTTTGCTTAGTAACTCTGGAAGAAAATGAATTACAGCAGCTCAGACTCGAAACTTGCTTAAATGATTCCTCTGCTGGAAAGCT
Source organism: Thamnophis sirtalis (assembly GCF_051295495.1). Taxonomy (NCBI): domain Eukaryota; kingdom Metazoa; phylum Chordata; class Lepidosauria; order Squamata; family Natricidae; genus Thamnophis; species Thamnophis sirtalis. The sequence goes on from NW_028261387.1 coordinate 24,853,372, forward strand.
CCTGTTGTTTGACCTGCGCTTATTTATAAAGAGTGTTAAGCTCCAGCTGAGATATAAAAGACAATGTGGCATTTGGTCATAATTAATGTATCCAATATCTGCCACTGAAATAAATCACTGCTCCTTTAGGAAGTTTTGAATGAAAAACAAATGCCATGAAGGCATAGCAGACACACACAAAAAGGTAAAAACTAAAATGTCACTGTACAGTTGGTTTGGTTTGGCAGTTGTGGGAAGGCAGCCACATCTACTTTCCTGATTTTAGCAGAGTGAAATGTAAATACACAACCTATGTAGGCATACTGGCAAAAAATACAAGGCAACTTCATAAATTACAATAGTAGTAAATATCTATAGTTCAAGGCTGAATGGTGGAGTCTGTGGTGCTCTAGGAGTTTAGTTGTTTGCTTGCAAATGTTTCATTACCCAACTCAGTAATGTCATCATGAGTCTGGGTTTTGTTCCTGTTTATATACAAAGGTGCCAAATTACAGAATAACAACAGGTGGGCAAAAACCAGTGGGAGAAAGAGAGAATTCCAACTTCTTGTTGATTTCATCTGTGAGTTTGTGGAAAGCTGGCAATGAAGGAATTCCTTCTTTCCTTCCTTCCCTCCCTTCTCCCTTCCCTCCCTACATATTCCTATATTCCTTTAACCATCAGCACTACAGGACTGAATCCTCCACTGGATTCGAGGTTTCTCTGAATGAAAGGGCCCAGAAATTTCCAGCAAAAATAGAGCTTAACATTAACACTATCCCTTTCTTAAGCACATGTCTGCATGGTGTTCTTAGGGTCATTTATAGCTTCCACACCAATCATTATAGTGAAAGCCCTTCCTCAGATCCCTGTTCAATAGGATTTATTCCCTGGTTGTGTTTCAGATACAAATATCTGGATGGCAATTAGATGGCAGTCAAGACAGGCAAAAAAGGTCACTCTTCATTGCCACCTAACAATTGATATGATTGACTAGTAAAGTCGTGTGTTTTTTTTAAATTAAAGTGTGTTCTATTGATGGTTTAATAGGAAAGAAAAAATGCAACGCATGAAGTAATCAGTGAAAAAACATGACTGGAGGCTTTTCCCATGTTGGGGAGGGCTGGATTTTCAGACAAAAGACCCACAAATTATGGCCTTAGAATGTTGTGATTCAACAATACTAGGAAGGTCACTTCTGAGAAAAAAAGGTTTGGTACAATGTTATATTATTTCCTTTCTTGTGTCTCTCATTCTCTTGGCCTAATCCTATTCCTCAACTACAGTTTCATAAATATGCTATGAATCATATTCCAACAATTTGGTAAATACCATTTGGAAACACGGTATTTGCAACATAGCAATTCAGTTTTGGCCAGGGCGTTATGTTCCCCTATACTACCATATGCTAATTCATTATCTTTATTGGCTTCTGTTCTTTTTTATAATTCTCAAATTACATTTTGCTGAAAATATTCAAAGATCCCATGTGCAAAATACAGTTGCAATGCAACTTCAACAGTGAACCTTTTATTCACAAAAGTAGATACAAAATTACTTTGGCAAGTCTTTTGAAACATGAACTCAAATTGTGCTTGAACAGTTAAGAAATTATGGTTGATATCTTAAGTCCAACATTTGGCAGGAATAAAGTTCAAAACCCATTTTTCATTCAAATTCAAATACTAATACTAATCAAATAGTATAATGTGAGAGGTAATAATTCTATGGACGCACATAGGATATAAAAAGCAGAGCCACTCTTGATACCAATGTTATTCGCAGTTTGAAAAATAGTATGTAATTTTTATTTCTTTTTCAAATTATACCAATACTTTAAAAAGATGTGAATTTGCTGGAATGTCAGAAGGGCATTAATAAATTTGTATGGTCAGGGAAGAAGCCGAGAATAAAACTAAAAATAATGCAAGATGTGCGTGAGAGAGGAGGCTTGAAATTACCCAATTTAAAACTATATTATGAAGCAGAAGTTTTATCGGTAATTAGTGACTGGATTAATTTAACAGATGACAGAATACTTAATATCGAAGGACATGATTTGGTATATGGTTGGCATGCTTATTTGCTATATAACAAAAAGGTAGATAAAAACTTTAAAAGTCATATTTTAAGGAATGCTCTACTGCGGGTCTGGAAAAAATATCAGTACAAATTAAATGATGTTTATGTTTAATAAATTTATATGCCACCCAATCCCGAAGGACTCCGGGCGGCTTACATAAAAATAATTTAAAAGAATTTTAAAGAAGTTTAAAAAGTAGAAGACAAGGCAAGTTAAAAAGATACAACATGCACTCAACCTTAGTGGGGCTGGACCTCATTCAAGAGGTCAACAGCCCCAGGCCTGCCGGAAAAGCCAGGTCTTAATAGACTTTTGGAAGATTGCGAGAGTGGGGAGGGTCCGGATCTCTGGGGGTAGATCGTTCCATAGGGCCGGGGCAGCTACAGAGAAGGCCCTCTCCCGAGGAGCCGCCAAACAACATTGTCTAGTTGACGGCACCTGGAGAAGGCCCATCCTGTGAGATCTTATTGGACGCTGGGAGGTATGTGGCAGAAGATGGTCCCGAAGATGTCCAATTGGTTTCATCCGCCGGAGCTGAAAGGCCACACTTTCTCAACAACCTTCCCAACGAAGGGGAGGTTGGAAACTGGACATTAGTTACTCAAGATGGCTGGATCCAGGGACAGCTTCTTCAGGAGGGGCCTCACCACTGCCGCCTTTAAAAGAGGCAGGAAGGAACCCTCCTGGAGAGAGGTGTTAACTATTGTCTGGATCCAGCCACGTGTCACCTCCCTGCTGTTCGCGACCAGCCAGGAGGGGCACGAGTCCAGTATACAAGTGGAGGCACTCACAGCTCCCATGGCCTTGTCCACTTCCTCAGGCGTGGCAAGTTGAAACTCAATCCATAAATTCTGCTCAAGACCTTCCCCTGGTACCTCGGCTGGCTCTGAGCAATTGGAGTCCAGGTCTGTCCGAATCCGAGCGACTTTATCCGCTAGAAACTGAGCAAACTCCTCAGCTCTACCTTGTAAAGGGCCATCCGCAACCCTCCCTTTCAAGAGGGCGTGGGTTATTCTAGACAAGGCAGCTGGGCGCGATTAAGCGGACGCAATAAGAGCGGCAAAATGCGAACATTTCGATGCCCGTATTGCCACGAGATAGACTCTGATATAGGCTCTCATCAGTGCTTGGTCTGACTCAGACTTACTGGCCCTCCAGCGGCGCTCTAGACATATCTTTTGGCTCTTCATCTCCCGGAGTTCCTCGGTAAACCAGGGAGCCCTCCTGGATCCGCTGCCTCGGAGAGGCCATAAAGGCACAATCTGGTTTAGAGCCCCCGCCGCCGCTATATTCCAAGCAGCGACTAAGGTCTCCACCGGACTGTGGATGAGAGTGTCAGGTATTACCCCAAGCGCCGTCTGAAATCCCATAGGGTCCATCAGGCATCTGGGGTGGAACCACCTAATCGGTTCCTCCTCCCTACAGTGGGGGATAGGTCTCCGAAAGTCAAGCCTCAATAGGAAGTGATCCAACCATGACAAGGGCAGGATCTCAATACCCCTCAAACCTAGATCACATCTCCACTGCTCTGAGAGAAATACAAGGTCAAGTGTGTGACCCACTGAGTGAGTCAGGCCCCGAATTACTTGGGTCAAGTCCATGGCTGTCATGGAAGCCATGAACTCCTGTGCCCCATCAGAGCAATCACCGAGCGAGGGTAGGTTGAAATCCCCCAGTATCATAAGCCTGGGGAACTCAACCGCCAGCTCAGCTACAGACTCGAGGAGCGAGGGGAGGGCTGTTGCAACGCTGTTGGGAGGAAGGTACATTAGCAACAAGCCCACTTGACCCCCAAGGTCCTACTTCACCAGCAAGGACTCACACCTGACAAGCTCCAGAGCAGGGATCCTACGAGGAACTAAAGACCCTCGGATGATGATAGCCACTCCCCCACCCCTTTACTGGGGTCATGGCTGATGAAGCACCTGAAAACCATCTGGGCACATTTCAGTGAGGGGGACTCCTCCCTCTGGGCCCAGCCAGGTTTCAGTAATACATGCCAGGTCTGCCCCCTCATCTAATATTAGGTCCCGGATGAGGGGAGCTTTGTGAACCACAGACCTGGCATTTAGCAACAGCAGCCTGAGACCAGAGCCCTGACTACAAAAAAGGTATCTCTCCAAGCTCCGTCTGAAATCCCAATGGGTCCATCAGGTGCCTGGGGCGGAACCATTTAATTGGCTCCACCTCCCTTCAGTGGGGGAGCAGCTTCCAAAAATCAAGCCTCAACAGGAAGTGATCTGACCATGACAAGGGCGAGATCTCTATCCCCTTTAGTTCCAAATCACGTCTCTACTGCCCTGAGAGAAACACAAGGTCGAGCGTGTGTCCCGCCATATGAGTCGGACCCTGAATTACCTGGGTCAAGTCCATGATTGCCATGGAAGACATGAACTCCCGGGCCCCATCAGAGCATTCACCAAGAGATGGCAGGTTGAAGTCCCCCAGTACTATAAGTCTGGGGAACTCAACCGCCAGTCCGGCTACTGACTCTTGGAGCGCAGGCAGGGCTGTTGTGACGCAGCTGGGAGGTAGGTACATCAAAAACAAGCCCACTTGACCCCCCACGTCCAACTTCACAAGGAGGGACTCACACCCGACAGTCTCCAGAGCAGGGATCCTGCGAGGAACTAATGATTCCCGGATAATAATTACCACTCCCCCACCCCTTTACTGGTGTCATGGTTGGTGGAGCACCTGAAACCCTTCTGGGCACATTTCTGAGAGGGGGACTCCTCCCTCATGGCCCAGCCAGGTTTCAGTAATACATGCCAGGTCTGCCCCCTCGTCTAGTATTAAGTCCCGGACGAGGGGAGCTTTATGAATCACAGACCTGGCATTTAGCAACAGCAACCTGAGCCCAGGGCCTTGACTTCCCTTGTCACCTGGTCCTTGAGATGAGCTTACAGGGCTGGAATAAGGGATCGCTGTGACATAGCGAACACTCCTTCCCCGGTAATGGCTAGCCCTGTAGCTCCCATCGTACCTGCCCTCTCAGTCGTAACCACAATACTCCAGCCTGCCCCATCCCCATAGATCCCTCCCCTCCTCTCACGGTCCTTGTTCCTCTCGGCAGGCCATTCATATCATGCGCTCTGGGATGAGAGGCGGATCCGGGCCCCCATCCACTTCTGTTTCTGCACTCAGTGGAGGGGGCTCCAGGACGCATTCTCAATCCCCTCATACATACCGTCCAGACATTCTCCACATGCATACCCCACTATAACTTTAAAATTATACAACAATACAATAAAAATAGAAAAGTGAATTAAATTAATTTAAAAAAAAATGTGGAATCACTCAATCACATACATACCACATACACTCTACATACAGAAAGTTGCGCAGCTGTTAATATTGTGCAAAGTTTAAAGGCGGATTCGTAAAAATTCAAATAGATGGAGATTAGCGGTGATATGGAGGGAGAATAGTTCGTCTTCCCTCTTTCCTGTGCAATAGGATGGTGCAGCAAGGGGTCCAAAAAGTCTGGAGGGGCCAAAGAGGCATCTCTGGGCATTGACAGGCAGCAGTGATCACACCAAATGAGACCAGGTCGTAAGTCCAAAAGTCCAGCAGCCCTGAGCAGAGGGAGCCAGATGACAAGAAAGAAGGCCCTGTAGCCATGAAGGCAAACAGAGGAGAGGCCGCACCGTAGGGAAGGCCGAGTCAAGTGGAACGGAGGGGGAGGGTGCCTGAAAGGCCGCGGTGGCGGCAACAAAGCCAGCTGCCTGATCTCATCCAGTGCCATGCCAGGCTGACCACCCCCTCTCTGGAATAGTCCAATGCAGTCCAAAAGTCACAAAAGCGAGAACAGAAGATGTCAGGAGATGCCAGGAACGCCGCGTATCGCAAACCGACGGAGCAGAGGGGGGGCACCTAAGGAGGCAGCAGCAGCGGCAAACAAACCAACAGCCCGACCTTGTCCAGCGCTGTTCTAAACCATCCACCTCTTCTCTGAGAGCGATAGCACTCCAACAGTACGATACACTCCAGGGCTCCTCCTGGTCAAAAAAGGAAACAGGACTAGGACTGTGAAAAGCCGCTGGGAATGGCGCCATCAGTGCAGCCCCACCATTCTCGCCATTTTCGCTGCCAAGTGCTGTAAGAGTTGTTACAGGTGGCCGCATGAACCGGGAGCCGCCCGATAGTGGCGACCCCCCAAATAACCACCTGCTCGGGTCCCCTAGGTTGCACTCCACCGCTAGGACCCCTTCCCGCATGGTATCTGAGCTAATTTACTAGTTTTTCTGGCGTTTTCCGCTCACCCAGGCCAGAGCAGAAAAGGCTGGCGGCCATCCCGCAAGAATGGTCCTCTATTACTTTTGATAAGATACCCATGTGGGCAATTCCTAGACACGCAATAGAAAATTGAGAGACCGCCTGCTGCCAATTACCTCCCAAAGACCTGTCAGATCACACAGGGTCGGCCTCCTCCGGGTTCCGTCCAACAGCCAATGCCATCTGGCTACTACCTGGGGGAGGGCCTTCTCTGTAGCAGCTCGGGCCCTTTGGAATGAACTCCCCGCGGAGATCCGGACCTTCACCTCTCTCCAGGCCTTCCGGAAAGCCGTCAAAACCTGGCTGTGCCGGCAGGCCTGGGGTTGATGAGTTCCCTCCCCTCTCGACTGATATGGCTGTGTGATTTTCGTGTATTTTAATTATGTGTACTGTTGTTTATGTTCCCTTTCCCCTTTGAGTTGTTCGCTGCCCTGAGTCCCTCCTGGAGAAGGGCGGCATACAAATAAACCAAAACTGAAACTGAAACTGATATAAATATAGTACAAAAACAGAATGTAATTACATACAGACAGCTTTTTACCTTAGAAAAATGTGTATTACAGCTAAAAACCTTGAATGTACTAAAAGAAGAAAAGGCGATTCAATCATGGTTTCAGTATGGGCAGTTACATGCCAGATGGAAAAAAGATCAAAAAATCGGTTTTATGCAAGTCGAGGATAACTTACTAAAACAAATTAGAGATCCAAGTCCAATGCATATAAAGAGACTGTATAATGCATTAATAGAAATGGATTTGGAAACAGAATTAGTTAAAGACTGTATGATAAAGTGGGCACAAAATTTTGAAGAACCAATAATGTTGGATACATGGGAAAAGATTTGGGTAAGAAATGTAAAATTTACACAAGCCAAAAATTTGAGAGAAAACTTTTATAAGATGTTTTATAGATGGCATTTAGATCCTAAAAAATTGGCCTCTATGTATCCGAACTTACAACCTAAATGCTGGAGATGTGATTGTGCTGATGCTGCTTACTTTCATATATGGTGGACTTGTAAAAAGGTTAAAGCATTTTGGATAAAAATATGGTGTATTATGCAAAATGTTCTTTAAAAAAGGATAAAGTTTACCCCTCAGTTATTTTTGTTAGGTATAATTACTGATTGTACAGTTGTAGAGATTAACCTGATTTTGCATTTAATAACCACAGCTAGACTGCTGGTGACGCAATACTGGAAGAAGGAAGATTTGCCTACTATTCAAGAATGGACACTGAAAGTAACAAACCTAGCTGAGATGGCTAAAATATCTGCATATCTCAAGGACCATTCAAACGAGAGATATAAACTGGAGTGGAAAAGATGGATTGATTATACTCAAAATAAATATGGGACTAAGAAATTTCAGATAGCTTATGACTAAAGAAACTAGGAATGATATAAGTTGTTTAGAGCTAGCCTAGCAAGGAGGAGTTAAAGCTCAAATGAAATATGTTATTAACTTTTTTTAAGTTCATTTTAGAATGTTTTTATTAAAGATTTATACCCTGTATTGGTTCTGGGAAGCTGGGGGGGTGTTGGGGGGAGGGTTGGGGGACGGAAATAAATATTTGTAAAAGTTTGTTTTTCAAAATTTTCATTAAAAAAATAGTATATATTAAATTCATCCAGATAAAAGCTTTTTCAAACGATCCATTAATATTAAATATCACTCATGAATTCAAAAGCACATATAAATTAAAACTGAGCTCTGTTTTTGAAGATAGCAGAAGTTATTTTGAACATGAGTTCCACCACCTATATATACTGCATATTCAAGCAGAATCTAATGGTAAATATACTATATCATCCCACAAATATGACAACTATGCTACCAAAATCATAAATACCTATCTCTTTTGCATTCAGAAAAAATAATTTATTTATCATTTGGTGAAAAACATTCCATATTTCAATCCTTCTACACAGCCCAGAGTTTTTGATGCTTAAAGTCTTACAACTTATCAGTAAGTAGACTTAATTAACATCTACTAGTTAGCAACAAAGCAACATCATATGGACAATCACTGGACAAGCAAAAGAGCAAGCTTTGCAAGAACAAGCTATATAAATTATATTCATATCGATATAGAAATAGACATTTCCTTTTCTATATTTCTGATATTAGTATTCCCAATGTACATGAAGGATATGAAATTATAGAAACCTCTTTATACTATAAGGTCTACAGAAAATAGAGATTAAATTTAAAAGGAAATATTGGAGCGGACTGGTAAACTATTCGCATACTTCTTTCTATTGCTATTGTTCCATGAATACCATTGATAGTGGTATTGCCATCATTTCTGATTGCATTAATCAGTAAATATCAGAATATATTGGGTGAGTTGGACAAAGTGAATATAGCCCAAAACAAGTATGAACCATTTTACCAGCATCTGGTCTATTTATATAATGCAAAAATAATAATATCAGTTTACTAATTTTATTGTGAAATCAGTGTGCTGTACCAATGAAAAAAATAGCACCTGTTGACTCAAATTAGCCAAGCTATTTGCTATTGTAAAGGTGCCATTTTCAAGGATCATTAGCTTACTAATCTGCACAAAGGTTCTTTCCCAAACATAAATATGTAATTAATCAGACATTGGACGACTAATGCATGGAGCTCTTTGGTTAATTTCTGTGAATATAAATAGAACACACACAGACAGACACACACACTGTATGCAAGTGTGTTTGTAGGGCAGGGAGTATATCCTAACCTAACAGTATCCCTGTTAAATTAATAAGTATTATGTGAAAGAGAAGACTAGTGATTAAGTCCTAAACGTTAGCAAAGAGTGGATCTGGTGTAGTGGTTAAGACAGTGTTTTTCAACCTTTTTTGTGCAAAGGCACACTTTTTTCATGAAAAAAATCACGAGGCACACCACCATTAGAAAATGTTAAAAAATTTTAACTCTGTGCCTATATTGACTATATATAAAGTGTTTTTCCCACGGCACACCTTACACTATGTCAAGGCACACTAGTGTGCCGCAGCACAGTGGTTGAAAAACACTGGGTTAAGACACCAAAGTAGAAGGTGGGAATCTGTGAATTCTAGCTCCATCATAGACACAAAGCCCACTAGTGATCTTGGGCCAGTTATCCTCTCAGTCCTAAGAAAGAAGCCATGATAAACCATCTGAAAAACCTTGCCAAGAAAGCTGCAAAGACTTGTCCAGACAGTATCCAAAATCAAACATGGTTAAACAGAAGATGGGGGAACCATTAGCAATTAATAATGGACCTATGAGATAATATGAATTTAAAAGTGTGGAAATAGAGGAATAATATTTCATTCAGATTTTGCCCAAATTGGCTGCATGAAGACATCTAGTTTTCTTGCTGAGAATTTGGAAGTGGCTTCTCAATGCTATCTTCCAGAAAAGTTTTCAATGTACCATTCTAGCCTAAAGTTCTATTACAGGTAGTCTTCAGATTATAATGGAAATTGGGACTGGACTTTCTGTTACTAAGCAATGCAGTTCCTCAACCAAATGCTAGCAGATCAATCCCTCTTTGTTTTTCCCAGAACCAACCAAGATTTTGTAACGAAAGGCTGCGCACAAAGGCTGCAGTGGTCTATCTTTAAGAAATCATATGGATAACTCTCTTAGCTTGGGATTTCATGTTTGGTGAGCTTCCATTCATTTTTCCCATTTCTTACTAGTCTCAGAAGTGTTTTGTGTTTTAAGTGCCAGAGAGAAAATGTCAGCGTTATTCTGTTTAGCATGTGGGACATTTTTCTCAGATCTTATCCTCAACTTACCATGGCTAAATTAAAGGCTGGGAAAGGTTTTTGCTTAAGCTTTGGGAAGCTCTGTAAACTAGAATAAACACTATTAGAACAAAGTTATTTACCAATAGACTGTACAGTCAGCTAGAAAAGTTTTGTCTTATGTCAGGGTGCCTTGCTGACATTAAGTATCTGTAGGAATCTAGAAACTAAGTCCGAGGGGAAGGGAGAGAGAGAGAAAGACTTTATGTGTATTCAGATTTAAGTAAATGTAAAGAACACAAACTCCAGCTGAATATTATGGAAACCTTCCTAGCAGTAAGAATAATTCTGCATTGGAACCAATTTCTTCAGCAATTCTAGCAGAGATTAGATGGATACTTTGGATTCTTGGACTGGGCAAATGACTTTATCTGATGGACAAACTAAGTAGCTTCCTTCAAATGTATGACTCTCACTTTATTATTCCATATATCCATTTAAATACAGTTAATGGATTATCCTCTAGGAATTTAATAGTATTCCTCCGTTATGTTAAAAGTATAAAACAGTAATATACATTTCACTGCTATAGTGAAGAGTCAATATCTGCATTTTCCTGACCCACCCTGTATTATGTTCCATGGATATCAAGGCTAAATTTGAATAAGCATGCAGCTAAATAGTGTAAAACGTATTATTGAGATCATGCTATCCTTTGGATCAAGTGCATTTTCCTTGGGATCAATGCACACTCATAGAAAATTTATTTAAATAAAAATTGCTTGCCATTTTCACGTAACCAGCATTAATGTATCCAGTTGCTACTGCACCTATGACAATCTAGCTTGCTATATTGCATCTTTCTGATAAACGGACTCCTTGCAAAACTACTGTAAGCTTATCTAAATACTTTTTAAAGAATATTTCAGAAGCACATTGAAGGAGAACATATTCAGAAAAATGGGTTGTAATTGAATGAATAGTTTATATACAGTATCTTACAGAAATAGGGTTCTGGTTTATCATAGCATAAAACATTGTACCATAAATTTCATGGTATATGTACTGTACACTTCAGTAACTGATGCCTACATTATTGTAAGTTAGATTTCAAAATACTATAATGAAGTTGGCAAACAAACACATCATAAGGCACAGTGTAAGCATTCAGAGACAACAGCAGTTAGAACATTTAAAGTGCTACTAACAAATAGTACAATTACAATCAATAGATTCCAAAATAATTGCAGTGACATAACACATAGCATATAGCTAAATTTATCCAGATTACATCAAAAACATATTTATACATTCAAATACGTGACACTGACTATTGATACACAGATTTTCCAGGATGGATAGTATGTATTTTTTATGGATAATAGCAGTCTCTGTTCAGCCTTTGTAAAAGCAAACTTACACTGCACGTTGATGGTTAAAACTAAGCTGAGAAAGAAAATGAGATAATTCTCCAGGAGTTTGCATAACATTAGGAAATGTATCTGAGTATTATTTTTTCCTCCTCCTTCCTCTCCTCCCCCCTCCTTATAGTATACACTTAATAACTAATAATGTTTAATTTAGAATATTAATTTTGCATGTAATTCATTATTTTAATCTGATTCTAATTATTATTATAGAACATAAAACTTTAAAATATGTTTGAATTTGGATTTCCCAAGCTGTAAAACCTAAAAAAGAAGTGAACAAAAATATTTTTTCTCTACTAAATGTTTTTATGGTTTTTTTCTGTCCAGCATGAGGAAACCCAAAAGTAAAAGTTAAAGGATGTATGTGAATTATATAAGAACAGAATCTGTTAAGTAATATATAATGCAGAATGGATATATTCTGCTTCATCGTAGTTTGACCACATTCAGTTTTTCCTATCATACTTTTTAAAGCAGTGATTCAAACACATTTTAACCATTTATATACAGTTGAATTGTTTCTAATATTTTTCAGCAGTATTAATCTATAAAAGGAATACATACCACAAATGTCCAATTTAATGCATTCAAGATTATTACTCTTTGACATCAGTTTCTTTGTCTATCATCTAATACTCGGAAACTTTGCTATCACTGTTTACTTAACAGTTAAAATTTAATTAGAATAATTAATTTGAAACTAGAAACATTTCTAACAAAATTAATGATGGAAAATTACCTAGGAAATTTCTAGATGTTGTCACAAAACTGTACATGGACAAATGCTGTTCATTTTTGTATGCAAATCGTGAATAAAAGCATGCCAACTTTCTAAATCTGTTTCTGATGAGAACAATATTGTTCATTCTCTTGCAAATAAAATCTTTCAGATATAATGCTGTGTCAAAGGATGAACAAGTGCAGTTTCATTCATAAAGAGTGCATTCAAGGGCTGCATAAATATATTACCTGTGTCAGTATTTGTGTATTGCACAAGGTTTTCCTCTATGCAATAGGATAATTGTAGCCATGCCCATTGATCTGCTATGGTTCCTATGTCAGTAGAGAATAATACACTGATATTAAACTTGCAAGATTAGAGACTTAAAACATGTGCACAAGTTTGGTTATTTCAACTTTCATTGAAGCCTCAATCAGAAAATAGTAAAAACATCATCCTGAGAATATCGCTGAAGCTCGATTATCACTCAATTAATTGCAGAAATTTAACAATACAATTGCAGTTTATTCATAAGTGCAAGTTAACTATGAAAAAAGAACCTTTTTATTTGGAAAGATATAATTTACTTTGTCTTTCCAGATAATCAAGCATGTATTAAAACTGTCTGGTTGTTTTCCTTCAGGAAAACACAATATTGCACTACTTGGGAATTAAATAATATGGATTATTAATAAAACCTGAACATCTAGCTATTCATTTGCAAAACACAGAATTTGCCAAATGTTCTACATGAAGAAAACTTGTTGGACATACAACATTATAATTAAAATAAATTAGAACTATGGATTAATTAAGCTTTGCTACTAGCTGTCTCATGTATTTTAACTGTCAGTGTTTGAAACTGTGGCATATACGGTATAAAGGTTTGAAGGGGCCTCTCACAGTTACAGATAAAAGGATTTAGATCAGGTGTTACATTTTGAGAAATCCCCATGCTTCTAATGAGAGTATTGGTATGAAAATTACATGGTGCCACATTTGAATTTTCTGTTAAAAATATATCATTTTCATTATTTTTGAGTGGGCCCATGCCTAAGTAGAACAAACTTCTCTCTGGGCTGTCACCTTCAGTGAACGTTTTATCCTGTTCTGAAGATTCTAAGAAACCTTCAGTGGAAACAACAGAGAGAGAGTGACTTTTCCTGGGAGGGTCTTGAAAATATTCAGGTAATATCAAAAATGCTTGATTTCCTACTGCCCAAGAAATGCTAGAGAAAGAAGCTGGAACTAAAGACTTAAGGTTCACAAAACTTCTGTCAGAAGGACTACTTGAATCCTTTGGAGGCTCATAAAGTCCACTTGACATGGAGCCACTTAAAATAGTTGCATATTTTACATTACATTGTTCTGACATGCCTCTTTTATTTTCTGCATCTTGGACGTTCTCAGATAGACTATCGCTATTGAAATGACCACTAAAGCAAGTTGAGTTATGCTCAAAGTCCTGAATGGTTGAAAACAGTGAGTCAACTGCTAGTAACTCTTGTTTATCTTCATGTTTCATTGCTTTATCAATATTGATATCTTCCAATACTATTTCTGATTCCAGAAGTAGCGGACCAAATGACAACGCTTCAGGATGCTTGAGAAAGAGATGCTCAAAGGTTTCAGGCTAGAAAAACAAGACACATTGTAAAGCTCATTTATCAGTTAATTTTTCATACCGAAAAAAATACAAGAATAGGAAAAATTAAGCAAATGAATATTTTATTATATTTGAATCAGGTTCTTCATTTTCAAAGCCAGATGAATTACATTTTTAAAATAATTCTTTTGGGGGGAGGGAACCAAATTATGGTATTGAATCTAGATATCAGTTATAATCTAGTTCAGATTAAATAAAGTGTGCCAAAATAAGGCATACACGCTAAAGTAAACAAAGATATATTTGCAAGTTTTAAATATACCATTTTAGATATTTAATTTTTATATGCTTTAAAGTAATTGTTTGAACCCTAGATTTCTGTCTTCTCAATTAGAATTATGGATATAATGCATCTTCCTTTCAATAAAGAGTAAATTAAAAATGCAGTGGCTCTAAAAATAACTGATAAATAAAATGAGTCATAATCAAAATAACCACAAAGCAATCCTGCAATTCTATGCACACTTACCTGTCAATAAAACTACTGAAAATATTTTATTCTAGCCAGAGTATATATTCTATGGTACAGCTTTGTCTCCAGAAATCATCACTCATTGATATGCAATGCAAGTGTTTATCAGGTTTTGCTATTCCTCTCCAACATCCAGGATGAAGTTAAGTGTATTTCTCATGTAGACTTCATCAACATGTGGTGATATTCCCAAAGTTCAAAATACTCTCTGTCATGCTAAAATCCTGTTCAGATCAACTACTGGCAAAATTTTCTTCCTTTCTTTGTGAGTGGTTAAGGAGATTTCCAAAACTGTAGGTGATGTTTTGCATTTCATAAATATTGCTTCTGTCGCCATTCCCCAGAAAACATTTTTCTAGGCAATTTCTTAACTTAGCTTTATTGAACTTTATTAAAAATGTGTTATGGAGCTGACCTTTCATATATTTTTTGTTGCTGGAAATTTAGTTCCCAGTGGCCTAACCCATATCAGAATTGGCATGCATTGAGATGGAGAAGGCCTGAGGATTTGATGCAGCTTCTGTAGTAGCAATGCACATCTTTCTTTCCAAGTTGCATTAGTGTTATTGGGTAATCAAGAGAATCGTTGCGATTTAAATTGAGTTCTAGAATGCTTGGAGGTAGCTTTTTCATTCAAAAGAATTTCTATTAGTGCTCCATTTCAAGTTCTTGTTCTCCCCTCACCATTCACAATGTCTTTAAAGCAACATGTGCCCTTGTATAGGGTTCTGGGGCTCTTGCAACAATACCAGTTATCTGCTTTTCTTTGTCACAAACCTGTGTGAGGAAATTAATATGTGGGGAGGGGAATGGATGCAGGCTGGATACTGATTTCTTTGTTTCTTTACTGGTCAACTAGAAAGTTTTCAGCCTAGCTGTAAAGATTTTGGAAAATGCTTCAATGGACACTCATG
This sequence comes from Thamnophis sirtalis, assembly GCF_051295495.1. Lineage (NCBI taxonomy): Eukaryota > Metazoa > Chordata > Lepidosauria > Squamata > Natricidae > Thamnophis > Thamnophis sirtalis. Next base: position 24,868,642 of record NW_028261387.1, read on the forward strand.
GATCTTTGAAAAACTGGTGCTGAACTAACAGCAGGGAATTTGCATACCACCCACATGGAGTGTCTTTAAAATTCTGTTTGTTACAACCCTGCATAGATACGCAGTTAAAAATATGCAGTGCACAATGAGAGTGAGAGAGAGAAGGGGAGGATTAACAAAGTTTTCAAAACAGCTGGAATGGGTGAAGAGGGCTATACTGTAAGACTTTCAGAAATACCTTAGACTCTGAGGTTTTTGAGACTTGTCAACAGCTAATGTGGCTGAGGTATAACATACAGTATTCTAGTACAACATTGTAATGAAGAGGAATGTTTATATTTATTCAAATTTAAGTCCTGTTCTGCGGTTTTTTTCAGTTATCCTACTGACAGAAGAATGGACTGACAGACCCAACGCTGGCTTTCTTTGCAGAATTTGATTCCAATATTCTGTTGAATTGGAGATAATTCATTAATGAAAACCTTACATGTTAGAGAAATTAATTGCTGATAAAATATACTTTGATTACAAAATAGGTTTAGGTTTACCTGCCATTGAAATTTGATTGTGGAATCATTTATAATGTGACAACTGAAACATACTTGCAAGAGGCAGCCAAAAGAATCTATAAGATTCTATTTATATGTCTGAAATACACATACACACTATAGCTAGGGGTGGGTTGCTGCCAGTTTTACTACCAGTTCTCAACTCACGCGCAACGCACGTATGCCCTGTTCAATGTAAATTGTTCTTCGTTCATGCTGTTCGGGGGCGTGGCAGGCCTGGGTCGCTGCCAGTTCTGCAACCCAGGCCTGAATTCCACTACCAGTTCAGCTGAACTGGGCCAAACTGGGAGCAACCCAGATCTGACTATAGCATGTATGTATACGTGTATGTGGCACATGCAAACATACACAAAGAAACAAATATTAAGAAAATAGATAAACTCTTTTTATTCCTTACATAAAAGAGGTTCGGAGCCTTGTGTCTGTCAACAGGATAATTATCTGTAAATTGAACAGGATGAAACCAAATCTGCAGCAGGGGAAATTTAGCCAGATAAAGAATGAAATGGAAGATGGGTTGTGGAGACAATAGCAATAGCAATAGCAGTTAGACTTATATACTGCTTCATAGGGCTTCCAGCCCTCTCTAAGTGGTTTACAGAGTCAGAATATTGCCCCCAACAACAATCCGCCAAAACATTTTACCCACCTCGGAAGGATGGAAGGCTGAGTCAACCCTGAGCCAGTGAGATTTGAACAGCCGAACTGCAGAACTGCAGTCAGCTGAAGTAGCCTGCAGTGCTGCATTTAACCACTGCGCCACCTCGGCTCATATAAGGACTCCAGAAAATTTTCCAATGGATCTCATTTTGAAAGGCAGGTCAGAATACTGGCCAGCCCTTCACCTAAGGTCCTCCTTTTGGTCACACGATGCAGAAGAGGGTGTGTGGCCTGTCCTTTCCTTCCTACTGCACACATATTCACATGTGGCACACAGAGCCATCTCTCTGAGCATGCCAGCTGTTGCCCGTTGCTCTTCTGGGTTCCTCCCAGCTGCTCTTCACATGTGCGGGAGTGGAGGAAACTGGAAGAGCAGTTCCCTGGCGGGCATGTGCGTGTTGGGAAGCTGAGCTTCTGGTTTCCGACACATACATATGCGCTGGCCAGCTGGTCTTCACATGTGCATGCACACCAGAAACTGGAAGACCAGACCACTGGTGTGCATGCACATGCTGAAAACTGGAAGCTCAGCTTCCTGACACGCACATGCACACCAGGTTGCTGCTCTTCTGGTTTCAGGTATTCTCCTGAATGTGTGCGCTCCCGTTTCAGCATGATGCCGAAAAGGTTTGCCAACACTGCCTTATCTGAATATTGTGTCATGTTCTGGGCTCCACAGTTCAGAGAGGACAGTGACAAATTAAATTCATAGAAAGGTTAAGATAGTCAGGGATCTAAAACAAAGTTTTATGAGGAAATGCTAGAGAATCTGGGTATGTTTGACCTACACACAGCTGATGAGTGGATATTAAAGCAGTCTTCAAATACCTGAAGAGTTGTCACATAGAGGAAGGAATAGAATTATTCTCTATTGCTCCAAAAGTCAGGATGAGAACCAATGGATTAAAATGCAAGGAAGTAGGTTCAGCCAGACATTAGGAGGAAATTCTTGATTTATAAACTGTCAGCTCATGAAACAGACAGCCATGTGAGGTGGTAAACTCTTTGCTATATGGCTAAAGAGACTCTAGGCATGATCAAGCAGAAATGCTTTGGTGCAAGATTTTCAAACCTTTTCACAGAAGCTGTCATTTCTTTCTAAAGAAATTCCTGCAATCTCTGATCAAGAAGCAAAGCTCATGATAGGAAATTCATTGTGTTTGAATGATGTCTTTTCCTTTTTGCACTTAGTTTCTCATGGAATCTCACCTAATTGTTTCAGAGCTTAGCGTTCCATAGAAACAATTTGTAAAACTTCCTCATTCAACCCCTTGTCCCATGCATACAACAGTGGTGTGCACATACCCTGATTAGTTTCTGGGAAGAAAGTGCACATACACAAACACACACACACACACAATACTTTATTACACAGAACATATACACATACCTATGGCCATTGCTGCTAATGGGGTTGAGAAAATTCCAGAAACTATCCCTCTGAGCTTATCAAATATGTATCAAGGAATAATTTCTGTCGTTCTTGTTTATGCTGCATTTTTTATTATTTGGAATTATAATATCCAGGTTAGGTTTTTTTGTCTTTCTAGTAGAAGGGCATGGAGAGCACTTGCCTATAAAATCGCCAAGAGTTGAACATGACTAACTGGTTAAACAACAAGTGAACAACAGAGATCCCTTTTTTCCTCCTAAAAATAGGGATAGATTTCCTACTGCCTATGATTTGCTGGTGGTCTGCCTGCTTGTGTTTGTCAAGTCTACCGAAAAGTGAGAGTGGACAAAAGACTGTATTGAGTTTCTATTATTCATCTGATAATAAGTATTGTTTCCAAATTAGGAAGAATACTTGTCTTTTGATAAATACTTTAATAATTTTTCTTTTATAGCTTTAGGAAGTTACTTCAAAAGTTACATCTCTTTTCCAAGTGCCCTGAACAAATTAGAAATCAGGACAAGAAAAATCCTGCTCATTTATATGTCAACACTTCCTTTTTATATGATAGGACTCTAATGAAGTAGATGAGCTAAAACAGAAGATAAAATTATCACTGGAATTAGACTAAATAAAAGCTAAAATGTTCAGAAAAAAAGCTTTCCAAATGTTCATAATTTTCATTTCAAGAATAATTTGAATATGACGTTATATGTAGTAGAATAGTCTCAGCAAAAGCTACATGGCCCTTGAACATATTGCATTTAGCACGAAATTGGACAGAATAAGCTTGTACCTTCTAAATAAGCTTTTAAATATTTCTGAGTTTTCAAACTTTCTGTTATATTAAGATTGAAAATTCATAAAATATAAAAGATTCCATTAGCACATGAAACTTGAGTGCATTTTTATAGAATTTTATGTAGGTGTTCTATTCCTTTGAATTTCCTGTTTCCCATTCTCTGACTGTAATCTTAGGGACAGTTTCTACTAACTTGATCTTTTGGCCTCTATCCCCTTGCCTAAACATTTTAGAGGGGAAAAGACACTTTATAATGGATGACATAGTGTAATTCATAACTTTTGGTGGTAGATTTCACCAACAGTAACCTGAAACAATGCAAAGTTCATGACCTTCTGAAAACACCAAATGTGCTGGGCTACAGCGCATTTGGAATGAGGTTGTGGAATTATGGACAAGCTTGTGGGTGCACCACTGCATTTGTGAAAGTGATGTGCTCACACAAAACCATACCCTCTTCTCCCTCCTGCCACCGCAGCCTCCACTCCTTCTGTTTCTCCACTGAGTTGAAAAGGTTGGAGACTGCTGGCATAGAGCTACTCACATTATTATACAATTTCACTTTTATTGGAACATCTGATAAAATGATGATTCTCCCACTGATTGCAAATATAGAAGGAATTTCAGAAGGCCATTTACACACACTTTAAAATAAACTAAATAGGGGTTGTTTTTCCTGATAATAATTTTCATTGTCTCTTCTGTCAAAAACATTTACTCTATTCTTCCCTGCTTCTTGGCACAATTTAACTAAAGGCACATCAAAGTCATACTGTTCTCGCTTTCAAAGACCCCTGAAGCAATTTGTAGGCCTAGCTGTCTTTCCTTCTGCTAATATGAAACACAAATATTGCCCCGACCAAGCTGCTACAGTCCTCCAGTACTTTGCAGGCATTTTCCATCTGGCTGTAGAGGAAATCTGATTAATCTCTTGTCAATGTCATCTTTGTTTATTCGCTGCAAAATCATTAAGCCAGCATTCCCTTTGTAACTAATTTCTGTCAGGAATCAGAAGGAGGGATGAGGTAAGTGTTTCCTCTCACAAGAAAATAGTAAGCTAAATTCTCCAATCCTGTTGACACAGTGAGAATATGAAGATCCAGAATGGCTTTCAAACTGGTGCAGCAAATGTGAAATTGAGAGACTAAATTACAGGTAGTCCTTGACTTACGATCACAATTGAGCCCAAAATTTATGTTGCTAAGTGAGAAAATTGTTAAGTGAGATTTTCCCTACTTTATGACTTTTCTAGCCACATTTGTTAATTGAATCACTGCAATTGTTAAATTAGTAACACTGTTGTTAAGTGAATCTGACTTTCCTGTTGACTTTGCTTGTCAGAAGGGTTCAAAAGATGGTCCCATGACCCTGGAACACTGCAACCGTCATAAATGTGAACCAGTTGTCAAGCATTTGAATGGAAAATGTGTGGAAAATGGTCCTAAGTCACTTTTTTCAATGCTGTTATAACTTTGAACAGTCACTAAATGAATTGTTAAGTCGAGGACTGCCTATAATCAGGAAAAGCATCTACACTGAGGATGTCTTAGGTACATACATATATGTGGCTGTAATGAAATGATAAACATTCAGCATATAATGCTCCGAGTAAGAAACATGCTTCATAATTAGCCCTGCATATTTAGAAAACAAAATAGTTTTAGGAAAATGTGTAGAATTAAAGACACCTTGATATCACTGGCTTTAAGTACATGATGCTTTATATCTATATCTGTCATTCTAAATCAGGTGCTGGGAACATTCCCTGGCTACCATGTAATCCCAGTTTTATTCATTCAACCCAGTCATAAAGATAGTTTGCCCAGACTATTCTTTGAGCTTAGGTTACTTAATCAGAGTTTTCTAGGGGAACTTAATGTATTAAGGAATATAACATAGGTACCCACTGTCCTTGAATCCTCAAGTGTTCCTCTTACACAACAAAACCTGTCCTTGCTGAAAAATAGTATTCTTAGAATGATATACCATTAATATAACCTTTGTACAAAATTATTTCCAACACTATTATGTACGAACAAAGTCAGCAGACAATGAAATGATAGGAAAGTAATTCTGTCTTCTGAATTCAAATAGATAATTCTTCTAACAACTTGTAAAGGAAGTCTGGGAGCTGGAACAATGGTTCAGCGGGCAGTGACCAAGATTAGACTTCAAAGAATGTCCATTCTCTGTTTAAATGAAATGAAATAAAATTAACAATAAAGATGAGAAAGTAAAAGTTTAATGGAAATGAAAACTGAAAATAATATATTAATTTTAAAAAAAATCATTTCCCCAAATGTTTCTACCTATTATAACATTTAATTCAACTTTTATAGTTTCATTCACAAAGTATATAATGGTAAACTTAATAAAACTGCCATCTGTACCATGTCAGAATCAAGAAATCTACAGAAAGATGTATAGAGAGGGATGAGATGGGGATAAGTGGATTAAATACATTCATAAAGCTTTGTAGACGTTATGACTTGCTCTATCAGAATGACCAGTTTTCTTAGACAATGATTGAAGATCCATGGTTCCAATAGAAATGTTGAATGCTTGTGGCATATTGTCCTAGCAGAGCATGGAATATCTATATTTTATTTTGAGCACTGGACCTTGTATAATAGTAATAATAGTATTCTGTAATAATAATAATAATAAAAACTGGAAGGATATTTTTAGAATGTACATGTACATCTATCTCTGAAGGGATACTTATTCAGGTGGATTTATTTTTGTCAGTGTACCTGAAGACCCATTAGTAATTTAATGGTAATAATCAGCCTCAGTTTCCAAGTAACATATAACAATGAAATGCATTAAAATAGAGTTCCATACCTTTTGGAAATTAACTCCTTGTGCCCAGGAACAATTCTTCGGGTTTGGGACATCAACCCACAATAATTTCTTAATTCTGAAAAAAATACAGATAATGAATTGATTTGGTTCAAAGGATAAGCAAAAGCAAATTTGGTGTGATCTCCCAGGACCTGGGAGATCCTGTTCAAGGCTACGCTCAGCTATGAAGATATACTCTATAGTTGTACCAGGTATTTTCTTTCTGCTCTTTCTTTCCTAAATGAAAAATAAAAGAAGCAGTGCTATGTATACTGTATTGCCTTTAACAGAAACTAAGATATAAATCCAACAAAATAATGATGAGAAAAAATATTACAGCTTCTGGGTTGCTGCAAAGAATAATGCTACAATGCAAACTCTAATAATTGGAAAATATTTTATAATTTTAATTTTTAAATTTAATTTATTCTCTATTCATCCATTCAAATAGATGATCATATAGATTATTGTATCTAATATTCTCCTACTATGAACAGATTCTGCAAGCCTTCATGAAGGAAAACTTTACCTATGTTGCAAAATCAGCAATGCTCCAAGCAGCAGAAATGAGCATGAAATCATTAAGGGTAGAATCACATAGAAGTTCACATCATGCTGCTTTTCAATCCCACCTGGAAAAATAATAATTTATTTTAAAAAGTCATTACCATTGCAATCCAAATACACATGCAAAATATTACTTCAGTGACATTAAACTGAATGGGTGAAGATTATTCTAGATAGTATGCCTAACGAAGGATCCTAAGATCAAAACTGAATATCTTTGTAGACACACTAGATTATATTTTTCAAGTCAGACCCTGTTTACAGAGCAGGAAAGTCCTATTAAATTCACCAGGCCTCCAGCTTAATTAATACAGAATTAGATTAAAAGGCTTTAAATCTTGAGTACTTATTTCCTTAAAATTAAATCTTGATTGGTTTGAATTAATCAGTTTTTTTTAAAAATGTGTTTAAGTAAATTTGAATATATAGTTAAAAATACATTGATTGGCTAAATTAGCTATGCATCCCAATTCCCTGTATGAGTACTCAAAAAGAAGCAGCATTAAACAGCATTAACAGGCAGGAAATACTGCTTAAAAAGCATGACAATGTGTGATTTTATTTTTGCCCTCCATGGCCTCCGGCAACACTCTGCTGGCCAAAAACGGGCTGCATAGTCCGTTTTCAGCCTTCCCGGCCTCCAGCAGCATCCTGCTGGCCAAAAATGGCCCGTTTTAGTCAGCAAAGGCACCACAGGCCGGTCCTTTGAGGGCCAGATTTAAGCACCCTACATGCTGGATCCAACCTATGGGCTTTGAGTTTGACACCCCTATTAAGTAATGCATACTTAATAGGGCTAAGCATTCAAAGGCACTTCAAACATATATCAGCGGAAATCAAATGCATCCTAACTCTATATAAAAGTATTAATAATGTATAGTATACAAAATTATATTATATGAACTAAAACAATATTTAAGGCAGATACAATCTCCTGCTCTGCCATTGTATAGCAATCTCATCCCACTGTACTTGGCAAAATGATACGTTAAATAAAAACATTTCTATACTTAAATGTAAACTATTACTAGACTGCTATCTATTATGAAGGTTTGGTTGTGTCCAGAAATCTTCCTTGAATGTACTGGATTTTTTGTTTTCTTTTGCATTTTCAATATAAAGAGTTGAACCAAAAAAAGAAAAAAACTAAAATTTTGGTTGAAGCTGTATTTCATGGCATGATTATTTAGAATTAAAAGTTAATAATAACATGTACAAACATACATACCACTGTTAAGATGAGTGCCTCTATAAATCAATCAACCAATCAATCAAACAAGCAAATAATCTTCAGCTTCAAACTAAGCAAATAAGCACAGAACATGAATAAAAAATAAAATGCCAAAATGCATGATATAAGAAAAAATGTTAGTTAAATCTAACCATCAAATCAGTCACTATTCATTCAATTCATACAATTCATACCCTAACAATCATTCTTGCTTCCATATATCACGTCATATATTGCCTTTTGTTCTTTCAACTTAATGTCTCTTATTTTGAGTACAGGTAATCCTTGATTTACAACCATTCATTTAGTGCCTATTCAAAGTTACAGTATCACTGGAAAAATTGACTGATTACTGTTTTTCACACTTATGATCATTGCAGCATTGTCCTCATGGTCATGTGACCAACATTTGGACATTGGGCAATTGGTTCATATTTATGAACATATCCCCAGGTCATTTTATCACCTTTTGTGATCTTCTAACAAGTCAATGTGGAAGCTAGCTCATTTAATAACTGTGGCGAGAAAGGATGTAAAAAGGGGGGAAACTCACTTAACAACTATCTTTGCTTAGCAGTGGAAATTTTGAGCTCAATTTTGAAATTGTGGCTGTAAGTAAAGGACTACCAGTATCATGCAACCATGATTTTCTTGGCCTTCTCTTTTCTCTCAATCTTCTTCCATATTTTTGTTCTGTAGTTAAATCCTCAATCATGCTCTTTATACCACAAAGTGCCACAGTATATTTCTTTTTTTTTACTAATTATTCATTACTATCTTTTAAATTTTTAACGTACTTCTTACTCTTGTATTCAACATTCAGTTTCTTTTCACCTACCAAACTCTCACTTCCATATAAATAGAACAGAAGTATTTTATATGTAACTGTTTTATTCTGACAAATAATCACTACTCAAAATTGACCACACACTATGTTTATACCAGAATTATCATGTTTTAAATTTTTCTCCATTTAACAATCTTTAGCACAGATTCTATCAACCTAGTCTAGTTTTTTTATCAACCTAGTCTAGTTTTTTTCTGTCTCTCTCTCTGTGTGTGTGTGTGTGTATAGATAGATAGATAGATAGATAGATAGATAGATAGATAGATAGATAGATAGATAGATAGATAGATAGATAGATAGATAACTTTCAAGTATTTAAGTTATTTTTCTGTTAAATACCACTGGTCTCAGATTCTTTGGATTCTGAATAAAACATATCATCTACTTAGAAAAATATATTCCCAACTATTTGAATTGATACCGGTGAGAGAACTAACTGTTTTCTCTGCCAATAAAGAGAAGGGTTATATAAACATCCTTCAGCTACCTCCCAAGGCCTTCACAAGACTTGCCAAGAATCCATTAACTGTGAAGGATGAAAAAAAATAGAATTTAAACCCTGCAGTTCATATATGGATTAAAAGTTTCTGATTTCATTATATTTAACTGGTTAATCAACTGTTGTGTTTAAGGCTTTATTCCTGTCTGCGGTAAAGATTATATATAAAGATTATAAACTAGCTAAGTCATTTTTAGTGTTTTCTGCCAAAGGTAAAGATTCTGCCGCTCAGCAGGGACCAAATAAGGTGCTCAGTGACTGGATAGCTACAATTACCTTCCAAGTCCTGAGGTATAATGTGAAAACAACCAATATACCAGGAGTGAAATCCACTTACGGTACCTTTGCTACCAGTTCGGTGCAATGTGAGCGCTTGCGTACCTCCCGCGCATACTCAGAGCCTCAAAAAGGTAAGGTAAGCAAACAGCGAGGGGGGGGAATCCGCTGTGCCGCACAATTTATATTAGCTAGAAAGCAAGAAATCCTGCTTTCTAGCTAATATAAATAGCGCAGCACAGCTGATCATTGGAAAAACCTGTTTGCCTGAACTGGTTTCATTTATTTTACTACAGGTTCAGGCGAACCAATAGCATTTTTATTACCAGTTCGGGTGAACCGGTCCAAACTGGTAGCATTTCATCCCAGCAATATACTTCTAATGTCACAAGCATAAACTTTCCATTTATTGTCATCCATTTAGTTCCATCATACCTCTTGCAAACTTTACATTATATTGTGATGGAATGGCTCCTCAGAAGGTTCCCTTGATCCCTGCATGAAATACATTCTCTCAAGTAGCTAAACGATCTAGATATCTCGCCTGTAGATTTAACCACTCCAGTAACTGTTGTTATATAATTTAATTTTATTTGCAATTTTATTAATTACTTGTTCTGTATGTTTTTAATGGTTCATTGTTCTGATATTTTAATACACATTTTGTGAGTTTTTCTGCATTAATGCTTGTATTCTGTTATGTCACATGAAATAATAAAAATAATAATCATAGCTTCATCTTACAGTGTTCTTAACATATTCAGCAACTCAGCTCACACAAAACATTTCATAGCAAAGCCAATTCATGTTCTCATGTGGTTCCTTTAAATCAGCAAAGATAAAAATAAATTATCTAACATTCATACATTTTTCAATGACCTGCTGAAGAGCAAACATCAGATCTGCAGACTCCCCTGCCCAGTAGAAAGATACACTGTACTTCCTACATTTTGTTCATTGTCACACCATCATTCTTTCAAAACCAGAATTCAGTTAAACACTTTCTCAGGAACACTTAACAGATTAGTACCCCAGTAGTTTTTAAATAGACTCTAGGCACCTTGCCTTTTCTATAGGAGAGCCACAGTAGAGTCTTACAATCATTATGCACACATATTAAAGTCAAATGTTTTAAGTAAGTCGTACAGCCTTTCATAAGCAAACCATGTCTGTATTTTTATTTTCCTTGGTATTTTAACATTTCTGTTGTCATGATTTGTCAATATTTTCACTAAATTTTTTCTTTCACTTTTTTTTCTTTGACTACAAGTAGTCTTATATCTACAACCACAATTTCATTTGTAAGTCATCACAAGTCAAGGAGCCAACTTGATTTTATGACCATTTTACCACCAAACATTTTGATTAGCAATGTTTTTTCTGAAAAATGACAAAAAACTACTTATTCCCATGTAGACCTCTAGAATATTCTAGCATTCCCTCATTTTATTTTCATTACAAAACATTTAATCACTTTTAATTTCATTAGCTCTGCTGGAGACTCTTTTAACAATTTTCACTTCCACCAATTTAACTACTTTGTTTTTCTCTGTACCTTTTAAATTTAACCATTTCTTGCTCTAGTTGATTATATTCTTCACTACTCTTTTTTTCTATATTATTTCTATCATTCTCATTTCTTTTGCCAGTCATTCTCTTATATAAACTTTTTCTCATCCACAGCCTCTTCTTTCACTTTATCATGCTTTTTACACTCCCCATAAACATGTACAATTGATTGAGCACGAACATCCTTTCAATTACTTTTTTGTGATCACATTAACATGAAATATCCACATTGTCACAGAAATTCAGTGCAAAGAACTTGGTTGTGGTACTGAAATATAGGGATAATAAATGGAAAAAGAAATAAAACCTGAGTTATTTTGAAAACCTACTACAAATGACTCAATAATATTAATCATAAGTGAAGTTTTCATAAACATGAAGTTTTTCAATTTTTGAGTCTTCAAAGAGAGAAGGAATAACTGATGGACACTTTATTGTTCAGTCATCTGTTAGGAAACAAAATAATCATTCCAAAACACCCAGGAATCAGCTTGGTGGGTCATATTTTTCTTCAGAGAAGGGAGAATTAGCATTCCTTGCCTTGTTTTTACTAACATGTAACTAATAATTCAGTATACAATGTAAACAAAAGTAAGAATATTGAGTAGTGGCAGAAAATATAGTGTAGTGAAACACATATCTTAGACTTCAAAAAAACTGATTGTAAAAACTTTTAATGATTATATATAGGACTCCATAGTAGTAGGAGAAAAATGGAAAAAGTATGCACAGATTAATGGGAATTCTTGAAAACTCATGTTCTAAAAAGGTCATTTGGAAATAATTAAAATGTGGAAATAAAAAGAAAGGAGCAGAAGAAACCAATGGGGTTGCTCATAAACCTTTGTGAAAA